>NC_084777.1:1212500-1510000 GCF_028858725.1 Colius striatus
GTCAGGTTGCCATTCCTGTGTATCGGTGTGTGACTTTGGGGAGTGCTCTGCAGGCAGCAGGGGTGAGGAGGGCTCCAGGTTCTTAATAAACAGGGCTTTTGGCAGGCTGTGAGGGTCAGGGACAGAGTCCTGGAGTACAAAGTCCCATCCTGCCTGGAGGAGATGGATTCTTGAGGGAGGCAAGGGATGCCCCCTGCACTCCCTGAGATGGGCACAAAGCAGCCCTGGGGCTGGGCAAGTCTCCCAGCTCAAATCACCTGGGGGCCTCGGTGGGAGGGAAAGGTTTGTCAGCTCTCCAACACCCAAGTGATGCTGTGTCCATGCCAAGGCATTGCTCATCCTGGTGTCAAAGGGCCTCACCCACTTCCCTGCTTCGTGTCACGGCTCCAATAACTGGACTTGCTGTGCTTCTGGGCACTTGAGCAATGAAAACAGGTTAATTTTTTTGACACTGATGCCATCCAGCTAGAAAACTGCTTTCTGTTGTGCTCAGGGTGAGACACGGGTATGAGTCCTGCTCAGGTCCAACACTAAGGTAGCAGCTGATGGTGTGAGCTTGAGGCAGTGCTGCTGCAGGGCTGGCGTGTGGCTGATCCTCAAACACCGGGCTGGGGGTTGGAGGGGGGGTGCAGGGCCCGGGACAGCCCGGCCCCATCCAGCCCAGTGTGCCTGCGGCCGTGCCCCGGTGTGACGGTGACAGCGGCGCGGCTCCGCTCTGTTCCAGGTGGGCGACCAGATGAAGCTGCTGCAGAACTGCTGGAGTGAGCTGCTGGTGTTTGACCACGTGTACCGGCAGCTGCAGCACGGCAAGGAGCACAGCGTGCTGCTGGTCACTGGCCAGGAGGTGAGTGCTGGGGACGGCCCCTGGGGCAGGACGCGGCACGGGGGGAGTTCTCTTACTGCTGGCTCAGTGTGGCCAACCCAGCATGGGGTGGGCCAGTTGATTTGCTGCACTTGGGGACGGTTTGTGCAGAGGATCCCATCCCATCCCATCCCATCCTGTCGTGCCATCCAGCCTCTGGTTCTGAGGAACGATGTATCTCATGGAAAGATCACCAGCCACACCTGCACTTGCAGAGACGAATCGTGAGAAGAGGCTTCTTCTCTGCCCAGGGGTGTTTTTTGGAGATGTGGATACCTGCAGTGCCAGCACCTGGCAAAGGGACCCTCTCTTTTGAGTGGCCCTGGAGAAACAGCATTCCTGTTTCACCTGTCAGCCTTTGCTTTGATGCCCCTAACTCTCAGTCAGAGCCCTGGGCTGGTGCTCTGCTCTGCAGGGGCTTTGGGGGGTCTGGGGCTGATGCAGTCCCTTGTTTCCACAGGTGGACATGTCGACCATTGCAGCCCAGGCTGGCTCCATCCTGAACACGCTGATGCTGCAGGCGCAGGAGCTCGTCCTGCACTTGCACTCGCTCCAGGTGGACCGGCAGGAATTCGTCTGCCTCAAGTTCCTCATCCTCTTCAGCCTCGGTGAGCGCCGTGGGGGGAGCTCTGGGACAAGGGGTGGTCAGCTGGGGGGAGACACGGCCACGCTGCCGCGGGGGGTCAGGGGTGGGAGAGCACAGGCTCCCGGAGCCCAGCCCCGCCGCTGCTGTGGGGCTTTAACAGGGAGCTGGGAGCAGGGCTGGAGCTGCCACTCCCACGGCTCTCGGGGGTCTGAAGCATCTCTGGCTGGGGGCTGGGCTCTGCCCTCAGCCCTGGAGCCTGTTTAGGTTGCACTGGGTAGCGAAACAACGGGCTGATATGGCCATGGCAAAACAGGGCTGTTGACAGTCTGTATCTGCCGGGATTTGCGTCAGAGGGCCCGTGCTGGGCAGCGCCTCTGATTAGGCTCAGCCCCGGAGCCTGCGGTCGCGGCCAGGCGACGGGTTCACACGGTCCCACCTCACCCAGACAAAATATGCGTGAGCTGGGGAAGCTGCTGCCAAAGCTCACAGCGTCCCTGGGGCTGCCTTGCTGCTCTCCTGCTCTCAGACCTCGTGAGGTGTTGTGGCTGTGGGTGGTGCTGAGCTCCACGGGGACACCGGGCTACCCGGCTGCCTTCATTACTGGTGCTGACACCTTCTCCTCAGCCCCCTCCTGGCAAGAGATCTCATCTCCCAGCACAAGGATGGTGGCAAGGCCTGTGAGGAGCTCAGCTGGCTGCTGTGCTCCTGTTGGCACCTCTGCCACCGTGACTGCTTCACCTCCCACACCTCCATGGCTGCAGCTAACCATGCACCTGGATGGGACAGGGACAGGAACTTGTGCTTGGGTGCATCCAGGTGCTGGTCCTGAGCTGGGACAGTGAGCCCAGCTTGGGGCAGCCCAGTCTGCATCCCCATCCCTGACCCTGTTCCAACACCTCGGCCTCTGCTTGTGTATCTGCAGCCACGGGGTCCTGTCTGGGGGGCTGTGCCAGCGTCTGTGCCAGAGGCTGTGCCGTAAAGACACTGCTGGGGGGTTGGTAGTTTGTGCTTGAGGGAGGGGTCACATCACTGTGTGTAACCTTTGCTGAGGAGCCAGCCTGCTGCTCTGGGGTTAAGTGGGAGCACTGACATGTAGGAATCCATTCCCTGATCCCAGGGAACGGGCTCAGGGCCGGTGAGGTCTGAAGGATCTGACATGGATTTGCTGTGGTTGTGCCCCCGTTAGCAGCAGCTCTGGCAGCTGTGGGGCCCTGGCAGGGATGGTGTCTCGGGACACAGGAGCTGTGCTGCCGTCCCATCCTGCACCTGCAGCATCTCCTCCCGCAGCTTTCTTCTCCTCCAGAGCTGTTTTGAAAGCCAGAGAAATTAGATAACGATAACTTGCCGTTGAAGCAGTGATAAGGTGTGGCACAAACAGTGCCCAGGATGGGAAATAAAGGAGCTGGTGGGGCTCATGTGCTGAGCCAGGACCTTCCCAGCCGCTGCCCCACGGGCTCAGCAGCAGGAGAGGCATTCCCCCCGTGCCACCCCCAGCCCTGCATCCCCTGGCACGGCCCCGTGAGCAGGAGCAGTGTCCTCCGGGGCAGCAGCAGCGGCTCCCCTTGCCCTGAGCAGCAGCTTCCAGAGAGGACATGCAATCAAATCGATGGGTTTTCTTTTTTTTTTTATCCCCCATCCATCCTTTTTGCCCCAAATCCAACTTTTTCTCTCCGTATTGCAGAGCTCACTTGGAGTAATTTGCCCTTCGCAGGCTCAGCTGTAGAGGATGGGGCTGTGTATTATGTGCAGGACGTAATTGCCTTTAACAAGAGAATTTCCACATTTACCACTCTGCCACAGCACAGTCAAAGCCAAGCCCTGCTCACAAGAGCCGCCATTTGAGTTCTAAATAGATTTCTCTCCTGAGCAGGTAAAGAGATTTAATTAAAATTAGGGCTTCTCAAAATAGCAATATTTATGAGGACGGCACAGGTTAGCTTTGTTCTACAGAAGGGCTTAATAGAGCCTTAATGGATTGACCTATCATTCGATTTCATGACTTACATTCATGAAGCAGCTACTCTTGGGGAGGGGAGGAAGAGAGGCTTTTATAGCCCACATTCCCTTAAGCGTTTGCAATTTATCAGCAGCTTCTCCCAAACAAAAGGAGCTGTGAATAGGAAGAACACTTGAGGGCATAGAAATAATCCCAGGCATATCTGTATGTGTGATGGGAGGCTTTGTCACAGGACAGTCTTTGCAACTGCTGCAGTGTCTCTAAATGAAGTGAGTCAATGTTATTTGGACAACATTCTTTATTCCTTGCAGGAATGAAAAGATTATTCAAATATTCAATTAAACAGTGAATAGGGTCTTTCAGAGAACCAGGTGAGTTCATCGTGTAGAACTAGCTATTGTTGAGCCAACTGAGGGGATAGATTTGACATTTATCAATATAACTTCTTTTTTTAATGACATGCACAATAACCTTATGCAGATAAAGAGATTTCATAACAACAACCCGGCTGGAAGGGAGACGGCCACAATGGGAGCAAATGTGCAGCAGGAGTGAAAAGGGAAGGGTGATCTGATAAAGTGCATCTTGGCAGGGCCCGCAGAGCTTTGTGCCCACACACAGAGCGTGTGGCCGCCCCTGCAGCCCGGCCGTGGCACTGGCGCTCTCCAGGCTGCTGAGCCCGGTTACCACGCTGCTCAGAGCAGGCTTATGGGGGGATTAATGCAGCCGCTTCCTCGACCTTCAGCGGTTAAAGGGGGCTGAGGGAAACGATCCCTTTGTGTGGGTGCAGCAGGTAACACAGTTTTGGCTTTGCAGCTTCCTGGGCAGCGAGGGCAGAGGGGCATCGGCCCTCCCGCTGCCAGGGAGTTTGGGCATCCCCCTTCAGCAGCGGGGCAGGGGTGAGGAGCGCAGGGCTCCTCCTGAGCAAGGGGCGCTGGCACGAATGGGACAGGAGGTGGGTCTGACAGGGTTTCACCACTGCCCTCCTCCCTTGCAGACGTGAAGTACCTGGAGAACCACACGCTGGCGAAGGATGCTCAGGAGAAGGCCAACGCGGCGCTGCTGGAGTACACCGTGTGCCATTACCCACACTCCACGGACAAGTTCCGGCAGCTGCTGCTGCGGCTGGCAGAGGTGCGGGCGCTGAGCATGCAGGCTGAGGAGTACCTCTACCACAAGCACCTGAGCGGGGAGGTGCCCTGCAACAACCTCCTCATCGAGATGCTGCACGCCAAGCGGACGTGAGCGCCAGCACGGACAGGGGCTGCAGCGGCACGGGCAGCACGTGTGCCTGGGGCTGGGGGCTGCTGCTGCCTCCCCACCCTGCCTTCCTCAGTGATGCTATTTAACCTGTACTATTGGAAAGGTCCCACATGGATTACTCTAATACCCAGCAAGGACGGGTGATGGCTGTGGGGCCGTTGGCCCCATTGGCACTGCTGCCCCTGGCTCTGCCGCTCACCCAGCCCAGCTCTGCAGTGCAAAGGAAGGGAAGAGCCTGCTCTGGCTTTTCTATTTATGCTCCTCTCCTGCTGCCTCATCTCTACACTGCTGCCATCCCTCCCCCAGCCCTGCCCCGCGTCTCAGGGCCCCTCGTGCACAGGGCAGGGGAGAGATGAGGTGACCCTCTCTGGGTTGTGGTTTCATGGCAGTTTGCGTGTCCCCAGGCTCCAGCACAGAAGCAGAGGATTCCTGTGGGAGCCAAGCAGTGTGCCAGGGCTGGGACTGGAGGGGTTGGCCCCCCGCAGCTCTGCCAGGCCCCCACGGTGCACATGCCATGGTCCTGCTCCTGACTGCTGCCCTGGTGAAGCGAGGGCAGGGAAGGATGGGCAGTGCTGAGCCCTCAGCTGAGATTTTTCTCTGTGTGTGATGGTGTTGGAGGCAGCAGCTGTGGCTTTGCAGCCTGTGCCAGCTGCAGTGCCCAGAGCCCTCAGGTGTTTATGGTCAGCACATCTTCAGATGTGCTTTGCTGCAGAGGCTCTAAGAGATTCGTACTGGAGCAGGGGGTTGTGCTCAGGACACTTGGGCCCATTGCCATGCTGCTGTGCCCTCAGTGCCAGCACAACTTCCCTGTGGCTGGAAAGCTTTGGGGGGCTCAGTGCCCGGGGACATCAGCCACGAACTGAGCTGGTTCCCCAAGCACAGGGATGGTGGCCCTGGGCAACACAGGTCCTGCCTCTGTCAGCTGTGTCCAGGCAGTGCCTGGAGAGCAGCCCAGGGGCTGGGGACAGAGCCTGTCCCTTTCCTGCCCGCAGGTGCTGGTGGCAGAGCAGCGGGCAGCAGTGCAGGGGCTGCAGCGGCTTTGGGCTGAAACAGCACAGAGCTGCTCCAGGGGGGCACAGGAGCTGAGGAGCTTTGCAGCCCTCTCCTGTATTTACCTGTCCAAGCACGAGGGTAAGGAGGAATAACTGTCCTGAGCTTTGTCCTGTGTGAGCCCCCTGACCCTCCCTGGGCTCTGCCATGTCCCTGGGTGACAGATAATGCTGTGCTGAAGCCACAAGCAAAGAGTGACGGGTTCCTCTCCCAATTTGGGACAGGGGCTCGTGGGCAGGACTGGGCAGTGCTGGGGGCTGCAGCCTCTGAGCTGGCACGTACCAGACTCTTGCTGCTGCTTTCTCCTGGTCTCAGCCATGCTCTGCTCTCCCCCACCAGCTCAGCACAGACCCCAGCGAGGCCTCTGTGGCACTGCTGGGGCTGGCTCAGGTCTGTGCTCCCTGGGCTGTTTGCTCTGTGCTTGGGGCTGTGGCAGAGCAGGTGCCTTGAGGAGCTGTGCAGCTTGTGGAAGCTTGTTAGGTGCAGAAGAGCATGTTTGTCTCTGCTTTTCAACATGTTTGTGCATTTTCCTCCTGAAGTCTGTGGTTCGGTTTCACTTTCTTCTTTTTGTGAACTTAAAGAACTGGAGAAAATGATTTGGGAGGTGCCAGATGGTTTATTTTCAGAAAATGAAAAGTGTCCTTAAGTGGCTCTATCTCTATTTCTAATTCTCTCTCACTCTTTCTCTCTTTTACAACCTTTTCCTCCTCTCATCCCTCCCCTTCCCCACTCCCCACCCTCCCTTCCCAGGCAGGAGGTTACCAACTTCCTTGTCAGGAGCAAACCACTGTAATAAATTTTGCAGTTCATTTAAAGAGGCAGGCTGGGTCTTCTCTGTCTTTTGAAGCCTCGTTGTTGGAGCCAGCCCCTCGGCTGTGCTGTCCCTGCAGCTGAGCTGGGGCACTGCTGGGGTGTGACTCCAGGCCCTGGTTACTCGGGATCTATGGGAATTGCCACAGTGACTCTGTGTTCTGCAAGTGAGCTCACAGCATCATTTATGGGCAATTAACTTAGACTTGGCATTTTTTGATGTGTCTCTTGGTGGTCCCTGTGGCCCAGAGCTCCCTGTGTGCTCTGCTCTGTGCCAGGCAGCCAACCCACAGCACAGAGCTCTGCAACGGCTCTGATGCCCTTTCTGTGAGCATCTTGATGCTGGGATGTGTCTCATGCTTTGTCTCTCCTGGATGCCAGTGACTGAGGATGCTGCTTGGCTGACTGTCCACTGGAGTGATGGGCTCACACTCTGACCAGCACAGGGCTGCTGCAGGGCTGCAGGTCCAACGGCACAGAGCACACAGGGGCCAGCACACACTGTGCTGTGACTGGGGCAGGAACTGCAGTGCCCGGCTTCCCTGCACCGCTGCTGAGCCACCCTCTGCTGTGTCCAGCTGTGTGATGCCTGGCACACTGCTGTGGCATGCTGCTGTGGCACAGTCCCATGGCACACTGCCCTGCCAGAACACCACCAGCCCCTCCCCAGGGACGTGGTCACAAGGAAAGGACGTTGCCTTTAAAATCAGCATTTACTAATCAGCAAAAGAATCAACACATTTTATGCCTCTAAACACTGGGAGGACACAGGAGAACTGGTGGGTGCAAAGGACAGAGGGAGAGAAAGCAGAGCCTGTCTGGCGAGGGGCTGTGCCAACGAGGTGGAACAGGGAAGAGCAGGGAGAGGACTCGTCCTAAACAGCAGAAGATGCCACTGAAATCAGGTGGGTTAGAAAAGACTTGGAGCCAGCCACTGTCTTCCTTAATGCATGTGCTTCCAATGCAGCCTGTCCTCAGCCCTGCCTGCCCTGAGGCTGGCACAGGGGCTGGGCAGCAGTCACGCCGAGGATCTGCCTCGGGGGAGGAAGGGGGTGCTCAGCAGTGGCAGGCAGAAGTCCTGTGAGACCCCAAACCTGCCTGGGTCTTGTCTGCAAATGCTGCAGGGAAGAAGCACAGGGCCAACAGCTCTACCCTCCGTGTGGAAGCCAACTCCTGCGACCTGCCATCCTCCTGGCTGCTGGAAACGCCTCAGAGTGCTGGGGCTGGCACCCAGAAACTTCTCAGAAACCTGAAACAAGAGAGATGGTGTCAGGTGGGTCAGGAGGGGAGGGCCGGGGGGGCCGAGGCTGCAGCGAGCTGGGAGGAAGAATAGCCCAAACCTGCCATAGGAAGGGGCAGCGGGCCCTGGTGGGCACTGGGCAGCCTGGCTTGTCAGCAGCGTGGCTCTGCCATCACATGCCCCCTGCTGCCCCTTCAGGGGTCTCTGAAATTTGGTCCTTACAGCAAGGAGTCAAAGCAGCCTCTGTGCATGGGGCCAGGACCGTGAGGACAACCCTCAGTAGTTGCCCCCCGTGCACACTGCCAAGCTCTGAGAGTGCTGGGGAATGAGGTTTAACTGGGATTTAATGCAAGCAGCAGCACTGGGCTGGCAGAGGGCACCCATACCCCGGGGGCTGCACCCCTGCCCTGGCCATGGGGAAGGGCTGTGGCACGGCTGGCCACGGGGATCCCACCGGCACGGGGACTCGCAGGAGCTTCACTGCCTTTGGATCTTAAACACTCACCATTCCCTTCTCACTTTAAAGCCCATCCTATGCAACGTGGTGTGAGGACAGTGGCAGAATTACTCAATATTGATCAGAGAAAGGCTGGGCCATGGAGACCAGATCCATGTTGCTATGTGTGGCTTAGCAACATACAAATGTATTCACACAGAATAATGAAATTATGGTGGGGAAACAAAGCAGCCATCACTTGAGGAGATGGAGGATGTGGAGGCCTCTTGGAGCTCTTGTTTGCCAAGACAAGGAAGACAGTACTTATTGTTTGTGCAAATATGTGAACCCCCATCCCCAGGCAGCCCCTGCTTACATAAAGGCTGCGATGAATCCGGGCAGCACCCGCTGCAACGCGCAGCTCTGCACAGCTGCTGGAGCTCAGTACTGCAGGAACCTGCGGCCTCAGCACCTGAAATGAGTCTTTGTGGGGGGAGCCCTAATACTGGGGGTGGGGAGGGAGCCCACTCCTGCCTCCCAGCCACAGCCACGCTGTACAGCTCATCATTTCTGTGCTTCTGACCCTGGCCTGGCCTTTACCTGGATCTGATCCCCACACACGTTCTGGCCCCTGGGGCAGCCCGTCCCATCTCCCCACACACCCCTCTCTGCCTCTCACATGTGAAGCCAGTGTGATGCCCACGGCTCTCACAGGAGCACAGCTGAGGGGCTGGAGCACAGGAGAGGTGGATCCCATCCCAGATCCAGCACAGCTTTCCAGGGAGAATAGGAGCAAGTCACTTAAGCCCCGAGACCCCCACAGCTGCCTGTGCTGCAGCACTCCCACGGGCACCAGCTCTCGCAGTGGGGCAGGAGCTGCGCCTGAGCTCCCACAGCCTGCTCCTGGGACACCATCACTTACTTGAGAGCTGCCTGGAAAATTTCCAATAGAGATACTGGGGCAAAAGAGATGTCCTTCCATTAACTGGTTTGGGAGAAAACAAACAGAAGAGGGGCAGCCGTGTCTGTGTTGATTTGTCTCTTGTCCATCATCAAGCACAGAGGGTCACGCTTTCCTTCCCCGGCAGCTGTCAGCCCAGGAGCTACACAGCACTGAACAAGCTGTGAGGATGGGAGCCTGTGCAGCACTGTGGTGCCCTGGGGTCTCCAGGCATGGCTCCAGCAGGGCAGTGCTGCCTTTGTGATGTGCTGCAGTGGCTGGAAGCACTTGTCTGTGAGCCCGGTGCCTGGGAGCCGCTCAGCGCAGCCCGTGCCGTGATGCACGCCGCTTGCACCTACACAAGTGTGCAGAGGAGGGCTCTTCTGGTTCAAGGAGATCTTCTCATTCACCCGGGGCTGAAGGACTGCCCAGCCCAGGGCTCCTTCACCCCGGGGTGCCCAGGAGCTGCTCTTGGGCTCCCAGAGAGGGTGGCCAGGCGCAGGGTTGCCCTGCAGCCACCCCACCAGCCTCTGGGCAGAGCTGGGCTTTAAAAAAGACCCTGAGGGCTTACCTGAGAAAACAAAACCAATCTAAACAACCCACCTCTTTGCACAGCTGGAATTTAATCACATGTGTGGCTAGATTAAACTATGCCAGAGCAGGTGAGAGTGTGGGGGGCCAGAGCACGAGGGCACGTGCTGGGCGCAGGTCCTGCTGCCTCAGACCCCACTCCTGCACCTGCACTGCAGCACCTTTACTCCCGGCTGCCACCGCTTCTGCCTTGCTCACGTGTCCACTCTGGGCAGGAAAGCTGCGATGCTTCGGGGTGGCATCGTCTCGAAAACAGCCTAAGCATGCCCTGCTTAGACACTTAATGTGGAGCAAAATTAGAGAGCTGCTAATGCACTGCTTCCTTCCACAACAGAGTGTGACAATGCAGGGAGAACAGCAGCAACTCATCCCCAGTGCTTCTGCACTGCACTGTCTGCCCGAGTGAACCCATCCAGGGGCTGCACTGAGAGCACTCAGCAGTGGTTAGCAAAAAACCCTGCAGGTAAATGTTACAGCTGTCCCAGGAGGAGCTGGAGACTCGGCCCACGCCAGGCAGGGCAGCCAGGGATGGAGGGGAGGGAAGCTGTGGCTGGCCAGCCTCTCCCCAGCACTGCAGCACGGCAGAGGGCTGGGGCTTAGGAGGGATTTCTGGTTTTAATTCTACCCACCTCCATGGTGACATTGGCCTTTCTACAACCTGAAACAGAAGCAGCTAAATGGCTGGTTTTAAGCCCATAAATCCATCCTTGTCTGAACACCCCACCTTCCCTTCTTTGGGACTAAGGCACTTCTAACACCCGCCAGCGCTTTCTGCAGCAGCTGCTGGTTCAAAACAGCCTGTGGCAGAAGGAGCTGCTGCCACCCCTGCAAACAGCCCAGGCCTGGCCAAGCACTGGAGGTCCCTGCACACACTGGGGCAGTTTGGAAACGAAATGCTGCCTGAAGCCTGAACAAAACACACCTGCCCCCTGTGCTGCAGCCCCCCACCCCAGCACAGAAACCAGCACCAGCAGAAATGGTGTAGGCAAACGTTACCTGAGGATTTGAACGCTGTCAGCTCTACAGCCTGAAAGAAGGGAGAACATTTGTTAGCAGAAGGCACAGGTCTGATTGCTTTGCTGCTGGCCACCCACTGCTGTGCTGCCCTGCACCCAGCTGCCTCCCACCCAGCCAGCCCCTGGGAACTGGAGCCCTCATCCTGGTGCCCGAGACAGGCGCTTTGCAGAGTGCCCCTGGACACAGCTGCCCCTTGGCACCGAGCTGTTGCCTGCTCCACATGCCCTCTCTGGGTTTCCTCCAGCCCCAGGGGGAGGCCCAGCAGACAGACATCACCCAAGGAAAACCCAGGGAAAGAGGAGGGAGAAGTTTCTCCCTCCATACTGCGATGGAAAGAGCACCCTGTGCTGAAGTGATGCTCAAAGCTCTGCGAGGTGTGAAATTCCTCCTTCCAGCCCAGCAGCAACAAATATCACCAAACAACATTCAAAGAAGCTGAAACACAAAGAACATCTCCTCTGTGTTTGTATCTCCACTCGCCCAGTGTTTTGTCATTTTAAGTGTTTTCAAACGTTTTTAAGTAGCATCTTCTCTCCATCCAAACCATTGTGCAGCTGCCAGTGACAGCCTGCGCTCCCCAGCGCTGCAGGAGTGCCGTGACTCACGCTGCAGGGAGCAGGAGCCCGCCAGCACCGCGGCTCCACCGCGGCACCGTGGGCTCAGGAGGCAACTCCCCAGCGGGTTCACACTGTGGGGCTCCCACGGACACGGGGGAGTGCTGAGAGCCAGGGTGCTGGGCCCTGACACCACAGCCTCTGGCTGTGAGAAAGGAAACCAGCATGTTAACAACGCAACAGTGAAGAGCAAAGATACAGCAAAGCCCTCAGTGACCCTCACACGGAGGAAGGAGCTTTCTGCCTGCCTGCTGGGAAATGCCACAGCCTTGGCATTGAGATCTGCTGCCTGCTGATGCTCCCTGCCTCTAGGAAACCCAGGCCCTGGGGCTAATCCCGTCAGCCCACGCCTCAGGTCCGGTGCCAGGAGCTCAGCCCTGGGCCCAGCTGCACAGGCAGCACCTGGCAGAAAAGCATCACCTGGGGATGGATCCCAGCAGGAGGGGAGGGATGGCACTAACCACGAGATAAATCAGGAGAGATGGAAACATGGATTTTATTGAGTGGCTTCAGAAGGATGTGCCAGCTATAGAAGTATTATCTATTGGATAAATAAGAGCTGTCTATGTGACACAGGTTTTCAAAGGATAAATATTAGAGAGGGAGAGAGAGATCCTTCAGTTAGAGACTCACATGGAAGTAGTGCTGGATTTTATTCTGAGGAAATTACAGCACTTGTGTGTCAAGTGCACAAGGACTGATGATCATTTCAATAGTGGGAGATGGAAGTGGTAGCAGAGTAGTCAAATTTAAATTGTTCCTTGCCTCAGGCCATCCCTTGCTGAGCTCTCCATCTGGCTCCTTCAGGCAGCACAACCCAGCCTGCCCTCCCTGGATGGGTGCAGCTTGCCCACTGCAGGGACAGCAAGCCCCTGCTGCCCCATTTTCAGTTCCTATTCTTAGGGGAAGTCTCCAGCCTTGCTTGCTGCCAACCTCCTCTCAGAGCTTCACTGGCTGAAATTCCCTGGCTCCTGCTGCTCAGGCATGTCCCTGCCATGTCAGTGGGGCTGCTCCTCCTCAGCTCTTGCCTTGGAAACTGGCCCTTCTGGGGCCTCCTCGTCTGCTGCCCCCCAAACACGTGCCCTGTGCCTCAGCCCTGCCACACAGCTCAGTGCCCAGGAGCTCCTGCTCTCACCCTGCTCCCAACCTCACACCCCTGCAGCAGACAGCAAACAGTGGCATCTGCTGTGACTGCCAGGAGGGGCCACCACGGGCACAAAACCACACTCCTCCAATGACTTAACCAATATCCTGCAAACAACGAGGTGATTTTCCAGCAACCCCGGGCTCCTCAGGGTGTGTCAGAGCCTCTGGGCTGTGTCAGTCAGGCTGTGTGTCTGGTCTGGCCCCCAGGAGCCCCCAGGCACCGCTGCTCTGCTCTGGGGGAAGGTGGCAGAGCAGAAGGTGTTACATACCGGTCTCTCAGGTGACATGATTGACGAAATGCCCATGGGAATTTTGGCTCCAAAGCTCCCTAGGGGTGAAGTAGCACCGTGAGTTTGGACACCAGAGCATGCAAATGCTCACGTTTTACCAAGAACTCACTGCCTTGTGGCCCTCAAGAATCTCCCACCAAAGCAAAGGGACCAAACAGGGGACCTGCAGAGCTGCACCCACAAACTGCTGTGAGCATGCAATACCTTATTTACCCCCCAGAAGCTGAACTCTGTATTGCCCACTGCCACCTTTGCCTCCCCTTCTCCAGAAAACTCAAGACCCAGACACGGATTCCTGCCTCAGAACCATGCAGTGCTGCATAAGGCAGATGAGCCCCCTGCCCAAGCCCAGCCAGCCTCTCAGACCCACACAACCAGGCTCTGCCTGCCCTGGGAATCCCTCATCCTGTGCTGCATTTGCAGCACTAGATCCCAAAGGCACAGTGTGCAAACGAGTTAATGCAGTGCCAAGTGAACAGGCCCTACAATTCAAGCCTTGGGAATAACATTCTCCTGCCCTATCCCATCCCACAGCCTGGCCAGCAGCAGTGCCCACTCACCTTTGTTGGTGATGTTCTTCACGGGAGGGTCTTTCTGCACAGGGCTCGACAAGGCACTCGCAGCTGCAGGACTCAGTCTCCCTGTCTCCCAGGAGGTCGTGTTCCTTGGACTTGATAAGTAGTTGATGGGATGAGAGCAGTTCTGTAATGGCAGGGGAGAGGCACAGGACAGTGAAAACTGCAACGTGAGGCTTTGCTAGATCCAGGTCCAGCTTCAAAGACCAATTTCACCTGCACCGTGGCCCCTGGGTCTCTGACTCCCACCCCACCCTGTGCAGCAGGTCAGGGAAGAGTATCTTTGGGTCTGCATTGTCCAACAGGACTGCAGAGAAAGGAGACAGCCTCTGCCATGCTCCCTACATAAGACAAGAAAAACGGGGCTTCTTTCCACATCAAAGGTGTCCAAACGTGCACCCAGGGCCCTCCTCGGGTGGGTGTGTGATGAGTGAAGGGAGCAAAGAGGCTTCCCTGCAACTTACTGTGAATGAGAGGGCTTTCTTCTTGTCCTTCATCCTCTGGATGGCATTCCTCACCTGGAGCAGAGCAAGGATGTTAGAGAGGGCCAGAGCAGCTCGAGCAGAGCAAGGGATACTCCAGCAAGTCAGGGAGAAAAAGCAGCCACTGTTGCAGAAGCACAGCTGGGCTTTTGCTGCCTGGTGCACCTACAACAACCACAGGTACTCCCTTGACTGCTAAAACCCAGCTGCTGTGAGTGAGCCCCAGCCAGGGCATCTCTTACCTCGCTGTTATAGATTGCATAGACCAGGAATATGTACAGGCCCTGAAAAGGAGAGAGCACAGGAAGGGTTAGAGATGTACAGCTGGTTTGTACTGCTCTGCATGGGAGGAAACGGGTTTGACGAGCACCAGAAGGGGTGAGGACCTGGGCTAAGGGGAAGAGGGTGGGCACAGCACAGCCAGGGACAGCTGGGCAGGAAGGACCTTCCTTAAAATGACACTAGAGGCTGGGCTCTTCACAGAGAGTCCAAAGGAGAGATGGTCCCTGCCTCAGCCCCTCGTCTCCCCCCATTCCATGTGGGGGGAGTGGGCATCTCTCACTGGGCACTCGGCTTCCCGAGCCCCAGGCTCTCCTGCACTCCCAGTCCCTTGCGCACACAAAACCCCTATGACACACCTCCTCCAGATCTCAGAAGCAGAAGCCACACGGCATTAATTGCTAAGGGAACTGAGATCTGGGCAGCAGACCGTCCCTCCCAGCCAGCACCAACCCCAGGGAGGATGTTCAGCAGCCTCCTGCAGACCACGTGCAGGGTGATGCTGAGGACAGTTGCTCCATCCCATAAAGTGACAGAGCACAGCTCTGACCCCAGTGCAGAGGGGTACAGACCCAGAAGCTTTGCTCAGGCCCAGTCTGGACCATCCTTCCCGCCGGCGCTCCCAGGCTCAGCCTCAGCCATCCCCTCCCTGCACCAATCCCTCCCTGTTGTGTGCTCACCCTGGGGACCAGTGAGCAATGGCCACAGCCCTGTGCCTGGGGGTGTGGGATGAGCTCGGGGCTGGAGGGAGCACTGCCTGGGGGCCACAGCCTGGGGCTAATTACAGCTCCAGACCAACGATTTTGGCCTTAAGGCAGTCCTATCTGGCCCAGCAGATTTATGTTGGATCTGGGGGGTGTTTGTTATCGCAGATAGATAAATCAGCTGCAGCGAGAGCAGTCATCCATCTTGTCTTCCATGGGCCTTGCTCTTCATCTGCGAGCTCTTGGCAGGCGCGATGGTAGCAGTACCCTGGCGCCGGGCCATGACCTGTCCTTCAGCCAGCAATGCTGGTCACTCCCCCACACCAGAGCTCTGGCCAGGCTGCCAAGGCAGGTCTTCCTTGAAATAATCACTCTGGGCGAGCACAGGGAGGGCGGGAGCAGGAGCTGGGCTGGGAGCAGGGCGAGGAAGGAGCCGAGGCCGAGCTGCAGGCCTACAGTTCGCTCCTGCCTGGGATCCTGCCCCCGGGCCTGCCTGTGCTGCTGCCCACTCTCCAGCACCTCCTGGCAGGGTCTGCAACGCCCCTGCTCGAGGGGGTGGCCACGGGCAAGCGCCCAGCACAGAGCAGGATGATGCTCGTGCCTGCGTCCCGCTGCGCTCCCCGGCCAGGCTCCGGCTCCCCTCACGCAAGTCGGGACAGTGGCTCTGCCATCCCCGCTCTGAGCCAGCTCCCAGGCCCCTGCCAGCTCCACAAGGCAGCAGGTTTTACCTACAGTGTTTCTGGAGAGCAGGCACCTCTGGCCAGCGCTGGGTGCCACGGCAGCCGCTCGGGCTCAGCACCGCCTCGTGCTGCTGAGCTCCCATCCTGCCTGTCTGGGAAAGGAGCTGCAGGTTTGGTGTCGACGCACTGAGTAACCTTGAAGACAGGCTTCAGTCTCCACAGATAAAGAGAAAGCAGTCAGACAAACAATCAGGCACAGCAGCTAAAGCCTCCCGCACACGGCTCGCGTGGAGCAGCAGGCAGGCTCCAAAGGAAGCTCCAAGGCAACCCACAGGGCAGCCAGCAAAGGGGCTGACGTGGGATGGTGCTGGGAGGCTGTGCTCTGAGCTGCCTCTGCTGCTGTTGATGGAGCTCACACAAGCTGCTCAATGTGGGGGTTTTTTCTGTGAATGAAAAGACGCTGGAGCTGTTCTCAACTCTGCTCACCTCGTCTCCTGACAGCACCGAGCCTGAAGTTCTCTCCTGCTCAATTACCTAAGCATGGCATGAGGAGGCAAGAAGAACTGAGCCTATATTTCATGACAGTTAGGACAGGCCTCCTGCCACCCTGCTGATACCCCTGCTAGCAGAGATGTGGAGAGGTGGCCCTTGTCTGGCCCTGGCACATCCCCACTGGAGTGCTGCTGGATGTGCCTGAGCCAGACACGGGCAGAACTTGCCCTGGGGCACCCACCCATGGTGTGAGCTCACCCTCAGAGACCCGGGCCAGTGCTACACCGAGACCAGCCAAGTATGCCAGAGGGAAGCCCTTTGAGCTCTGCTGCTCCCTAAGGGAAAGCTGGAGCCAGATTCTGCTGGATCCGAAGAAAAGAGCGAGATGGGGGTGGAGAACTCTTCAGATCCCAGTGCTTTGCAGGGCAGCTCCCAGTTACCCTCTGTACTTGGAGCTCCTGAAGCAGGGTTTGTCCTCAAGCACCGAGCAAGGGATTCAAACACCGTCCCAGTGCCTCTGCGGTGCAGGAGGACAGAGCTGCCTGTGGGCTGCCCCAGGCACGAGCTGTGCTGCTCAGTCTGCACCCAGAGCCCTGCTCCGTGTCCCCTGGGGCCAGCAGCCCTGCCCGTGCCGCAGCAGCCGTGTCAGTGCTTCTCTAGCTCCATCTACAGCTGCTTTCTCTCCAGGGCTGCAGAGCCTCTCCCAAGGAGGGGGCGATGCTCTGAGCCACCGGTGGCACATGTTCAGGGACTTGTCATCATGTGTCGCTGGGTTTCAGACATCCTGAGGTTCTGGGCAGTGTCCCAGCTGAGTGCAGAGCCGAGCACTGAGTGCTGCTGTGATTTGCTTTGCTCCCAACCATATACAGGCTGCTTAAGGTTTGACATTCTTTTGCTGAAACCAGCAAGCTCAGAAGCAAGCATTAAGCACTGCTTCACAGCCCAGGGTTACTTTTGTGTCCTGAAGGGATCCCTGTTGATACTAACACATTAACTACAGGACTCTGAAGTATGGTAGCATTCAGGAGTCAAAGCCATGGCCCTGGAAGACACCAAGACAAGCAAACAGCCTTCAAATGGAGCCAGATGCTACCTGAGGAATGAAGAGGCTGAAGGAGATGACATGACTCAAGGTCTTGCAAGTCTGAGCTAGAAACATCACAGACACTTCCAGCCTCCCTGCACGAGGCTCTGACCGCCCGCACACACCACAGCGTGCTCCACCTGACACTGCTGCGTCCCATCAGATGCCAGGGCATCTCTCCCCAGCACTGGGAGCATCCCTGGGGAGCAGCTGCATGGCTGCAGACAACACAGCTTTTAGGGGTAAAGATTTTCAGTCCTTAATCCCTCTCCTCTTGTCCCTGCAATAAAGCTGACTTCCAGGCAAAGGGAAGGTGGCTCTGCCTCGACAGTTCTTAGCACACAGCCTACAAGGAGGTATGAACACGAACCAGAGGACACACACTCGTCCTAGAGCACACACCATCTAAGCAGCAATCAAGCACACTATGGCTGGAAGTGACCTTTGAGTGAACAGCCCTGTTCTGACAGCTGATGGCACACACAACCCAGCCCTGCTCTGTAGGAATGAAGCTCGGATAGCAGCTGGGATGTCTGCCCCATTAAACTGGACACTTACCATTTCAATTACACATGAAATGACCAAATCAAAACTCTAATGAGGTTCCCTACAAGCATGTCGGTCTGAAGTGTCATTTTGCAACCATGCCAATATCAGGAAATCTAGTGTGAGAAAGCAGGCTGGAACTGGAAAGCTGTGGCACCAGGGAGATGCTCCAGAGGCTGGTGCTGAAGGGCCGTGAGATGAACAAGGTCGTCAGGGCTGTATTTCACACCAGGAGAGCATCAGCTTAGCTTCCTCAGACAAAACAGCACAGCAGCTTGGGAAAGCTGGGCTGGGCTCCTGTGCTGACAAATGTCCCTGACACCAGAGCAGGAGGAACCACAGATACCTGCTTGGTGATGTGATACCTGGTAGAGGACTCACCTGGAGGGAGTTGAGCACGATGAAGACATAGGCCCAAACGATGCTGAGGTGGACGAGGACCCCACAGCCCCAGGTCAGCCCCAGCACTGGCAGCAGCACCAGGATGGGCTTGGCTGTGGCCCTGTCAGGAAGAAGAGCCCAGAGTTACCTGGGAGCATTTCAAAGCCAAAACTCTGCATTGGCACCCTCAGCCACCCACCAGCTCTCCCCAGGGGGCTCTGTCACTGCTCACGTTCCTGGCAAAGTGTCCCAGCCTGCCAAATGTCCTTCCTGGCTCTGCAAACGCTGCCCAGGGCCTCACCATGATCTGCCTGGGGCATCTGCACGAGGTCACAGAGCACATGAGTGGATCTGCCCTGGAAAGAGCTCCATGGGATTAGGAGCACCCTGGCCTGCATCTTATGCTTTAGAAGATAGTTCCCTTGCCTCCATGCTGCAGACAGCTCTTCTCCCCCAGCAAGTGCCTTTCAGGCAATGTGTCCACCCAGAGGTACCCAAGGTGGCAGCTATGGAACAAATTCCCTTGCAAACAAAATTACTTAAGGGGGGGGAAACCCCCAAACATTCCCCCCCAGCCCCAGTGTGCCAGCCCTGCTCTGAGTTATCACCCAGAGTCAGCAAGAAGGGAGCTCTTTGACGTCATTAGCCATGAGAAAACAGCTATTTTTCCCCCAGTTGCTGCTACAAGGAGGGCTTCTGTTTGTGTTTCATTGGCATAGGGATGTCACCCTGCCCTCCAGCAATGCCCTATCTCCTGTGCTTCTGTAAATTTGGGGAACTGTATCTATGCTGGAGGGGAACAATGCGTGTCTGGCTGGGGTACCCGGCGCCAGCTAACAACAATAAAGATTCACAGGGGATGATAAAGTAATGACTCAAGCAGCAGTTTTTTAGAGGCCTCTCTATATTGGCTGATTACAGAACTCACATTGCCTCTCCTTCCCCATGTGTGGAACCCACCAGCATTACCCTCAATCCACTGAGTCCCAAAGTCCCATAGGAAATGTCTCTTTGAATGGCAAATAGCCAAAACCCCTGCACCCTCCACTGCTGGCATCCTGCTGAGGGCACAGACAGGAGTGCCAGGGATGGGACATGTGTGAGGGAAACTCAGCTTCAATCCCTTCAAGCTGCAACATTCTGTGAAGCAGAGAGGAGCTGCTTCTGTGGCTCAGAGCTCAGGGAAAGAAACTGGGCACTCAGGTGGGTCCCTGGGTCTCCTGGGAAATCCCAAGCTGCTGCCTCACTGCCCTTACCTCCCTTGCCAGGGAGCTGCTCAGCAGCAGGGGGGTTGAAGTTAGGGCAGGGGCAGTGTGACCTGTGTCCCCAGGGCAGGGGATGGGCACCCTCACACTGGCCATGCCCAGACCAGAAGTGCTGCTCCTGGCGATGCCAACGGGCCCCGATTTCAGCAGGTCCTGCCAAGGGTCTCCGATCTCAAAGGGCTGAGATTCAGGAGTGTGACTGCAAATGGAGTCCAGCACTGGATTTCCAGGCTGAAAGTGTTGTCTGGGCTTGTCAGTGACACTGGAGCAGCCAGACTGGCCTCGGGTGATGCAGTTATCCCTTCTGCCCTGGCTCTCCCAGCTCACTGTCTTTCCCTTGGCCAAGGCAAAGACTCTATTCAACAGCAATTCCCCCATTTCATAACTACAGTTTCATTTCCCAGAGCAGCCACATCTGGGCAAACCAGCCCCTTCCCTGCTCACCATATCTGCCCCCCAATTTGTCTCTCCAGGCTGCTGTTGGGCGTCAGCATCTTTGATCTCCTGCGAGCACTGGCCACCGTCACCATCACCACCCGCAACAGCACGAAGGTGTTCACCTGTCAGAGAAGAGCCATTGGACCCAGTCACCTTCTGTCATCTCTACACCCCAGTGGGGTCTTTTCTGCTGGGAACTCAATAACTGTCACAACTTGGAGAGAAAAATCACTCCTGAGAGAGCAGCAGAAAACAAATACTTCAAAAAGTCACCCACAGATGCACGAGATCCAGAAAACTCCCAGACTTCCCCCACAGAATGTTTTCTCTCTCAGTGTCTATTCTGGACTCCTTAAACACTGCACCTTTGCCTGCTCCTATGCTGTTGTGTAATAATACAGACACTACAGGGGCAGAGATGCCCCCACATTAAAATCAGACCTTTAGTTATGGCAGTGGTGTCACAACCAGCCTGCACATTTACCTGCACTCTGCAATACAAGAGCTGGTCTGCAACATTTCCTTAAAGTACTTTTGACTATCAAAAAGCTGCTTTGGATAAAGAGATTTCTTTGTGCTGGGAAAGTGTGGACAAAACATTTCCTACAGAAGCAGCAGGCACAATGAGCCCTGCAAGCACCTCAGCTGCAGAAGTGCTGACAGCCCTGACTTTGCACTGCTTTCCTAAATCCAGACTGCAGCAATGTCACTGTTGTCACTTACTGCCAGGATGAAGAGAACAGGCCCAACGAAAGCCCAGATGACGTTGGTCTGGACGTTCAGCCAGCAAAGGTTGTCTGCCACGTACTTGTTAAAGGAAGTTGCAAGGGTCACACCCACGGTAATGACTGGAAGGCCTGTGGAAAAAACCCACAGGTCCAACTCCAGAAAAGCAGAGATGGCCCATGTAGGTCAGCTGTGCTCTAGACAATTGCTTCGAACCTCCTGTGAGCCAGCTCAGCCTCTGAAACCCCAGGAGCCACATCAATTTACTGCAGCTGAAATCTGTCCCAGCCCTGCAAGACCAGATTTATACGCTGTCAGCATCACGCTGCTAGGTATAAAGCATTCCAAGTCTTGAGCTCTGACCAAAGCAATTTACTCCTCAGATTGCTTCTTTAACAAAATGGACAATCAGAGACATAAACCAATCCCAAACATTTGATTCAGTTGCCTGATGTCCAACCAGGTCTCTATCCTGCAAACAGCCCTGACCTGAACAGGCTCCTGTTTGTTACGAAACTCAGGTTATTCACATGAATTCTTTGTCCCTCGAGGGCTCAGTCCCATTACAGGGTGCTTAGTCAGGATCATGGTTATATTTTGATTGCTATCAGGCAGTGGTGATGCTCTCCAGGAACACAAACTAACCATAAACCTCCTCCTTTTGTTTTGTGTTGAACTCTTTGATTTAGACAAATAACAAATGATTTAAACTTATGTTCTAAGACTGGTAATTTGACGTATAAAGGTAAGAAAGCCTCTGCAGAGCAGCAGCTCATGGCTCTCACACTCAACCCAAACACTTGGCAATCTCCTCTATTGAGACTTTGGATGGACAAGTATCAATGCATTTGCTGAGTGCCCCATGCAGAAGAGGCTGCAGATACCCCAACCAGTTGCGTAGTAGAACTTCATTCTCCTGTCTTCACTCATGTTGACTGCCACCACTTTGCTCCAGAGTAGAAGCCCTTCTACCAGCATCCATGAAAAGGCTGCCATGAAGAAGAGGTGAAGGAAGGCAGTGACTGTGAAACACATCACCTGCAGAGAGCAGAAATCACACATCGTTTCAGGAGTCCTGTGGGAGCTCTGAGGGTGTGTGATCAGGAGCATGAGCAACCTGCAGATTATGCTGCAGAATGTGCAGAGCTGTGTTGAAACAGCCACAAGCACAAGTTTTCATTAGAAACAAACTGTCAGATGAAAAAGATGACAGACTGTGCAATGCATATGTGCATCTCTCCAAACACAAACACACAATTCTTTCCTAGATTCGAGTTACAGGTAATTCTTCAAACACTAATAAAAAAAGATTACACTTCTGTTTTCTCTGACAATAAAGCTTCAGCAGGCCTGGCCCTGCTGTCTGAACAGGACACTTGCTGCTGAGCTTACCTGGTTGGTCTTGGCCAATTCACTGAACATGAGCAGAGCTTCTGCTGAAGCTAATGCAAAGATCAGGTTCTTGTGCACAGTTGTTCGTTCACTCTTGGGAACACTGAGGAAGGACAGAGGGAGCCCTCAGCTGCAGCCAGACAAAAGGGCACACGTGTTCTCCCTGCAAAGACAACAGCCCAGCAAGACAGGGGATGCCCTGGTGTGCAAGCACTTGCTGATGGGGATGTGCTCAGGTACAGCTGCCCAGACCTTGGCCTGTGCTCCAAGGCTGAGAGGAGGAGATGGAGGGAACCACTGCCGTGCTCATGAGGCAGATCTCTGTGCTTGCCAAGTGACACAGAAGGGTTGGCAAATGAACAAACAGTCTTTGTCCCACTTATTTCATAAAAATTAGCTCTAGCAGAGCTGCTTTTGCAGTAAACATGGTCATTGACAACCACCTTTCCACAGGCACTCATCTGTGTGCACAGCTCATTCAAGCACCTCCACAGAAACAACGGGCACTGCTCACTGAGCCAACAACAGCCACTGCCCTCCCTCCCCTCTGCAGCTCCTCAGCCTCTCCCTGTGCCCCTGCACCACCCCACACTGCAAAGGACACCTTGTTTGTGTACTTGTTCTGAAGCCAAATAGCTAACAAAGACTACAGAGAAGGCTTCAGGTGTCTGGACTTTTCTTACCCAACTGCCAAGAATAAAATGAAGGTAACAATCAAGGCACAGAAGGAAACTCCACATCCAATAAAAGTCAAGGTCTGCAGTGTGAGCTCCTCCTTGGTGGTCCTCTGTTCCAGCCATGAAACAACAGAAGACACAAACCCCCCACAAATTAACCACAGGCTCCATGCAGCTCTGGCATCCACCCCACAGAGGGGCAGAGAAGGCTCCTCATACCTGCATCTCATACACCTGCAGCAGGACAGCAAAGTTCGTGGTGTGGTTGCAAAAACAGGCCGTGGAGTTCAGGAAGGATGTCAGCACAGAGCAGCCAGCTGTGGACCACATCCCACCAGCATCTGGGCTACCATGCAGCAAAGAAACAGAAGACACGTGGAAATTACCATCTGCTTCAACAGAAAACCAAGACATTAAGGGAATGTCATTGTCTCAGAAGCTTTGGTTTCCCAGTGGAAAGAAAAGCTCATAAATCTGAGGACCTGAACTGAAATAAGGCACCTGAGGCTGAAGTTCCAGAAGGCACAGATGGGTCCCACCAATTTATCAGGCAGGTCCTGCAGGCAGAGAGGGAGAAGAAGAGATGACACAGCCATGTATGTCCTGCATACAACTGGTACAGTTCACTCACTGAACTGCAACAAGGTCTAGCACAGGACTAACACCTTCCCAGGGTAACAGGAGACTGGGCAGGGGACACCTCTCAATCCAAGAGAGCTCTGGGGCCCTTGTGTCAAGGCTGGGGAGAACCTGCTGTGTGATGTCCCCAGGGTACCTGGACACGGTGCTGCAGGTGGTAGCGCACGGAGGTGCTGATCTCCTGGTAGTCACTGAGCAGAGCAGATGAGATCAGAGCAGTGCCCACCGTGGTGCTCAGGTACCTGTCAGGGAAAATGCACTGCTCACAGGCACAGGAGCCAGCAGATGTGCTCAGCAAACAGGGTCTCTGCTCTTCAGTGAGAGAGGTGTCACCCCTGTGCCAGGCTGCCCAGGGAGCTGGGGGAGTGCCCAGCCCTGGAGGGATCCCAAAGCCGTGGTGCTGAGGCTGTGGGTCAGTGCTGGGCTGGGCAGGGTGAGGGCAGGGCTGAGACTGCAACAGCCTCGAGGGCTTTTCAAACCAAAACGATTCTGTGATTCCATGATCTCACGTTAAGCAAGAGATTGTGCCGGGCTGCATCCCCCCCTAGTGTCCAGGGCTCCCGGAGCGCAGCACGGCTCCGGCGCAGCAGCTCCTGCCTGCACCCCGCAGCAGCCCCGGGCTCGGGCCCCGCACACCCCGCTGCAGGGAGCCCCAGAGAAGCAGGACGGGACAGTGAGGAGCATCACAGCGTGCAGACAGCCCCGTGGCTCTGGCTGAGGGGCCACAGGGCTCCCCACAGAGCACCCATCCTCCTTCTTCCAGTGACGAGGCCAAACGGGATGTGATGGAGCAGGGTGGAGGTGACTCCACAACAGAGACTCAATGCAGACTGGGAAGTGAATCCTGCTGTGGTGCTGAGCAGGCAGCCCCGGGGTGTGAGGGGTTTGTTTCACTCACCTCTGTCCCGTGGCAGAGGCAGCCCCAGCCCCAGCCCCGTCCCCGTGGCGGGAGGCGGCGGTGCCGGACAGGCAGCGCTGCAGGGACCCGTATCCAAACCACATGCTCTTCACCAGAACCCTGTGGAGCCCTGGAGGGACAGAGCAGCGCAGGATGGGGCTGAGCTCCGAGCAGCCCATGCTCCAGCACCCACTGTCCCCATCTGGGGGTGTGACGGGGGGTCCAGGGCACACACAGCTCCACGCTGTGCTGTGAGGAGGCTGCAGGTAATGTCTCCCCCACAGCCCATCTCCCTTTCACCAAGGGCATCTCCTGCCCACACTTCTCCAGACTGTGTGTGCAGGGTAAAGAGTTTGTGCCATTAAGGAAGGTGCTGTGGAAGTGCCAATGAAAGCACAGTCATCAGAACCTACCTCTGGCTTTCAGTCTTTGCAATTCTTCTGCAGGAACTTCAATGAAGTCATCCCTCCCTTTCTCAGGGCTCTGGACCTGGTAGTTCTCACTGCTCACTTCATGCCCACTCAGCTCCAGCTTCCTGACCTCTACCCCTGTGGAGGGGCAAAATCAGGTACTGAACCAGAGTTCAGCCTTCCTCCAGAGCTACTGCTATGGCAAAGTACCACAAGGACACCATAACTGCAGCCGAGAGCCACAGCAGCAGCAGACAGATCCCTTTCAGCCACATGCATCTGGGCTCAGTTTGTCTCATGTGCCCAAAGGTTTCTTACAATTCTCTTACAACTGACAGTGTGAGAGATCCCCCACACTGTAACAGTTCTGCACAGAGGAAAGGAGACAAGGCTGTAGGGTTAACAAGACATCAGCCAGAGGCAGAGAGGTGCCAAGAGTGGACTTGGACGGGGAACCAGATGAGATGAGTAAGCTGGGTCCCAGTGCAATGCCCTCCCCCAGCTCTGCCAGTGCCACTCACCGACATTCCCGTGCTGGATGGTGACCTTTGTCCTCCCTGCAGTCAGCAGCGGGGCTAAATGTGACACCATTCTGTCACAGAACTCCACGACAGCCATGGGCCCTCTGATGACCTGCAAACATTACTCAGGGTCGTGCATGTGCTGGGCAGCACAAGTGCCAGCCCTGTAGTTACACAAACTCAGCCTCTTTCTCCTTCAGCAGACGTATCTGCTACACCAGCTACACTCAGCCAAAGCTGGTTTTATGCCACTATCGAGAAGCTGTGAGTAACTGTGGCCACAGAGACCTAAGCAACTCTAAGCAATGAGGCAACCTCTGAACTATTCAGCATCCTTTCTTCTCTGGAGGTCCCTGGCTTGGTTCCTGGAGCACTGGCCAGGCCAGAAGCTGTCACACATTTCTCAGAGACAGGTGGAGAGTGGAGACCATACAACAGACAAAAAAAGACCCACGTGAGAAGGGAAGAAGCTAATGGAGAAAATCCTGCCGTGGGTGGGATGATGAAAACCCTTCTCACAAAGCCTGATGGTGTTCTGAACAGTGTGGGGGCTGATGACAGACAGCTCCTTGGCAGCCCACCCACAGAAAACACAACACACTGTACAGTGAAGGGCATTGCCCTGCCAGCATCAGTGGGATGCAGGAACAAGGAATGTACAAAGCACCAGGAAAGCTGCAAGCTGTGTGTGATCCTGTAAATTCAGGCAAAGTGCAGAACCTTGAAAAGAACTGAGACAGCTGGAGGGGTTTGTGAGGAAGGTACCACTTGACTGCACTTGTTCACAGAAGAATTTGTTTGCACCTCCAGCAAATGAGGCAGCAGTGAGGTCCTGGCCCTTACCTGGGCTGACAAAGAGGCTCCATGCCCAAGTTTGCAGCACTTTCACAAGCTCCAGAATATGGCAAGAAAGTCTACATGTGCCCATCCAAAGGCAGGTCCTCAGCCCCTGGTCATACAGCCAGCCAAGGAGCAACACACACAAGACGTGGCCCGCGGCAGACAGACTGGGGACAGGGGTACCTGGCTGACTGAAGACCAAGTCTCCACATTCTGCTCTTCCAAGATTAATTCAGTCACTTCCATGTAATATTGGCTCAGCTGCTCCAACATCTCCAGCTCCTCTCCCTCCTGGACTTCCACATCTGAAACTTGCTTGAGTAACTGAAGCACAGCAAGGAGGCCAGATGGCTCCAGCACGGGTGTCTCTCCTTCTCTCAGAACAGTTGCCACGACATCGAGAGCACCAAGAGCAACAGAGAGGTTCATGTCCTGGACATCACTTGTGAAGATGCTCTCAGGAATCTGCCATGGGAAAGATGTTCCAGTTCAGTGCAGAGCCCTGACTCTGCCTGATCATCAGCCATGCCCTGGCAGTGCCCTGCATGCCCTTACGCCCTGCATGCCCTCGCTGGGGTGAAGCCAGCAGGCGTAACTTAGGGGAAGGAGATCTGCTGTGACACTCTTAACTCCCTGTGCAGCCTCAGCCCCAGAGAGACGAGTCAGCCAGCAGCAACTCAGTGTTGTGTTCAACTCGTGTTCAGTCTCAGCACAAGTTACAGCTCCATCAGTCACACTCTGACAGCAGCTCAGAAAAGGCCACAGCTATAACTGCTGCTGGAAAAGAGGCCTCAAACACCAGCAGGTGCCAGCAAGTCCAGCCCCACAGCTCCTGCCCGCTCCCAGTGCCACTGCTGGGGCTGCAGCACTCACCACAGTCCTCTGTGCAAGAGCGTTCACGCGGCTGACGAGCGAGTGGCTGGATCCCAGATGAGCCTTTTTCAGCTGCCAGTACGCATCTGGGGATGGAACAAGAGCATAACCACTGCTGGGGTGTGGAACAGCATGGTGAACACATGCCACGTTCAGAGCCTGGGGGATGGTCCTCAGGTGCTGGGTAAGTTTGTAGGACAGTCAGGACAAGGAGACTTCACAGCTGTGTTTTAGTTCTAGTACAAGCTCTCATCTGCAGAGACAGCAGCCTGACACTTATCCCCTGCCTCTTCTCCACGTCCCGCTGGGCAGTGAGTCTGGAGATGCCTGGAGCAAGAGGTACCCTACACCCACGTAATGTGTGCAGCTGCTGCTTAACTGGAGAACAGCAAAGTAACCCATCAGGCTGCATGGAACTGGAGCAAAGTCACAGCCACAGCAGGCTTGGCATGCAGTCCCTTCAGAGCAGACGTGAGGCCTCCCATCACTGGCCATCACCCTAGGTGGGACCTCCAGGAGGGGATGTCATGGAAGTAATGGATAAATATAGAAGAGATGCTGTACCCTTTCTGTAGCCACAGATAAAAGGCAAAGACTGCACACAAGATGTGTAACTCAATCCACTGCTGCCAACTTCAAACACTCGGCATTCCTCAACAGGCCCTGCGGAAACACACACAAACAGAAGGCCCAGGTCCCCCAGAGACACACCACTCAGCAGCCATCACGTTTCCTTCGAGCAATCCACAAACTCTGTTGAAGACAAAAGCTGTGGCCTGCTCCTGAGGCAGCCCCAGAGCAGAGCAGGGACTGGGCTTGGGAGCTGATTTACTGCCTGGCAAATCCTCCCCTGAAGGAACTCGGAGGAGGCAGCAGTGTCAGCTCTGGAGTTTGTGACTGATCAGCAGTGTCACCCCAGCCTGAATCCCTCCCCAGAGCACTGAAGCACTGGCTGTGCAAACCCCAGGGAACAGTCACTGACACATGAACCATTTCTCCCCAGAGAACAGAAAGCCCAGAATTAGCCCAGGACATGGTTGTCAGGGTCACTGCAGGAGTCTCCAGGGACCAGGGGTTTGGTGATGACTGTGTCTTTAAGTACAATTGGTACTGCCCAGCCCAGCTCTGACCGTGCCTCTGCTTCCCCACCCGAAGGAGAAGCAGCACCCCACACACTGCACCAGCTCCCCGCTGAGGGATGAGCCAGGCTTCTGAGGCTCTCACTGACCCGCTTCTGCAGAAGGGATGAGAAGCAGCAAAGGTAAAGAGACCTACCTGGGCAAAGAAACCGTGTGGCCACTTCCTGAACGGTGCTTTCAACCTCCATCGCCCCCAGGCTCCAGCCAAACACGAGGTCTTGCTCCACCACCCAGCACGAACGAACGGTCTCAATCTGCTCGGCGCTGAGGACTCTCTGCCAGACGTGCAGGTCAGTGATGTTCCCACTGAAGGACTCTTTCTTCCTGAAGGTGCCCCCCAGGGAATCTTGGTCCTGCCCGATGATGAAGGTGCCCTGGCCGTGGATGGGCTGGGGGGCAGCGGGCCCGCACAGTCCGCTGGCAGCCGCTCTCCTCTTACCGTCCGCGTACACGGCCCAGGTGCCGTTATCCCGCTGCCAGGTCACGCAGAAGTGATGCCACCGTCCGTCGGCACGGAACACGGGCAGGTACGGGGAATGGTGCCCCTGGACTATGAGGGCAAACCGAACAAAGCCCTCCTCGTCGACAAAGCCACGGAGCTGGAACTCGTTCATAAACGCCGGCACGGCGTAGGAGAAGACGGTGGCGACGTCCTGGGTCCTGCTGTCCCACTGGAGGTGGGCACAGGCAGTGACAGCAGGCAGTGCTGGGAAGTCAGAGAGCACCTTCACGTATTTTGTGTCTGTTTTATCTCTGAATACCAGGACTGGTACAATGTGATCCCCTGGAAGGAGAAATTTCAGGCAGCATAAAGGAAGCCGCACGATCCAGCAGGGAACACGTCTCCAAATGGTCTGAGCCCCTTTATACTCACGTCTCCATTTTGGTTTGTGCAGGACACCATCCCTTTCGTTTAGCCAGACAGAACCTCTGATGTGCTGGGACTGCAGCAGTTTGCTGAAGGAAGCTCGCTCGCTGTCTTGGGGTTCAAAAAGCAACTGAGCAAAGCGTTGCTCACAGTATCTGTCTGCGTGCCACCAGTTCAAAGCAGTGGCCACATATTCATACATGTGTCTGGAGGTCTCAATGGTGACAGGAGCAAGACCTGGAGAAAGACACATAAGATGTCACACACACTACAGGGTCAGGTTCCTGCTGCATCCCCAGGCGTTTACAAACGTTGCCTGGTGCACCTCGAAGGAGCTGAAGGCAGGAGCTCACTTCTGTATCCAGCTCTCAGGATTCTCAGTGGGCATAGTGTGACAGGAAAGTCCCAACAATACTGGGCTTAACACGAGGGACACGTGTGAGTCTGCTCACAAACTGAATCACTGGCCCAGGGCTGGAGCTGGGCACCCTGCTGCAGGACACAGAACCACACCGAGCTCAGTCCAGACAGAAGGCTCACGGTGGGACACCCAGGGATTGCCCTCAGGGTATTTGTTCATAGCAGTGAGGCACAAGTCAATTTTACACAGGAATTCCACAGTCAGCCAAGCAAGGAGTTAACTGTGCAAATTGTAACTTCAGGAACAAAACAGGATATCAGGAAAAGTTTCTTTACCTTTGTTTCTGCCACTGGACGTTTCTATTCATGGTTTCTCTGTGCTGAATCTTGCTTGTAAAAACACAGAGGTGCTGATAAAAACACTAACCTTTAGAAGTCTGATTCTTGGCAAGGGCTGCAAAGGCAAAGAGGCTCCTGGACAGGCTACCAACCTGTTGGAGAGGGCACTTTGTAACAGTCTCATAAAGCACCTGTTTTGTCTCAAACACTCTGATTATAAAAGATACTGTAAAACTCACCAGAAAGCTGAATAACCAAGGACCAAGTCTCAAGTCTCTCTTCAACATGCTGGCCAGCTGGAAAGCTTTTCACCCTTTGCTAAAATAAACACAGCATTACTAGAGATGCACTGCAGAGACAGAGGCATTCTGCAGAAAGCTGGTTCTCAAAGTCCTGAATCAGAAAGGAGAAAATGACTCTCTGAAATACCTGTCCTGAGCAGTACCCCACCAAAATAATTCTCAGTTCTTCTTAAAGAGCTCTGGCTCTCAGTTTACCATTTGTTTCTAGGATCCAGAATAATTGATCATAAACCATCTACAGCTGTGCAACACATAGGCAAGTTAGCAAAGCCTCTTTATCTGCATTAACTAAACAAGAAAGCCATGATAAACTGCATTGTTAAACTGTGTCACGTCACTGGCAGCTCTTCTCATTTCTTTTAAAGCCTGCAGGAATACAGCACCAGAGCAGATCCTGCAGACCAGTAAATCCAGCCTCCACAAGCAGTGCCTGAACACACAGCTCAGCACCTCAGAGCCATCCCAGAGAGGTGCCCAAGGGCAGGATGGGGCTGAGCCCCACCGCAGGGAAAGCCTCAGTGCCTGGCTGGGTAAAACCTAGTGAGGTGGTAGACACGGGTCTGTAAAGATACAAACATGGACATTGGGAACGTGATCTCCGATGGAAACAGGTCCTGCAGCTGTGTCTGCACTCACACTGCCAGGTGTGAGTAATCTCTCTGCTCCCAACGGGACCCTCCTGGGTGCACAGCCAAAGCACCCGCATCAGCGCTGTGCTGCTCGGGGACTAAGGAGACCAGGTCTCAAACCCAGACCCTAAACGCGATCACACGAGGCTGCCGAAGTTCCGCGGTGGCTTTACAACCACACGCACAGCTCCGAGCGGCCGGCAGAGGCGTCTCGGGCTCGGCGCTCACCGACGGCTGGGAGCTGGGGGCGGCCAGAGCCGGGGCCAGAGTCGGCCAGAGCCGGGGCCAGAGTCGGCCAGAGCCGGGGCCGTGCGAGCGGCCCCGCCGCCCCCGCAGAAAACGCGGGGCAAGGCTTTATCAGAGCTGCTGGGGGTCACTAACGACCCGGCCGGCAGCGACGCTCCAACAACGCCCCGGGGAGCCGGGCAACGGGGCTACCCCCGGCCCGAGAGCCGGGCGGGCAGCGGGGCTGGCTGGGCTGCGAGGCTCCCACAGCCCGGGGGCTGCCGGCGACCGCCCCGACGGACCGCGGGCTCCGCACCCCGCTCCGCACCCCGCGCCCCGCTCCGCACCCCGCTCCGCGGCTCCCCGGCCCCGCCGGCACAAAGCCGCTGCCCGAGGGCACGGCCGGGACCGGGACCGGGGCCGGGCGGCGGCTGAACCGCGACAGCGAGTCCCCGGGGCGGGGCTGGGCTCGGGCACCCGCAGCCCCGGCACCCGCACCCCCGGCACCCGCAGCCCAGCGCTGCTCCGGCGCTGTCGCCCCCGTTAGGAGCGAAGCACTCACAGCCCTGTGCCGGCAGCGCGGGATCTTCCCGGGCGATCACTTCTCCACGGCAGCGCCCGATGAAGCTTCCCAGGAAAGCTGGCACATGGTCTTGGCAGAAAGCTCAGGCGGGGGGAGGCACCGGGGATCTCACAGGAGGAAGAGCTTAATGCGAGCGTGCTCGGGAGCGCAGGTGGGGAAGATTAGCTCCAGAAGAGATGGCTGGGAGGACAGACAAAGACCCAGGCTGGCACACTGAGCCGGGGCAGGGCTGACGGGCACAGGCAAACCCGCAGAAGCGCTGCAGGGCACCTTCGGCGTGTCCCTGCTGTGATTTGCTCGTGAGCGACTTCAGCATCCCGGCATCCTCAAGCCCACGGCAGCCCCGGGAGGATGTGAAAGCTGGAGGGCACCGGCCTGTGCCAGGGACCTGCAGCGCTCCCCACCTGGCAGGACAGAGCTGCTCCTTTGCCCGCTCACTTTTGCTACAGCAACAGACACACAGTTCCCACTCCTCCCCTCCAAGTGAATGCCTGAATGACACCATGGATTCACAGGCAACTGGCTTTTGTTCTTCAGGGTCTTCGTCTGGGAATGAAGGCAATGATCACATCCCAGCGCCTCTGCTCGCTGCCATAAATCTCTCAGAGAAGAATGGACCTCGGAGGCAGCTGCTCTGAGCCGCTCAGTCACCGGTGCCAGTTGGGAAACAGCCTGGCACTTACGGACAGCGCGGCCCCGAGCGCCAGAGGCTGCGCAGGGACAGGGCTCTGCTGCTGGCTCAGCTTCAGCCAAAACTGGATCCTACTTCCCTGGGTGATGGAGGGAGAGAAGCATGTGAGGCAGAGCCCAAGTTTACCCCAAAGATCTTCAGAGGGAAAGTGCAAAATGCTTTTCAAACTTAGGGCTGGATCAGGTTTCATGAGAGTTCCCCAGCAGACAGACTCAAACACCTTTTGTATTGGCACTAAATGCAGTTTTCTGGTAGCATTAGAAATGGAATCCAGCCCACTGCCTCCAGCATCGCTCCTCTTTTCTCTAGCCATTCAAACCACCCTCTGTGCCCATGCAGAGAGGTAAAGGGAAGTTTGCCATGTTCCCTGGATGCTGCCTGAATTTACAGCCTCACCTATACAGGTTCTTTGGATTTAAGTTTGAACTAACTTAACATTACACACGGGGCTCTCAAGTGAGACTTGATGCTTTGGCTGGCACCAAGGGCAGTTCTAGAGGCTCTGGTAAAAACACTCGCCTGGCATTTCAAAGGAAAGCTCACAGCCAGCAAGTGAAAGCTAATAACTGGCACCTCATTGTCCTTTCACCTTAACTCACACTTAAAAGGCCCCAGAGTGCAGATTCCTGTGCTGCTGAGCAGGTCCAGAACGTGGGGAGCAGCTCCTGGCTTGCTGGATGCTTCCTTTGCATCTCCCAGCCCTCCAGAGGATTTCCTGCAGCCAAATGAGCACATGGGCACTGCCATCTGTTTGCTCCTTCCCATGGCAGCGGAGTTGTCACCACCACTGCTGGTAATTCATGATTGTATCGGCACTAATTCCCACAAAGCAAATACTGTAGCCAGTCAGCTGTCTCCTGAAGGCAACTGCAGTTCCTGAAGTCAGCCCCCATTCAGACATCTCCAAATAAATGAGTTCTTAGAGTTCAGAGGTGTCCATCCAGCACCAGACCCTGGCAAGCAGACGTGACCTTGGGACGGTTAGACGGTAAAATCCCAACCTGCTTTTAATGCCGGCAAATCTCTCTAATAAGCAGCTGAGCAAAGGGCAAATTGTGCTGCAGAGTTTGGGTGCTGCTGTCACTCTGGGTTAGTTTCTTTTTCAATAGGTTGCAGTCAATTTAAACAATCAGCTCAGGTGCATTTTAAGCAGTGTTATCCTCACCAGTTAGTAAACCCTGATCTGCCACCCTCAAGGCACATCTTTCACACAACCCTTGGAAGAGCTTCCCAGCACATGGGCTAGCAACATGTTAATCTTTATAAATCAAGTATTTGCCAAGTGGAGTAGAAAGCCACATGTCTGAGCAAGATGGACTGAAAAATGGCACAAAGCTCTGCGTGTGTCAGAGATCACTCGGGCTCGTTGCAAGCCTGCTCCTTGCAGACTCACCCCTGCAGGTAACATTTCCCTAGCCCAGCTGTAAATGTTATTCTACTCCAGCATTTGGGTTTTCCCTCACTTTTTATATACATAACTGACCCTCTCTCTGACCCAGCCCCTCCTCACGGAGTTTCGTGGCACCCAGACTGAATTATTCACTTCTGAGCTGAGATGGGACTTGCCAAGTGCTGACTCAGGAGGAACTGGTGGGAGAGATGCACATACCTCCCTCTCCTTCCCCCAGGACTGGGGCTGGGGCAGTATGTCACAGCCTGCTGTAGCTCAATTATTTAACACTTTCACACATCTGAACATTTCACAAGTTGCTGCCTCACACCGACACCAGCACTGCTTCAGCAGCTCAGAGCTGCCAGGGTACCCTTATTTACCACCTGCACAGGGATGTTTCTTTGCTTCTGCAAGGGACAGGAGCAGGGCTGGTGGATTTCTGAGTATGTTCTTGCCAGCATATTTAACACATCACTGGAACAGATACCTCTCTGCTAAAGCTCCTCTCCTTTATCTTCCCATACACCTGAGAGTCCTGTGACACTAAAAGTCTGCACTGATTTGCCTTTATGGCCAGACACCTGCATGTCTAGCTCTTTCCATTTCCTCCCCTGCTATCCTTTCAAGTCTGCCACATCAGGGCTGATGGAACCTCCTGATGCTACAGGCTGCACATCAAGAGTGTGGTATGTCAGGGATATGTCCCCCAGGAAGCTGAGGGGAGAGGGCACAAGTTCACAGGCAGGAAGAGCAACACCTCCCCATGGGGACAGGATGACTGACCCAAATGTGTAGGTCTCAAGAGCCTGTCTGTGCTGGCTCACCTCCTTGCACAGCAAAATGCACAATTCACCCTGCAGTCCTCACCCCACCGTGCCCCTGTTAGCAGCAACGTGGCCTGCCCTCAACACACAAGTCACACCTTGGCTGTTTGCAAGTAGGAAGCTGTGCAAGAGCTCTGCAGTGAGTATCTGTTGCTCCTCTCCCTGTTTTGTGTGCTGCTGAAAGTCCAAGGTGGGACTGCTGGCTGAAGCCCCACAGCAGACACTGCTTTGTGGCATATGGCAATCCTAAGTTGTGTGCCCAGGGAGACAGAACTGATACCAAGGAGAAGATGTTCCTAATTTACCTCTGTGGCTTTCCTGCACCGGCAGAAAAAAGGTGTAAACCTTGCTGATTGATGTGGTTGATTCTAATAGCTGTCACTACAACAGCTGAGGTGGTCAGCTGCTTCCATCCCAGTTCCAGTACTGGCCACAAGAAGCAGCTGACACCACTGGTGTTGCTGCACTGCTTTCAGGGCCTTTGTAAGGTCAGTAACTCGGGAGACTTTTAAGCCATTGAGAGTGTCAAATATGGAGTATTGCCCAGGGCTCAGAACTCACATTAGTTAGGTGAAAGATCTCTCCCACAGATGCTGGTGCTCAGCCCTAGCCCTGGCTGAAGCAACACAGAACTCCCAGAGCAGCCTCGCTCTGCAGAACCCTGCTCCGTGGTTACCTCCTATCACACACCACTGACAACTACAAGTCATCTAGGATGAGAGGAAAGTCTTTCCTCCACAACCCCAGGCTTATACTTCTAAGGCCAATGATCCTATTCCAGTGCTATTTTGCTTTCTAGTCTTGTTTGTAGAGTTAGATTTAACCAGGGTTTTATTTTGTTGGTTTTGTTTCTTAAATGCCCCCAAGTCTCAGCCAGGTTTGTTTCAGCAATCTCTTGTGGACATGCCAGCCTTAATCTCACTCTTCCAGACCCTTCTTATTGTCTGGGATGAAAGCACAACACAGAGCCTCTCCTGCTAATTGCCAGCTTTCTGTTTCCCAATGACAGGTGTATTGTCTGCAGGAACAGACCCGATTGTGTCCCTGCGCAGTAGGGCATCAGCTGCAGAGCCTGGAGAGCCTTTCAGGGCAGCCTGGGCATGGCTCGTTATTTAGTGCCATCATTTATAACCAATCTCTGTAGCCTAGAAACTTTCAACAGAAAAAACAGGACCTTTATTTTTCATCTTTGTTTTTCTCCTTCCTCAAGCTACTAACTACTCCTAAATCTCCCATCCTCCTACCAGCAAGACAGGGCATTTGGTTCTGATCCTCTTTGAAATACCAAATCTCTCTGATATCCTTTCCCCATAGTTTTCTGATGAAGGGGTTTAACCAGACACCCACTGTGGATTTGCTTCAGCCTGTAATCACAGCTAGCAAAGAGTTTGCAAACTGTTATTTCAGTGGGATGCCTTCTGAAGCAATGGGGCTAGTCAACAGGCACGGGCTCAGATTCACAAGCATCATGGAGAGATGGTTTATATCCCCCAGAGATCCGGAGTGAGAGCCCTGAGGCAGGGAGCTGGCTTGGGGGGACAGGGACTCTGCCTGCTGTGTGAAGTAAAAACAGGGGCTCTGCTCCTCAGACAGAGTGAAGAAAGGCAGCAGCAAGAGAGCTCCTGAGAGATGAGAGGAAAAAGCACAAGAACAATATTAGACCCAGATTGCATCTGTCTCTCCTATTTTTCACATTAAAGGGTAAAGCTTTCCATCCGTGGCTGCTGCACAGGAGCAGATCAGCCAGCCCTGCAGCACCACGCCACACACCATTAAGCAGATGGCCCAAGTGCTTGCTGCAGGAGCCTGGCAGTGGAGAAACCATCTCCCCTCTGGATTTACTCACGGCAGTCACAAGACAGGAGGGAGGGTCAGCAAGGAACTGCTGTGAATGGTTCCACAACCTAGTGGAGAGGCAGCGTGTGGAGCCTGCCTGAGCCCTGGCTGCCCTGACACTTCTGGAGCAGTGTGTTGCTGCAAGCTCACAGGAGAGCCATCTCTTCCCAAGCTGCCTTGGCTTTCCATGCCCAAGGAGGAATGAAGGGGTAGTATTTGGCAGTGAAAGCACAGAAAGAAATGAAGAACCACAGGACATGGAACCGCTCCCTCGAGGACAAGTCACTGCTCAGCTCAGGCTGTTGGACACTTGTTTCCTTCCATCCCTTTTGGGTGCAATGCAGGTGACTGTTTAAATATTCTAGCCCACTGCCAACTTCACAGTGCTCCCCTGCTTCTGCAGGCAGAGGGGAAAGAACAGAGCAATGCAGGTTCAGAGCCACCCTTGGGTTATGAAGGGACAAGCTGCACATTAGCCATCCCCAAAGCCAGGAATACCCCCATCTTGCCTATTTCTAAGAGACTCCCTTCACTCTCCCCAGCCATCCCTGGCTTAGCTGAGCCTGAGTGCAACACTTGGAAGGTGCAGAACCTGCCAGAGGACATTGCTATTCTCAGGTAGGAGCCAGCACGGCCAGGGAATTTGTGGCTGTGATTCACACATACCTGCAAGAGCAGCAGCATCTGCAGCAGGTTGTTTTGCAAGGGCCAGGCATTGCTCTAGTGCTCTGCAGCTTCCTTCCCACTGGGCTGCAGCACCCCAGGCTGCCCAGCTCCCCAGCAGCCCAGTTTAAGATTGGATTCTTGCTGCTCAGTCTTCCCACAGTAATTTCCTTCCCACCTCCGTCACATTTACTGGTATTCCTCAGTGCAAGTGAGAGCTTTCCTGCCATACAGCAGGTTACAGCTTCTATCTGCTGTTCCCAGTGTGTTCTGCAAATGGCAGCACAGGTTATCCATTTTTGGAAGTTTAGCCTGACTGTACAGTCACCTTCAGTCAACTCAAACACAGTCACAGCCCAGATGGACTCCCCACTTCACATCCCTTTTAATGAGATGCAGCAGCATCTCAGAGAGCAGCACAGAGACCTCTTCATACCTGAAACTCTTCCTCCTTTTCCAACTTGTGCAGTTTTGCCAGCTTGTTCTGCCAGAACCTAAATAAAGCTGAAAACTTGATTCCAACACTACTAACAGAAGGACTTCTGCAATTGTCAGCAGAACACCAGAAATTCAGGCACTTCTCCTAAACAGTATTGACAAGTGATAGACAGTAGCATAATGATTTCAGTATCATAAAGCTAGAAAATAGCCTAAAGATCAGCACTGGGCTTTCTCAAGTTTCTAGCTGCACAGCATTTAGCTGTGTACTTTATTTGTCCCCTCCCTTGGAGGGTGACAGTCTATTTCTTACAGTCAGACCTCTGCCAGCAACCCCATTCAGAAAACAGTTCTTTCAGAAACTCTTGGGAACCTGCTTCACCCCTCAGTGCATCGTCCCCTTGACTGCACCACGTATCAGCTCCCAGCTTCAACCTCTTCTTTCAAAGTAATGAAGACACCCTCTTGGACTCACGTCATCTTCTTTCCTGTAATGATTTTAAACACCACAAATACAATCTCCTGCTTTCAGTAGCTACAGTGGCACAACAAAGATCCCTGAGGGATCACTTTATGTCCCAACCTGGGCAAGCACGTACTCGATGAGCTTCGCTTTAGCCACAGGTTGGTAAAGTTTTGGTCTATCTAGTTCTGATCTTGTCAGAATTGTATTTGAATTCTTCTGACAGATTCCTGGCCTGCAGTTTGTTAACAGATCGTTGCTGAGGCAAGATGTTTGAAATTAGAGTGGTTTTGAAGAGCAGAGACACATGGTGGGTTTGTTCTCCAGTTCAGTGATTATCTCCCTGCCTGGCTCCACTCCTAACACAAGTTCACCTTGGGACGTCCCAGGAGTTGCTGGCTACTTTGGGAACTAGTGAGTGTGTCTGCTGGAACATGCACAAGACACAGCCGTGACCAGGGTTCAGCTACAACTGCAGCTGCTCTGCTTTCAGGTTCTGGACAATCTGCATTGCTTCTGGTCAGCTCTGCTGAAATCCATCCCCATGCAGGGCTGGATGGTGCAAGGCCCCAGCATATTCTCCCAGCAGCTCTGCAGACATCACTGAGCACAGAGGCAGCCCCTCAGTTATCTGCACCTCATGCAGCAGAGGTACCAGTGTGGCTGCCCACAGCACAAGAAAGCATCTCTCGGGCTTTCTGTCATTTCACATGCATGTGATCTGTCAGCTTTCCTTTTGAGTGGTTGTAGGCACCAGTTCCAAAGCCACCAGCTGCTGGGCACCACACTCCCAGTAGTGCTATCCTGGGGTCCTTGCAGACTGTTGCCTGAGTGCTGCAGGCTCCACTGCTGTGCTGCCGAGTGCTCGAGGCCGCCTCAGTGTGTGCAGCTCCTGGGGTTGTCTGGCTGTCCTCTGAAAACCTGAAACAAACAAGTTCAGGTGCCAAGTAACTCCACCAGAGAATGCTGGGACAATGAAAAGCCCCTGCCCACCACTCTATCCTGATGCATAAACCCACTTCTGTCTCTATAGGATCAAAAGCCTCATCTGCCAGGACTTTGTTCCTTCAACTTCCTTATTCTACAGAGCAAAACACTGACTGATGATTTACACTTGTTACCCTGAAGAAACAGCATGTTTGTTTTCCATACTGCAAGAGCAGGTGCAAGCTTTGTGGAGTAAAACTGTACCAAAGATTTTGCTGAACATTCCAAGTTACCCAACGTCTCTTTAAACAAGGTCCAAGAACTCAAGATGCCATTTGGCACTCGTGCACAGAGAAAGCACTGAATACAGAACTGGGAAGCCAGGCAGGGTATAAATGCAGACAGCAAGATACCTGGGAGTTTATACATGATATCCACACATACTGTAGAGACAGAGGCCTCAGCTTTAATGCCCACCTGTTGAGAAAAACACTTCCAGTCCTTGTATCTCAAATAAGTTTTCAGAAATGTATCTGGAGCGCTATTTAACTTTCGTCAGATGCCTTGTGGGATGGCAAACCTGGACTGCGGCTTTCTTAAGGGTAGAAACAGACTTCAGGGCTGCTTACAAGAAAGAAAAAGTTTGTATTCTTCAAGCTTCAGCACAGTTCATCACACCAGGTGAAGTATGAAAGCATGTAACCCTAGATTTTCAAAGAGGATACTTCAGACAGTACAAGGCTGACCTTCCCCATGCTGAACAGACCATTTGCTGTCTGTCAGGAGACCATACAAGCACTGCTTTTATAGACTGATCCAGACTCTTAAAAACGTCATTTAACTTGACACTCTTTCCCCCAGTCTTTTTTCTTCTAAACACTTTTAGACTCAGCCAGCTCTTCAGACCAGGACCAGCACGTTAAGCTTCTTCCAAGCCAGGACACTGGGTATCCACTGACAGAGGTTGTGCCCCGTGACTCACGCTTTACCCCATCACCTGCTCAGAGGAAGGCAGGGCAGTTGCCAGGGTGTGGTGGTCCTGACAACTGAAGGACTCTGAAGGACTGTAGAAAACACCAACAAGACATGTGTGTACACAGTGAAAGGCATCAGCCCAGGAGCCAAGGCTGCAACACCTTTGAGTTGAAAGTATGAAAAGGCCAATGTAAGAGGTTCAGAAAAGATCTTATTCTTAAGAGCATCGGTTGTGTCTCATAAATGGGAAGGAAACAGGTATCCTGTAAAGCTGAGAGAGAGAAACTAACATTTGTCTGAATCTCAGACAGTCATTAGCCAGCAATAGATGGAGCTAGTGGTGCACCAAGACGACTTTGAACTCGGGAAGAGATGTACCTGCACATCTGCAAAGGAGCCAGGCACATACCTGGGAGGATGGGAAAAGACACTGTATTACCAGAAGGTAAAACAATAATTGCAGGACATCTGCTTAGTTGTCAAGGACCAAGAGGGAAATAAAGCTGTTGTCCCCTCTAGCTAAAACCTGCTGTTTCTTTTTCCCCAGACTCTCAACCACCAACTGCTCTACAGTTTGTATGCCAATCCAATTTTGACGCCTGTAATTCACCCCAGAGACTGTTTATTTTAACTTTATCAAGTGAAGAGAAAAACAACTGTGTTAGAATAAAAAAAGAGCATCTGGCAGCAGGATACTCTTTCCCTCAGACAGCTTCCCAGCCTGACTGGTGCACAAGAAAACGGGATTTTAGTCACACAAGGGTTGAAAGAAGGGGAGGGAAGACAGTGCAGAGCACAGGTGCTGTGTGTGCTTATCCAAAAGATGGTCTTTCTTGGTCTGTTGGAACAAATGCTCTCAGTATACTGTGCTCTACCTCCAAAGAGGCAGCTAAGCCTGATCTGGGCCCTGCAGGACACAGCAGCGATAACACCAGGCACAGGGAACTGTCTGATGCAGCCTGTGCCGAAAAAAGTGACCTCTGGAACTCCTCCAGCTTTGTCATGTATCCCCAGGAGTCCCTGGCCCGTGTGGGACAGAGCAACGTGGCTGGCAGTCAGCAGAAACCAAACAGCTCTTTGGAAAACACACACATTCCTTCCTTTCCCTGAATTTAAACTGCCAGGCACCTTTTCCCCCTCTTCAGTGGCACAGCAACCTTGAGTAATGTCAGCACATGTCAGAGTTCACCATCTGCAAGGTGCCCTCAGTGAGAACTTGTAAATCAGGGCATCTCTCCTTTCCCAATCCCTAACACAAGCTGATTCCCTCATATTTCAAGGCAGGGCTTTCCCCTTCCCTGGCAGGGGCTAGTGCCAGGCTTGTCTCTGCAGTTCCTCCAGTCTGAACACTGGTGCTGGGTTTTTTCTGCAGGACTGGCACAATCAGGAGGTTGGGGTTTGGGTTTCTTTCCTGTGGCTGTTTCTGTTCCCTCCCATTGGCAAGTCATTTTGAATACTGGAGGAAGAAGCCAACATCAGACAATAGCTTTGCCCACTCATCCCAATTCTGTTGCATCCTCTCATCTGAATAACACACTGATGGAGAGCACTGATGATCAGTAATTAGGGGGCACATTACAGACATGTAGCTTTGGCCTGGACATGTGTGACCCCAGTTTAAGTTCTAGGCCATCTGCTATTGGGGTGCTGTTCAGAGGGAGCCTGCAGGATGCCTGACTCACTTCTGATGTAAGAGCCACCACTCCTCTTGGAAAGCAAGGCAGGCCTGCTCCTCTCAGCAACACCACCTACTCAAACATCGTGTTCTGAGCATTAACTACCTCAAGAAAGACACTTTACTTGGTAAAACACTTGGAGAAAGTTTCCTTTAGGCAAGGAGCCAATGCACCACTTACGCTCTTGTGTTGTTCTAGAGGGCTTCATCATGTAATTAACATTTAATGTCTGGAACAAATGACATTTTACTTCATCAAGACTTTTCATTTCAGGCACTTACATGTCTAGAAAGCAGATTAGGTACGTATAGATTTGGAAAAGTCTCAGTCCATGTCTGCTTTGCTTTAAAATGCATCTTTTCTGGAGGTGCTGCCACAAGCTCTTTATGGATACAGTAGGATGTTCCTTTCAACAGGAGGAAAAGTTAAAATGAAGGTCAGATGGGGTTTACTCAGAAAATACCAACTTTGCTCCTTGCCAAGCAGCAGGACTGCCCTCATTTTGCAAAGAGGCATCTACCTTTTTGCTTTCTCCTTACAGCCACTACATTAATAACACAGCAGTTTTAGGGGGAGGGTTCCATTTTCTTGTGCAGTTGGATTTTCTTTTTCTTTCTTTTGTCCTTCACCCTTGATTTCCTTTGAAAGACTCAAAGTTTTACAAACACCCTTAGACAAGTTCTACTGCTGTTAACACAGCATCACCCCAGTTAAAACCAAGGCAAAGGAAGAAGTAACAGGACAGCACAGGTTTACCCAGGAAAGCAGAGTCGGAGCCTGGATGAGGATCTCCTCTGCTCCTGTCCCTGGAGCACACTCGGGGTGAGCAGGGCGAGGCAGGGGCTGAGGCAGCTCATTTAGCACCATGGGACTGACCCACAGCAACTGCTGAGGAGAAACTGGATGGAGGTTTGTCTGGGGAGGTTCCAGCACAGCTCGTTTGGGCCTGCAGTGGCATCCCAGGGTTCCCAGACCAGGAACAAACCCTTCCCTGTCCCACCTGCCAGTGGCCTGCGGCCATCCAGAGACTGAGGCTGAGCTCATCCATGGTTACAGCTATCAAGGGTGGGTGTGAGGAGGCTGGCGCCAGGCTGTGCTCAGGGATGGCCAGTGACAGGACAAGGGGCAACGGGCACAAGCTGCAACAGAAGAGGTTCCAAAGCAACACAAGGCAGAGTTTGTTCCCTGTTGAGGTGAGGGAGCACTGGCAGGGGCTGCCCAGATGGGCTGTGGAGGCTCCTTCTCTGGAGACATCCCAACGCACCTGGACGAGTCCCTGTGTGCCCTGCTCTAGCTGGCCCTGCTCTGGCAGGGGGCTGCACTGGATGAGCTTCGCAGATCCCTTCCAGCCCTCGAGGTTCTGTGGCTGCTGCGCACAGCACCTGCTGCTGCTGCTGCCGCGGGCAGCGGCGGGGCCTTCCTCAACGGGCCCCGGGCACGGAAACTGACGCGCACGGGGGCAGGAGGAGCCGGAGCGCCGCGGCCTGTCCCGGTGCGGCCTGTCCCGGTGCGGCCTGTCCCGGTGCGGCCTGTCCCGGCCCGGCCCGCGCGGGGCCCCTGAGGCGGCCACAGGCGGCCCCGCCCCGCTGCGCGCGCCGGCCGCTCACCCGGAAGCAGTCGCGAGGCGCCGCCCGTGGCTGCCGCGCGCTGAGATGGCGGCGGCGTCGGTGCTGCGCGCGCCCGGCGGCGGCTTCAGCTTCGACAACTGCGCGCGGTGAGCGGGGCCGGGCCGGGGGGAGCGGGGCCGGGCCGGGCCGGGCTGTGCCGGGGCAGGGGGGAGCGGGGCCGCGCCGGGACAGGGGGGAGCGGGGCTCGGCCGGGGGGGAGCGGGCGGCCGCGGCGGCAGCAGCAGCAGCGATCCGAGCGGCCGCACTCCCCGCGCTGTGTTGCAGGAACTCGCTCCTGGAGGCCGAGCTGGGCGCCAAGGGGCAGCGGCTCCCCGCCGCCCGCAAGACCGGCACCACCATCGCCGGCATCGTCTACAAGGTGAGGCGGGGCCGGCCTCGGGCCGCTCCTCGTGGCCGCCTCGTCGGGAAGCGGGTGCTGAGTCATTCCCGGCCCCGCGTGTGGGGCCCGGCAGGCTCTGGCGGTAACTGTCCCTTTCTGTAGGATGGCATCGTCCTCGGAGCTGACACGAGAGCAACCGAGGGAATGGTTGTTGCTGACAAGAACTGTTCAAAAATACACTTCATTTCCCCTAATATCTAGTAAGTGTTCCGGCTGTGCTGCTGTAAGAGTGTTGGGGCTCTTCATAGACTATGAGTGGAAGGGGCTGGAAGGGATCATCTAGTCCAACCCCCCTGCAGAAGCAGGTCAACCTTCTTGGCTCCGAGTTTTGCTACAGCAAACATTAAAGTGTACTGTAAAATGGTAACTTACTGGGGATTATTTGCATCGTTTATCCTTAAACAGCCTCCCTTGTTTAATGCTCTGAAAATGCTGTATGAGAATTTAACTTTCACTTTTACAATGAGAATATTGCACCTTGTTGGGGAGAGCTGCTGTTTGCCCTTTCTCCACGTCTTTTCCTAACGTGCTCGTACACTTTCCAGCTGCTGTGGTGCAGGAACAGCGGCAGACACTGACATGACAACTCAGCTCATTTCCTCCAACCTGGAGCTCCACTCGCTGTCTACCGGGCGCCTTCCTCGAGTTGTCACGGCCAATCGAATGCTAAAGCAAATGCTTTTCAGGTAACTGAAGGGATTTCTTGTTTACTAACAATACTTCAGCTCCTGTGAAGGATCATCCTTCCTCAGCGTGCTTAACCTTCCTAACAGGACTTGAGGGAAGGCTTAACAGTGGCTCTTTGCTTCACAGGCTTGGGAACAAGCCCACAGCTGTTTAGTACAGTGTGCCAGTGCTGTGGCAAGATAGACTAAAAAGGTTGCAAGTGGTACTGCAGTTACCCTAAGAGTTCATTTGACTGCTGGACTGATCAGTCAGTGGCAGCTGAACCTCCTAACTGGGAGCATGATGTGGAGCCTGATGTTTTAGGGATAGTCTCCATACCTTTCACCATCCCAGGACTGGTTTAATGCTGCTTCTTTCACAAGTGAAAAATGCTGTCGAAAGAAAGAAATGATTTCAATTAAAGATCCTGTTCAAGCTACTGGAAAATCTCCAGGAAGGTGAAATAAAGGAAGGAAAAGAAAATGCCTTGTGCAGCCAAGTGACTGAGATGAATGGCAATCATTCCTTGAAGGCTAAATGTAGAGGTAGTTGCAGGTAGAGGAATTTCATTTAAGACTTGAAAGCTAATGCAAAAGCTCTCTCAGGTAGCAGGGATGTGTCATCCAGCCTGCTTGCTTGTCCAGTGTTTGTCTGTTCTGCCTCACACTGAAACACACCGTATTTTAGTCACTGTCTTACACAGTGTTGCTCACAGGTGGTGAAAGTGGCCTTTCTGTTATGTACACATTGTGTTAAAAAGAACCACAACTTCACTGTGGACTTTTGGATTCACATGTAAACATTGCTCCCAGGTATCAAGGCTACATTGGTGCTGCCCTGGTTTTAGGGGGAGTAGATGTGACGGGACCTCACCTGTACAGCATTTATCCCCATGGATCAACTGACAAGCTGCCTTACGTTACCATGGGTAAGTAAGTGACACTCCCTCAGGATTGTAACACAGCTGCCTGGGCAAAAGGGTGTAAAAAAGGTGTTTTTACTTCAATTCCATTGTTTGCTGGGAGCTGTACAGACCTCAGGCTTCAGAGATAGAGCTGTACCCGTATTTGGAAGGCAGCTGCACTCTTCTGTTTCTTTTCTAACACTTTAAAAATGTGAACTATTACACTATTTAAGATACTAAAAACCTGATCTCAGGGAAGTTGCTCTGTGCATGTCCCAGCACACCTTGGAGAACTGTGAGATTCCCAGAAACTTGCTGGAAAGAAAATCTGAGAGACTTGAAGATATTCCTAACTCATGGTGCATTTGGAATCTCAGTTGTGGAACTGCAGAAAGACTCCAGGCAGAATGTAGTTTCCTTAGGGAAAAAATGAGCCTGGCTTCCCCTTTGGGACCTCTGTATTTCTCTTGCTAAATAGCAGCTGCATCTTGCTCAAGAAGGTGCTTCACTAACACCTACTTGCTGTGTATTGTACCTGATGTCTTGCAGGAGAGCCTTAGTGATCACCATTGTCCTCTGACTTGTTTGGGAAGGGGAATGACACAGGTATTGTTGAAGAGAAGAGCACAAACATCTTATAGTATGACAGGATTTTCCTAGCCTTTGGCAAAGGGAGTATTTGCAGTGTCAGCTCGTTTGGTTAGTTCTGAGTTCCTTTGTGGTTTATAGACAATAATCTGGGAGTTAAGGGTAGAAGAATGCAAAGAGGTATCACTGAGACACTGGTAAGAGATTGAACTAGCACCTTGTGAGCTAATAATGCTCTTGCACAGTTTCATCCATGGCTTTGAAGGTAAATGCCTCATTCAGAGTGTCATGTACCTGGAACAAACAAACATAACCAGGGTTGCAGTTTTTTTCCTCTGATGGCTCAAGAAAACACCGTTTCAGAGTTGTGCTTCCCTTGGAAGGCTGGGGCGATTTGAAATGAAAGCTTGGGTTTGTTAGAGCTGTGGAAGTGTAATGCAGAGTCCAAATGAATGTATCAGAAGAGAAAACTGATCTGCAAATGGAGTAGATTCAGCCTATGTCTGGTGCAGCTTTTGTGCTGACAGTGATGGGAAAATGTAATTGAGTTGGAGTTAATAGTTACCTGTTCATGGCTGACATCTGCAGGTAAAGCTCCTGCTTACTCTGTCCTTGGGAACGTCAAATGTGTTTCTTCTGGCTCTTTTTTGCACTCCTGAGCCAGGGCAGCAGTTCCAGTAAAGCAGCTGGTTGAGTGTATCCCGAGCTGGGGAGCCCTGCCGAGGTGGCACGGACCAAGAGATGGAGCCATTGCCTCAGGAAGCGGCTGGGCAGGAGCTGCAGCAGCCGGGCGATGGCATTGTTCAGCTGTCCATGGATAAAAAGGGGAATGTCTGATCCTTACAGCTGCCTTACAGGCAGTGCTGTAGTGAGGCTGAGTCTGTACCCAGAGCTGCTCGTGGCTGATTGCCTCAGGGATGTCAGGCTCACCGAGGTTTCCCGTAGGCCGTGGTTACTTTCCTGCCTACGCTGAAGCCTTAAAATGTGGCATTTCTGAACGTCCTGGCCACTCCTCTCTCCCTCCACACAAACAACATCGTGGCAGAGAAAGTTCAGACAAGAAGGAGGTAGAATATCAATGGATGAGGCTGATTGTAGCTTCAACTTGGGATTTGATCACATTACTTTTGGCCGTGCTGACAAAGCCTTCTCAGCATAAACCTCCTTTCCCCACGCAGTACACTGGCTGCATGCCAGCAGAAAATGTAACATGCACATAAATGATAGAATCAAGTAGAAAAAGTATCAAAAGTCAAACCAGAGATGGCAGTTGGAACTGTGTGTTGTCTCACTGAGATGAATCTGTTCTAATTTTTTCCCAGGCACTCAAAGGGCAGTTTGTGGAATCAGGGAAGGGATTTTTGCCAGTTAATTTCTGGAAATTCAGCTGTAAATAGGGAAGGTAGTTGAGGGGCTGGGTTTTTGTTTGTTTTAATGTGCTGGAGTATGTTTGTGGCTGGACAGAGTGGTGTCCTCTCTTGCAAGGGAGATGTAAAAGATTCAGTGCTTACTCAGGAGTGAAAACATCAAATTAAACTGTTTATGCTGACAAAGGACAAAACTGGATTTCAGCAAACGATGCAAGATTGTCTGATTGCCTGGCTTGTCTAGGAAAGCTTCTGGCCAAGGCTTATAATGAAATGCATGCATAAAATTAAAGCACTTGAAGTCTGTAGTTGAGCTTTTGGAAACAGTAAGTATGTTCCAGTAGTCTCTAGTGGGTGAAACCAGTCCCCTGGTACCAGGGTTGCTTCATATTCATAAATCAGCTCGTCATGCATTGGCAGTGTCGTCCTGCAGAGCCAGCACTACCACTGCTGAGACACAGCCCCTCAGCCAGCACCGGGGTGGGAAATGATCCCAATCGATGGGGCTGTGGAGATCACTGCATTTTTGCCTCGAATAACAATGAGTGTGTGTGAATAAATGCCCTGTCAGGGAGCTCTGACACTGATGGATTAGCAAGTGCTAAATGTTACTCTCAAGGCTCTGTACATGCTCCAGCATGGCAGGCTGAGGTAGCAAAGAGGTCCTTGGGTGATGAAAATGGACTGTGCTTAGCAGTAAGGAGTTGTCTTCAGTAAATGTTGTGCTATAAAAGATCTACTTCATGTGTTTCAGGAAAGCCACTGCAGTTGCAGAGTGCAGTGGAAATCATCATTGGCTCTTGGCTGGCTTTTTGCTGTCTATCAGTAATTATCTTCCCCTCTGAGTCAATACTGAAATGGTAAAGAGCAGGTGGGATTTTTAAAGCAAGTTGATTACAGTTGAGCCCAGAAATTGTTTCAGTAGCTTAGCTGTGAAAACTTCAGAGATGTTTCTTAAGGAAGGGAAAAAAACGCCTTGTAAAGTCTTGTAACTTACCTGGATCAGGCTGAAAAGCATCTGCCTCAGAGAGAGCTTTGCATCTCAGTTTCTGTAGTTGATTTGTTTGGCAATCACTGTTGCTATGTGTTTAGCTGTTCAGTGACTATTTCCTGAAGTGTAGTCTCCTGAAGGTGTCACAAATAAAGTATTTGGAATTGATGTGGCTTTTCTTGCTGACTGTGTTTCCAGGGCTGTTTAGTGTGACCATTCATAGCAGTTAGCGGTTTCTAGAAGTCTGGCTGAAAGGCTTTTTTCTCAATGTCACATAAACACATGTTGGATTCACCAATCATGTTTGCTTTTAGTTACCCTTGTTGCTGACACCCAGAGCAGCTGCAGGCTTCCAACATGTGAAAAACACAACAAGGACAGTTCCCTACTTCTGCACTGGATGTGTGTTGTTAAGATTTCAAGCTAAGGTATTTCTCTGAGATAAATATCTGGTTTGATGTGTCTCTGAGTTTGAGCTCAGTTAATGACACTATTTAATGATGTTTTATCTCACAGCTTTCCTGAATGTTTCAGTAGGTTTGAGGTTGAGCTGCTGCCTCACAGGGATGTTGAATCCTGACTGGTAGGGATTTAAATCAGTTGTTATGTGGATGAGGTGGGAACATCTATCCCTAATGAATGGAGGGTGTTTTGCAATGTTTGGATTTTATCTTTCTCCAGAGTTGTTTGGGAATTGTTAGGCTTGTTCCTACCTAAAGGCAAAGCATGCTTGTTAAAAATGAGTTATTGGTGGGCACTGAGTCTGTGGACAAGAGAACAGCTGTTTCCCCACATACAAACAAGTTCTCCATAGACCCTTAATATCTAAGTTTTCTGTGCTTTTATAGGTACTGCAATAAGAAAACCATACTTGCAATGTTTACTTACGTTCCCAGCTTTTATTGCCAGCTCTCCTGTTACAGTGCAGAGCTTTCACAAGGCAGTTGCATGACTTGGAACACTGTGGGGCTGTTTGGATCGTCTGTGGAATTTGACAAGTAGAGGGAAGTGGGGGTAATTGGAGAGTGAAGTTCACAACTGTGCTCACGAGCAACTGTCCTCTGCTGGCTTTCTGTGTGGAGGGTTAAGTGAGGGGGTTTCAGTCCCCCAGCCCTGCAAAGGGGGAACTGGGGGGGGTTCCTTTTGAGAACAGTTCATAGTGCTGTTGTGAAGCAGCAAATGGCTTGTTTTGCTGCGGGGACTCAGACGTTTCTAACAGCACAGTGTTTGCATCTGGTGCTAGTAAGAGTAAGGAATTTTCATTATGCTATTTAAGATTACAAAAGTCTTTCAGAGGATGCTTTGCTGTGCTGTGAGGCCTTTGCTAAGGTGCTTTTTTAAAATGCAACCTTATAAAACTTACATTTGGGGTTTATAAGCAGTAGAGAAAAAAACCCCAGAGTTTATTAAGCTTTTCCAGCTTTACTTCCTGTTCTGCTGGAACCTCCTTGGGATTGTGGTTTTTAGATGTAGGTTTAAATAAATTAAGATTTTCAACAATTCTTTGAAAACTTACATTAGAGAACTGTCTGCAGTTTGTTTATTTAAAGTTGCTAACTTGGCATTTATTTGCATCTTGATACCGCCGTGAGATTTGCCAGATATTGCCTTTTGTACTTCCATTCTTGCACATTTTTCAGCCTTTATACTCTTAAGATTGTTTTCTAGCTTTGAGGCTTCTCATTCAGCTTGTGCTGGGCCTTCCTTTGAGTGCAGTAAGAATGTGATCTTAGTCTGAGACTGTACCTCACATTTATTTTTCCTCCCCTCATTAGATGTTCCAGTGTCATTCCACAAGAAGAATTATTTTATGGTTCAAGTCCCATATTTGTTTTGGAATGCTCCTTATTTTGACCTTGTTTGAAGGATCAGTGAAATTCCTTTTATTTGTGATTTGTTCTGATACATCAGCAGTTCATTTCTGCTATTAGTTGCTTAAAAATCTCCTTTATTCCCAGTTTCAGCATTTAAAAAATGGAGTCATGTATTGCTCCAAGGTGTAAATGAATAGTCATTGCCTGTAATACAAGTACACACTTAGAGTGTCCTACTGCTTTTAGATGTGATGTATTTGGTACTGTAAAGGTAATGATCCTCAACCACAGCAATATTCTGTAACAGGAGTATCTGTCATATTCATTGGGATTACCGTGTTCATTGATTTGTGTCTGTTACAATCTGCTCTTTCTACCCTTTAAATTTGATCTATAATTGGACCTCCTTAAATGGTTCAGATAAGGTAGTCTGTATTTTCTCAACAGTGTCACTGTCAGCTTCTCCTTTTTTCATTATACATTCAGCAGACTTGATAAAATCAGCAGGACACCTCATTTGAAACTGTTTAATCGCTGCCTTTTTCTTTCGCTAAACCATTGAGGTGGTCAAGCGATCTACACAAATCATTTTAAATAGAAAATATGGCTCTCTCTGTGACCCAGCTAAACAGATAGCAGTATGCAAAACAAGTTAAAAAGTAATAAATGCCAAAAAATCTTCTAATTGGAGTAAAAAATTGCAGGTAACTTTATTCACTCCCCAAAAGTAGTGCGCTCTGAGATATGGTTAGGGCCACAGACAGACAAGGTATCTTCCTGAGGACTGGCTCTTTTGAACAAAGCAAGTTTACAGTTTCAGAGAGCACCACACTGCTTTTCCTATTGATTTCCAGGGAGCACGTTTAGAACAGCTCCAGCCCGTGGTTCCAGGGCGTTGGGTAGAGCTGGCTCCTGCTCTGCTCCTGCGCTCGCACTGCAGCCTTTCAGAGAACTAACCTCTTCTCTCTCATTTTGTCTGTTCAGCTGTTATTGTTCAATGGAAAAATAATGGTGCAAAGCAAATGCATAATAAACTGTTTTAAAGGATATGTGAGAAATAAGCTGATGGCAGCAGCAGCCACCCCATTCCCACTGCTGGTTTACTCATCCCCGCACGGAAAGGTGACTGTGCCAGGGCAGCTCGTTAAAGCAATCTATTCATTGCCAGTGCCTCGGTATTAAGTGACATACCCTCTAATGTGGCCAGGCACAAAAGTGGGACAGGAGAAACAATTGGGAACTGTAGCATTCACTTCACTCTCTTTCTAACCTCATTTTCATATCTTAGTGTTTGTAGTAGTAAAAAGCAAAAGGCTGTCAGGATGGGGACTGCCCAGCCTGCCCAGCAGCTATGAATTAGCATTAAGGCAGGTGCTGGACTTCAAGAGCATGGACAATTTAGGGTGTGTAGTAAGCTAAGGTGGACTCAGTCTGGATTGTGCTGTGAGTATTTGTTATCTTGCTGGTTTAGAAAATGCTGTAGCTAAATGCAGTGACCGAGTGTGCTCGTTCTGTTGCCCTAGGCTCTGGATCCTTAGCGGCCATGGCAGTGTTTGAAGATAAGTACAAACCGGACATGGAGGTAAGAGTGGGGTTTCTTAACTCAGTGTTTCTTGCCTCAATAATCCTCATTATCATAAGAATTTAAAATGTCTGAAGCTTTAAGAAGGTTAAATAATCTGCTCTAGTTTCCCTGCACTTGAGCAATGCACTGTCAGCTGACTGCAATCTGCTGATGGGGAAGGACAAAATAAATGTAAAGAGAGCTTTTTGCAAACTTGTGGGGTGAAACTCATGTGATTTGGATGTAGATGAAAGTCTCAAAAACCCACAACTTACTGGTTCTAGTTGATTTAAGGACTTTACCAGCCCTTGCATAGTCGATACTGCTGGTTTTCCCTCAGTAGTCAGTTCCCCCCCTGCTCTGTCTTGACAAGACAATGCATGATTCTGAAAGCAACAAAACAGCATTTCAAGTAGTGTATGAAACCAATTAGATCTCTGGTTGATTGGGTACATCTGAATGAGTAACTGCACTTCTTAATATCTACTTACAAGCTGATTATCAGAAGATTTATAAGGTTGTGGATTGTTTTGCTGATGGTAAGAATTGAGAAATGTTTATTCATCATTCAGGAGAGCCAAAAGCTGGAGTGTCATGGTTGGGATCAGAATAAGCTACTCAGTTATGAATATATGCAGTACATTATTTTTGCATTATCTCTAGTATTTCCTGACTTAGTTACACCGTGTTCTGTGCCTGCTACACTGAGCAGTGAAAAACCCAGTTATCTGCAGACTATTGATGGAAATAAACCCAAAACGATTAAAGGGCTTTCTGTAAAATGCCTCAGTAATGTCAAGCCCTCTTTTAAACCACACTAATCTCTTCAGAGGTTCTGTGAATGCTCCTTCTCATTCCAATTGATTAATAATTTCACAGGAAAAATAAGAATTGAACACAAAACTGAAAATTAACCCCATTAAAATGACTTGTAACACTAACAGCTGCAATCATTTTGGCCTAAGATGCAGATACAACAAATCTTACAGCTATACATTATCAGTAATGTGGAAATGGAAAGAGTTGACTTACTTCAGAGAAGGTCTTCAGACGTTCCTCATCTTTGTAATGCAACAGCTGAGGTCATTTCCTCCCCTTCTAATGCACTAGAGGTTCAAGTGATAGTCCTGCAAGTCTCCTGAGTTCCTCTCTAAAGTTGATCAGTTGAATTAAAATGATATGTCCTATCCTGTTACGTCTCCTGAAGAAACACCACATGTAACACCACTTGATTTAGGAACAAAAACCCCACCAAGTTGTTTTGAGGAGTTTTCTGTGGATTCAGCTGCTGAAGAGTTATTGTTATAAGCATTTTGCAACTATTGCTGAATCTGGCTCTGTGTCTGTCAGTCTGGGGGAAGTGGTTGTAGCTGTGCAGAACTTCAGAAATGCAGCAAGAGCAGGACTCTGTTGCTGCACTGTGGGCACTGAACACACTGGACTTCTGGCCTCTAGTATCAATCTAGCAATGCTAGCAGAAATACTGGAGTATCTTCAGTTGGCACTCAGGTTTTTTTCTGTGAGTAGCATTGCACTAGAGGGCTGATGGAAAGAACCCCTAGACAGAAGTTTTTTCCTCTCCCCTTACGCTGCCCTAAGAAGGACAGAGTCTCCTTTTGCAGCTCCTGTCTGACTGTGCATTGGCCCATGGTGCTATCACACCGACAACACGGGCTCCAGCAGCAGCCACAGCCTCCCAGGCCCCTCTCAAACACAGACGTCTCTGATGTGCTGCAGAGCTGTGTTGTGCAACCAGAAATCTCATCTTATTCTCAGCTAGTTTTCAGGCTTGTAGTTGAAGTCATTCTTTGTGTAAGAGCAACCAAAAAAGGCACCAAAAATTGGTAAATCTCCAACTTTTCCTATTTGGAAAGGTCACCCTAATTAAATTGTCTGCACACACAGCCATAAATGGCAGCAGATACGCACTGTTGGAACAAGCACGTGGAGAGGCAGCCTACCAGTTTGTTGAAATAGATATTTAGGTGGTTGGGACTCGTGTGCACCTTTAACCCTTCCCTTGTTTGTACTGGACACTGTGTTACCTGATAACAACTTAGTAATTGTATTGCCCAAATCAGCAAAGTTTCAGGTGGTAAAGCTCAGCTGTACCCTGAGCCAGGTACTGTCCTGCTGTGACTGCCAGTTCAAAGTGTTCACCTGGGAAGTCAGATGTGGGTGCTTTTTCCAGTAAAGGAACCAAGTATCATGTATTATTTCTGTAGAATTGAAGCCAAACGAACTCTGAAGGACACTGTGTGTTTGTACATACCATTTGCTGTGCAGAATTCCTGGAGATGAATTTAATGGAATGGGTAGAGGATGAATATTTGTCTGTCAAGATCAATACTGCTTGCTTTTGCACTAATTGTCAGGATTCTTGCTAGGGCTACTGGAGGGTAGTGGTGTGCTTCAAGACCATCACATCACAGAAAAATGATTCAAAGGCAAACTGTCCTGCACCCTCTGGTATCGACTTGCAAATTAGCATCTGGAATGTAATTAAACAAGCTTAATGAAAGTAGCAGCTGAATACTACTGGAAAAGACAATCAGCTTTTTCGCCTCTGATACATATTCTGTACTATTGAAGCTGATCACCAAATGCATCGTGTGAGCACAGTTACAACAAAAATTAGCATTTATTTGAAGACTAGGAACAGTTTTTCATTCTGTGCTGCTTTTGGCATGCTCTGGGGTCCCAGGAGAGCTGTGCCACAGCACAGAGTGCACAATATTTATAAACCCGTGACAGGCAATAATAGCAACTTGAAAAATTCTTTTGCTAGAATTTCAAGTTGAGAGCTGCCAAAAGCAGGGAGGATCAGATCTGCAGTGGCAGCTGCTGTGCCCTGCAGTTACAATCTGAGACTTTGAAGATGCTCAAGTTAAAAAAAATACAAAAATAAAAACCTAAGGCTGCAGGCTTAGCCAATTTTTGCAGGTTTCTGGAGCCCTGGCTCTCTGCCTTTTGAAGATGAGTTGCTGAAGCTTCTACCACTGCCTGAGGCACGCTAACACCAGCAGGATGTGGGGTTTTTTTTTCCACAGACTTAGTGTGTCTTCAGATTTAAGCAGCACATGCTTTATCAGTGCCAACCGTGATGGTCCTTTCCCTGGCTGCAGCGCCGGGAGATGATCTTTACCCAACATCCTTCAGAGGAGCCGCTAAGATAGATGGTGACGTGCAGGAGTGCCACTTCTGCAGGCTGATTTATGGAGGCATGTTTCATTATGAAGCAAGTGCTGGCCTCTAGAGGAACCATTATAGATTGCTGAAGATGCGAACGCTTTCAGCCCTGAAGGCCTGTAGATGCTTCAAAACTGTAATGCCAAGCACCTAACTACTGTGGAACAATATTAATCTGTCATGTGGGCAGCTATAGATCTACTTTAAAAAACATAAGTGGAAGAACAGCACATCTAATAGAGTGTTTTGAGCTCAGATCTTTCATTGCAGCCAATTTTTCTTTCAGCAGAGTTTCAGTAGAGTCACCACACGGTTTTTAAACGTTCCAGTCAGATTTTGCAATGCACACATGCCTTCTGGTGGTACACAACAGGCAAGAAGCACTCCCAGGCAGGAGATATGGAAATCATCATGAGCTGGGGGAAAAAAAAAGTCTAAGGAATTAAATGCTGGAGTTCTGGGTTTATCAGTCCTGTGGTGGTTGAATTTCTAAGGAGACTGGGGGTATTATGTATTTTATTCTGATGTTTGACTTCTTTTGTTTGAAAAGTAGAAGCTTTTTGTCTGTAGGAGAATTGCTTGCTGTACAGTGAGGTTGTGCTGTAGCCTTCTGACAAGAGCTTCATGTTTAGGCAGGGAAATGGGCTGCTTGTAGCTTTGTGTCTTTTCTGTATTTCATCAAAACAGCCAGGTTTAATAAAAAGAGGATCCAAAAGGAAGAGAATTGCTAGAAACCACAGAAAGCAGAACTATTGCAGCAGAAGGGAGCTAAATCTTTGTGCAGGGAATAGGTGAGAAAAAATGGAAGGAGATAGTCTGGCAGATAACTTAGTAATTATTGCCAAAATGGATCATCCCAAAAATGTGAGGTGATGTTTATGGTCAGTTACTGTACCACTCTTTTTAGTGTGGCAGGAAATCAAGTGACACTGAATGAAAACAAACAGACTCTGGAGGGGTAGGAACAGATGAAAAAAGAGGGGCCTGTTCTGACTGTCCTGCTGGGAGCAGGGCCCTTGCCCTCCTGCCCCAGCTGTGCCACCCACAAAACAGCCTCTTGCTCCTACCAGAGCTCTGCACTCTCCACCTGTTGGCCAGGTTTGCTTTGTCCTCGTCCTGCAGTGCTGGCTTTGGCTATCTTGTTTGGTTTTGGCAAGCGTGGGTCAGGGAGCAGTCTCAGGGCAGTTCAGCTGGCAGAGTCGGGTGATGCTCAGTGAAAGAAGTGATGAGCAGACAGGAGGAGTTGGAGCTGGTCACCCATTTCAGGTAATAGTTGCAGAGTAGGTGTGTTCACAGAGCAGTTGTAGGAGGGAGGAGGACTGGAAGTTGCAACACGTGTAGGCTCAGGCTCGTCTGGCCCATGGTTTTGTTTCTGGCTTTCCCACTGGTGTCTGAGGTACTTCTGAGCAGCCCCATCTCCCCAGCGGAAAGCAGCTGAGCCATAAAGAATCCTTTCCTCTGAGTGCCCAATGTGTGGTGAAGGCCTTTGCTGTACCCAGGTTAAAAAGGAGCCTAAATGCAACTTTCACTGTGTATCTGTTAGTGAAAATACAGGGGGCACAGTACAAAATATTATGAAAACATGTCACTTTCTTCCCTCTTTAGGCAGCTGACACGCAGCTCACGGCAGCGCGTCTGCACCCGCGCTCCTACTGCCCCACAGATGCTGGGATGGGTTTTGTTTATTAACCACTGACAATAACACTGGGCTATTTTTGGAAACTGTCAAAACTCTCTAATCTTCAACAATAGCTGTCTCATCAGTCTCATTTAGCCTGCATCTGTGTGATTCGGGGCTCAGGAGCAATGACAAGCTGCATATGAATTCTGTATTCATTAGTGACGCTGATCAAAACGCCCGTGTCCCCGCCACGGGGCTCAGGTGGGGAAGGCTGCAGGCTAATCCCACCAGCTGACACCCCCGCTCTAATGACTCTGTAGGAAGGTGACCACTTGCTGGGAGGTTTGTCAGCTGAACTCGGGCAGCAGACAATAGAGATCAAGCCAGACTATCAGAGTTAAGCTGGAGAGCCTGCCTGAGATACTTGAACCCCCGTTGGTGTCAAACACAGAGATTAGGTAAATGGAGGGAGGCAAAAAGCCGACTCTGAACAAAAATAAGAGAGTAGTGTTTGTGTGCTGGGTGTGTTTGTCATCACCCAGCCACAGGGGTGGGCACTGGCAGCTCTTTGCTGCTTCTGCTGGGCTCCTGCCGAGACAGGCTCTGTGCTTCCCTTACACACCTGCATTGTGTGCTTCAGACTGTTACTGCACACAGCCCTCCAGAACAGCATCAGCTGCTTGGTGGTCACAGTAACTCTGAGATGTGCTTCCTGAGTGTATCAGAGCACAATGTCTGTGCAGAAATCGGGTGGGAAGCTGCTGACAGCATCCATCTGAGCTCCAAGTGATCCCCAGCAGCTCCTTCTAGTTCTGTTCACAGACTGTATCGAGGGAAATAAATCTTGCCTTGGTTTAAATTGGGCCTTGCTGCATGACAAAGAGCAACAATTTCTTCACCTTTATGAAAGTAGCACTTAAACTTTGTACATAATAATGGAGACAAGGCAGTCAGAGGCAGGGCCCCACGGAAAGAGATCGTTTCACTGCTCAGGGTGGCTGTAGGACAGGTAATTATTTTTGATGCATTTCTCAGGAGCAGGTGTTCCAGCTCAAATCACTTCAGTTTGTGTTTCTCCTGTAACTGCAGAAGACTGGCAAAACACGCTGGAAAATATTCCCCATGGTGTGAGGCCTGAGGGCAGCAGGAGGCAGAGAGAGGGCCCTTCCTGCAGGAGCAGGGCAGAGCCTTGGGAGGGAGGCTTCTCCCAGCCTCACACAGCCCTTTGCTGTACTGAAAAGGGCCACAGGGCCCAAGGCTTCTTTTTCCAAGTAAAATGTTGACCTTCATTGCCTTCCATCCCTTTTCCAGAGACAGTCGTGTGGATTTGTGTTATTTGCAGCCAGACATCTTACTGCTGGATGTTTATGTTTCTGATAAGCTGTACCAGAGCCCAGCAGTTGGAATTGTCTCCTGTGTGGTTGAATGTCTGGCTGGTGCTGGGAGCAGAGGGTTGGTGTTGCTGGGTCTGCAGAGGCTGTGGCTGTGTCAGGGCAGGACCTGCAGCCTGGCAGGACGTGCAGCTCTGCCACTGGGGAAGAGTTCTTGTTATTTTGAGGATCGGTTCTCTAAGAAGCCATGAACTTCACCCAGACACAGCAAGTGAGGGGTTAAATGAATTTTCATGTTCATTCTTAAGTTGAGAGTATGGGAATAGTACTAAAAGAAATGCTGTTGCTGTGAGAGGAGCTTGTACCTTAATTCTGTACCACTGGAAACGTGTGTGGTGCTAATCTTGGTGTAAGGCACGACAGAGGAACTGATGTTATTGAACAGTAGTTCCAAATCATACCAGCTTCTTTGCTTGGCAGGTAATTTGGCATAAATTGTTAATGTAAATCCAGGTTAGTGGGGAAGACGTTATTTTACTCAAAAAGATAAACTGCTGATTAATTCAGTATAGAGCTCAATTACAAATTGAAAGTGTCTCTGCGGGATGCCAGTACCCTAAAGACAGCAGATGTTGAATTGATACTCCAGCATATTTCACACTGGTATGAAATATTAACGTGGTTTATTATACTTGTGTGGTGTATGATGCCAGAGAGGGGGAGGTGGGGAGGAGTCTGGGCTCGCTGGCATCTACCATCACAACATGAAATAACTGTAATCACTGAGAATAATAATTAGGGACAGAAGTGCATTTTGAGAAGTTCTTAGTAGAAAACAGTTAGAAAAATAAACATTTACTAACATCTTATTCACAACAAAACTGCCATCAAGTGCAGGAAAGCATGGCCTGGTTAGGACTGGCTTTGTGTAGCAGCTTGGGCTGCTGAGTTACCAGCACTGCGAGTCAGAGCTAGGCACACGTCCCTCCCTGCATCCTTCCCTGAGCTGCACTGCTGCTTCCTCACAAAACTGCTACTCTTGGTATTCTTTGTGTAAAGCAGGCAGCACATTAACCCTGATGTGTTCAGAATCAGGTTTGTAAGTGGGGTGGGTTTCTGTATTGCGATGCCCTGTGGTGCTGATGGTGGCACAGCCTGGCTCTGTGGAGCTCCAAAAGGCAGCCAAACCAAATTCCTTCTCGCTCATGGAGTCTTTCAGCCTCCCCTTACATGAAAAACACAAAGTCCTTTGCCTCTGTTTTGTTCTTTCCTTGGCCTTAGCCCATGGATTTCAGCATTGCTCCCAGTTACATATTGATCTCCCCCAAGCTTCTCCCCACAGGCAGACGTCCACGTCCTCTTACAGGCTGTAGTCTGCTGATTACTCTTCCAAAGTGTAATTATGCTTCTGTAGGTACTCTACATCCTTCAGGAGGAATCACTTTCCTAGCCCCAGATACCCAAGGCTCCTTTATAGATTAATTGTCATTGTCCTTCCTGAAGCTTCCGATTTGTTTTCCTCTCCTTCTGTTCCCGCATGACCTGCTGGCTTCTCTCTTTAAGCAGGATCAACATTTACATGATACAATTTGAAACAAATGAATTCTGTTTTGGAAGATGGTTGTGGCAAGTATTTGGATGCTATTTTTCATATTCATTCTGTACTGACACCCACTGTGGGCTGTACTTCCAGGTGTTGGTGAGACTGCTGGGAGCTGCACTGTGCACGGTGTGTGTGTGTGTCCTGGGACCCACAGCAGTTCATTGCACTGTGCTGGGGGTTTTTAATGAGTTTAAATCCGTTCTGCAGTTTGTAACTCTGAAGAAGGCACCTCTTGTTTAACTTGCTTTAAAAGTTACAAAAGGTTGAGGAGATAATATTGCCAAAGCCCTTCCAGCTGCTCCCTTCACTGCTGGAGGCGGAATGATGAACGTGTTCAGAAGCCATCGGTCAGGACAGTGTTGATGTGGAGAGGTCCCTGTCTGTAGGGAAGCCTCTCTGCCTCCAGCAGCACTTCAGATCCAGAAATTGGTTAAATGAGAAGAGAAACTTGAGTCAAGTCATATACAAGAGTAATGTATAAAAGTTCCTTATTGGTGCTGTTTGGGACTTGCACCACAGCAGCTGTAGAGAGGTAATCTATCAGCTCCTGAGTGTCTACAAACTGCAACTCTCTAGATAACAGGTTTAAAGTAAAGATTTAATACAGGCTCTATCTACTATGATGTTGCAGTGACAGTTTAAAACTCATTCTCTAAATCTCAGCAGACTTTATAGCTAGCAGTGGGCCCATATAAAGCTTAATGGCATTACACCACATAAATCATCTTTTAAAGATGCTACCGGTAGCGCCAGCATTAAATGCAGACAATTGTCTGTGGTGTAAATAATTTATCAAACACCATTTCAGATGAGCCTTCCAGGCTGAGTTATTTACTGTGGCCTTGGCTGCGCTGCTGCTCAGACACGCTGGCAGAGCCCGCTGCTGGTGAGCGCCACGGCGCCGCGTCCCCGCGCTGCAGCTCGCTGACCGCCAGCGCCCCGCCGGGCTCTGTCAGGGAGCGGTAAATGGAGCTGCACATTGGAGCCCGGGGACACATTGCACAGGGCAGTGATGGGGCCTAACAGATAGTGCCATAAAGTGCTGCCTGTCACAGCTGAGTGGCAGCGCCGTGCATCACCCCGCTCTAATCTCATTTAAGCAGCACTGCGCACCCCAGAGGATGATGCTCCCCGTTAGCTGTGTCTCTGCAGCCATAAAGCAGGAAGTGCTCCTTTGATGTGCTCTCAACTTTTAGGGTTTTTTAAGATTAATTACCAGAGCAGCTCACTGGTGCCCTGTGCTCGGGCCTGTGTCAGCGCTTTCTGTGCTGACTGTAACCCCGCGCCTGCATGAGCATCCCTGCTCAGGAAGGCTGGGAGAGCTTCTGGTCCTTTCTGAGGTGTGAAATGAGGAGTAAGCAGCACTGAAGCAGGGTTCCTGCCTTGCAGCCAGTGCAGGTTCAGGAGCTGGGCTGCAGTGTGTCAGAGGAAAGAGCTGAGATAGTGTTTCAGGCTTGGGCTCAAGGGCCCCTGGCACTGCTCCGGCAACAGCAGCTTGGGTAGAGCACGCCTGAAATCTTGGTTAAGTTGTATGTACTGTTTAATTAAAAGGGAGTGGAGCAGGTCCCTACTGATCTGCTTTCCCTTTCCTAAGCTGTGGCCTTCTCACTAACACCTTACAGCTTAGAGATATTTTGCTTTTGCTGCCACTTTATTTCTAACACATATCTGCAGGAGCTCCTTTGTTTTATTTTAGTGTGTTGACTTTCACGATGGTACTAAAGTACTCTCAGCATGCAACAAATCAGGGAGTGTTCTATCAGCTCAATGAGGAATTCCCACTTAGTTCCGTTACTAAAAACACCGAGGAAAGGTGTGGGAATGACTTCTGCACGTGGTGGGTTGTTCTAGTCAGCCTGGGACAAAGTGAAATGCAGTTACTGGTTTTAAGCAATGCAGATAAAACTGGAATGAGATAAGGATTGTTGCTGGTTCTGTGGTTTACTGAACATACACCCCTGTCCTGGCTGGTACCTTGGTTCAGGTGTTAGAACAGGATCCTGCTGGTGCTGAAGGCTGGGCAGAGGCAGGGTCAGACATTGAGGGTCGCTGAGCTAATTTGGGGCTCCCCTGCACCAGGCAGGCTCCAGGTGTCGTTTTCAAGCCCTGAGTGCTTGGAGTCCTTGGGAGGCCACTCAAAGGTTTAAGTATGTGTATGTGTGTGTCTGGCCACACTCTGCTGTCCTTCCATTCCCTAAGGAATTTCTGATGTGTACCTCAGAAAGAAGCTGTAGCAACTTTGCTGTAGTTGGACCAGTATTTCAGCAGGTTTCTTTGAATTCCCTGTACTTGTGTTGAGGACTGGAATTAAAAGTATGAGCCAGGCCCAGCTTTGTGGCACAGCTGCTCTTAAGATGAGCCAAACATTTAAAACAGCTCTGTCACAAAACCACAGAAATCCTTCTGGTGCCAGAGGGTGATTTCGTGGCCCTGCCTTGGGCAGGCGTGTGAGGGACTCACTTTGAGTGCAGCTGTCAGACATGCACACCTCTACCCAGCCTGGAAGGTGGGAACTGTGACACTGATGGTCTCCATTCATTAAGACAAAAAGGTTAATTTTGCTTCCTTGAGTGTCTGTGCCCAGTCTGAGCACCCTGGGGGCAGGGGAAGGGTTGTGCAGGGCAGCCCCATGCTGCTGCAGGTCTGGAGCTCTCTGGGAGCTGCCTGTGCAGTGACAGCCTTTTGCCTCCCCCAGGAAGAGGAAGCCAAGCAGCTGGTGCACGATGCCATCGCTGCCGGCATCTTCAACGACCTGGGCTCCGGCAGCAACATCGACATCTGCGTTATCAGCAAGAACAAGCTGGATTTCCTCCGGCCCTACGATGTGGCCAGCAGGAAGGGGGACAGGTCTGTACTCCTGAACCTGGGTAGTGTCTGTGCTACTCCCAGCAATCCTGTTTTCCATAATACTGAGTTGTGTCAGAGTATCCTCTTTGAATTTCAGCTGAACAGGACCCCAAGCACGGCTGTACCTGCAGCTGAACACGGGCTGCCTGTGGCATGTACGGGAACTGCTTCCCCTGCTGCCACTTCACTGGGCCCAGAGGCTGCTCCTCAGAGCCTCAGGGCTCTGCTCTAGGGTAGCAGCACAGCCTTGCTCTGCTGTGCCCAAGGGATGTCTGGTGTCTGCAGCTCTGCCTCGCTGTCACCTGAGCCTTTGAGAGTGCAGCAGTGGGCAGTACAGCCTGGCACTGGCCAGCTCACCACAGGATAAAGCCACAACTCTGCAGCTTTGTGTTTTATTCTGTCTCTAGATGCCCTTTCTAGCCAGGGGCTGGACATGGCCTCTGCAAGTTTTCAATCTCACACTGTGGCCAAAGCCACCAGGAGCTGCCCTGCCCTGTTCAGGTTGTGCAGCCCACACCGTTCCTTTACTTTGGGCTTTTACAGGAAACTTCTAGAGAAAGCTCATTAGTTCTAAAATGTGGAATGAGCTTTTGTGTGCTCTACCATCCTCCAGCTTCATTGTCTCCTGTTTGTCACAGGTATGGCAGATACAAGTGTGAGAAAGGAACGACTGCTGTGCTCACAGAGAACGTAGCTCACCTGGAAATCGAGGTGGTGGATGAAACCGTCCAGACCATGGACACGTCCTGAGCTGTGGCTGGAGACCAGCACAAGTCCTCTGTGGGTACCTCCCAGCAGCAGGAGAAACAGCAGCTGATACCCAATAAAGAGAGACCATTCTCCTAATCCATGTTTTTATGTGGTGCTGATTTCTGCTATGCTTTCCCCTTCTTCCCCTCTTGAAAAGGTGAGGCTGGTGCAGAACAGAACTGCAGCAGCCCCTGCCGCGGTTCAGTGCTGGGGCCTGGGACTGTTGGACTTCACCTGCATCAGCACCAGGCTCCCAAGAGCTCCAAGTGCCAGGCAGAGCAGGGGCTTTGTCATCGTTCCAGGAACAGAACAAGGGTAAACTGCTTTGAGGCTGAATTTAAAATGAAGTTCTCTTCTTGAGAGAAATGGTATGAAAAGGGAGAGCAGGGGTGGGGTTGGACTGCTGCCCTTGGCCTAGAGCAGGTCTTTTTGCTTCTGCCTACATTTCTGCAGGGCAGGAAGAGTGGTTATCATGGGATGCTTATGTTAATTCTTCCCTGTTTTCTGTAGATCAAGACAAGCTGGGGAGCAGGCCCAACCTCCACCCTGGTACACACCTTGGCATTTCTAAATTACCTGACTGAACACAGCACAACTCCGAGTCTAATTGTCTTGTTACTTGCCTCCACTTGTCCTAAAATCCTGAGCTTGTACTACTGGAGATAACCTCCTTTCAAACTGTTTCCATACAGTACCATATAACCCTGCAGGAAAACAAAAAAGAGAGCAGCTGTCAGAACCTGCCCCTGCAGCACCGTTTCCTCACGCAGTCAGTGTGGCTCCCCCTGGGCTGGGGCCCTGCAGCACCCCCTGGGATGCTCCTGTCACATCCCCCCAGCAGCAGGGCAGCCCCTGGGCTCCCTTCCTCTGATGCAAAAGCACCAAGCCCTGGTAGCTGCAGGGAAGCGTCCCAGACCCTGAGAGGCTGGTTGCAGGGGGCGTTGTGGGGTGAGGTTTGTCCTTAACACTGGACTCTTGTTTTTAACCAAAGGTGTTTATTTTGTAAATCATTTTTTTATTTATCTAAAAAGGCACAATTGCAAAAAATTACCTTTTGAAATACATTTATAAGCACTAATAAATTTTATGTAGCAAGAAAGTGACCAGACTTCTCAAGAGACTCCAACTCAAGCTGAGCTCCCCTGGAAGCCAAAGGTCAGTCTGGGTGTCCTGGGGGTGGCTCCGTGGAGGGAGCAGTGAGGCAGTGCCATCCCCAGGTGCTGCCATCCCAGGCCTGTGGCTGCCACTGGCAGGAGGCATGGGGGAAATGAGTGCCACAGAGCACCAGTTCGGTGCCTCTGCTGCGTTTTCATGCCCATCTCCATTTCCCAAAGCTCTCTGGAGAGCAGGAGGCTCAAGGTTGTGCTGGGAGGACTGGCTGAACTGGCACCCTGCACTAATGACACCACCCTCATTCACAGCAAGTAGTAGCTTTGCTACTCTCCTAAGTATTTGGAGCCTTGGCAGGCTGGAGCTGAAGATGGCACTGCAGTTTTCCTTTAAGTAGAGCAAATTAGGTTAAAAAAATCCACTAGAAGCATATATATGTAGGTAACCCTCTAACCCTAATCCTATTTCCAAAAAATGAAGGATCATATGCTTTTCTTAAGCAGAACCCAGGCCCAGGCTGCATTCACACCCCCACACAGGTGCAGGTTCCTGCAGCAGCACGGGGCTGGTGCTTTGCCCCGCGGGAGCCTCGAGCCACAAGTGCAGCCCCTGAACGGGCCGTGAAATGGAAACACTGGAACGTGAATCCACGTTTGTTCCTAAAGCTGTGGCTGCTTCCCAGGGACAGCAATGAAGCACAGCATTGGTTCAATGAAGGAACTGAGTTGGTTGAAGCCTTTCCTGTAGTTCACGACGGCGACTCCTTCAGATCAGGTGGAGACTATAAAAATTCACATTGTGTAAATCAGCTTTCACAGTTAAATAGGTGGGGGCTGATCCTTTGCTAGGATTAGATACACAAAGCGTTTCACTGCTTTAAAACATTCTCCAAGTGTTTAAAACACTGCTTTGACTTTCACCTGCAGCACCCAGCGTCCTGCTGAGCCAAAGTCTGTCTGGCTTAGCTAAACGCTGGGTGCAACAAGCCTGAAGAGACTCAGGCCAAAGGGGGAAAAGAAGTTTAAAGAGAAATGATTTGCAGAAGCAATGGTTGCTTTGGGTGTGTTTGGCTTGCTTTTTCCCCCCAGGTGTGTGTGTAACTCATCTCACTGGCTGTGGCCAAGTTAACAGAGAAATGCATCAGCAGAATACTCTAAAGTTTCAGTTAAAAAAGAACAAAGACGTTCCCCACCCCCCAAACCCTCCCCCATTCCTAAGGCTGAAGAGAAGGGAGTTAATAAAAACACATAAATGGCTGCTTTAAAATACACAAAGTACAAACTGGATTTGCTAGTAACCATTTGCAGAAGAGGCAAAGTAGCAGTTATACAAATTACACAAAATCTACTGTAATTCTTACATAGTATAAAGTGATTTCACTGAAGGAATTATTTCAATAGTTCACATTACAGTTAAGATAGATGGGGTGTGCCCAGTGCTCTGACACCCTCCTTCCTATCACCTACCCTAGGTTACACACGACAGTTTTAAGAAAGGACCCTTAAATGATCTACATCTGTAGCACGTTATTGGCCTGAAAAAACAAATACAAATCACTTGCAATACCTCACAGAATCGTCACTAAAGCACGACCACCTGGGACAGTCCTGTCAAATAACCTGCAGAAATAAAGGAGCATCTTGCTAGGAGCGCTCACCCCTCTGGCTGTGGGACTGGGCACCAGTCGCTTTCATCAGAGAAAAACAATTCAAGTAAGACTGAGCTGTGGCGGCTCCGCGGCGCCTCATGTGCTGGAGGTCCACACGTGCATCTGTTTGGCTACTTGGTGCACGTACCCGACGTCGGGTCTCTGATCCGGGTCCGGGTATATGCACATGCCGACCAGCTCCCGCAGCTGAAAGACAGGAAGAGGCCACTGAGGCATCTGGGAACGCTGCCTGGGGCCGTTTGCGTGAGCGCCGCGGCCCAGGACGGGAGCTGGGGACGGCCCTGGGCAGATGGCAGGCAGGTGGCTGCGGCTGTCCCGCGTCCCCCCACCCCAAAGGACTGGGCAGAACCTTTTCCATCAAACCATCAGCACTGAAGGATGAAACGCTCGCCCAAGCCCATGCTACTGGCGCACACCTACCCCAGGGGCTCTGCAGGGAAGCCCCTGCCCCGTCACTCCTGGCACGGCAAGTTGCAAAGCTTGTCTATCTAAAAGCCCACACCCATCTTTCCTGGGGGATTTCTGGTTCACTTCAGAGGTGACCAGTGTCACGAGAGGAGCAGCAGCTCTCTGAGCAAGGGCCTGAATCACAGGACAGGACAGTGGGTGTGGGGAAGGAGCCCGGCACAGGAGGCACCAGCAGGATGTGGATGAAGGAAGGGAAAATGAGATCACTACCAGAAACCTGAGCTGACAGGCAGGGATGGGCTTCTCAGTGAAAATGCACTCAGAGGAAAGAGGGAAGTGGAGGAAGGGGTTTAAAAATGTCCTGAAAAGAGCTCTTCTGTAGAAATGCACTTCCCACACCAATGCCCAGCGACAGGCCAGCTCAAGGGTTTTAATGCAAGATCAGCACTTGTGTATCTGAAGATACAGGAGTAGGGCTGTCACAGGATCATCACATGGTTTGGGTGGGAAGGCACCTTAAAGCTCATCTCATTCCCTCCTCCATACCAGGCTGCCATCCAACCTGTCAAACCCCAGTGTCTCCCAAAACCCTTGTGAAGGGGAGAGACTGGTCATTGACTACATTTAATAAGTAAAATGCAGAAGGGCTGAAGCCTCCCCACCTCCCAGCCCTCTTCACTGTGCACATGAAAGATTGTAGCTTTTAATTATACAGACACTGAAAAGCTGCTCGTACCCCCGAGGCACCGGGAGAAACAGCCCTGAGCCTCTGATCTTCTCACATCCTCTCAGTAGCCACAGTACCAATTATTTTAATGGTAATTAAAAGCATGACCATACAGCTATCAAGCACCCTTCAGCTGCACTGCAAAACGTACTCAAGTGTGGTGTTCAGCCCCGGTGGAGCAAGGCCCCTGCTCTGAGCCGTCGCTGGGCCCCTGGCAAACGCGGCACGTGGCAAGTGCAGAGCAACCCTCAGACCCCAAAGGTTTAACACCTCCCCCAGCCCTGAGCAGACAACATCACACACCAACAAACGTGCTTCTAGAGCTCTGAGAGGGGCCCATGTGTTCAGCACTGCTGCCTGTGCTCCTGTGGAAGCAGAGCCCAGGAAGCCCTGAGAGCCAACGGCCAGGGCAGTGCTGGTGTCTCACCGTCACACACAGGACTGAGCCCTGATAAGCTGCACCAGCCAGGATCTCCAACTAACAGCAAACTGTGTGGAGCCCCAGCTCCTCCTCCTGCCATGAGCAGCACGCTGGTTGATAGGGAGGATCTGGCCTGGGCTGCCATAGAAGGCTACAGAGGAGAGGAGCATTGTTGAGAGGATTCACTGTCAGAGCAGGAACCCTCCAGCAAATGCTCTGCAACTAAACACCCACGTGATGAGCAGCCAGGGGCCAGGGCAGCTCTGCTGGGGCCACGTCAGTGAGGGGCAGGGTGGATGTGGGGCTGGCTCCAGACGGCACATCCCTCACAGACCTGTGGCAGTGACACTGTTAGAGGAGTGTAAAGGCTCTGCCCTTTCCATCTGAAATGGGGACCTTCACTCTTGAGGGAAAATGTGTCGGGATAGACACAACAGCCCCGACTCATCCATCAGCTGTGGGAGCAAACCCTCTGGGGAGCTGCTGCTGGCAGCTGCCTCTTCACAAGAAACCATCCTGCCTTGGTGGTTTACCTAGCTTGGCTGCTGGGAGACACCACCACACCTTCCCCTTGGGCTATCCGCTCCCAAAGCAGAGGAAAATCCAATCTGTGAAAGTATGTGCTGAACCGAGCATTGTTCACGTGGAGCCATGTTCTAATCCTCCCCCAAACCCAGCTCTCTGCAGCTTCAGGCACAAGCAGCCGCCAAGGCAGCGAAGGAGCCCCAGCCAAAGGCAGAGCCCTCCTCAGCCTCTGTCAAGCGTTCTGTTAATAGTGTGTGAACACCATCTGGAGCCTCCTTCTCTGGGACCTGGCGCCTTTGAGCTTTAAACCATCCTTCTCACCCTGGATTGTATCACTGCACTACACACACTCTTTAGCACTGCCAGAGGGAAGCAAACAGACAGTAATTGTAAAGACAGGAAACACATCTGTCAACTGACACTAATTCCTGCTGCCAGAGGCACATCCAGCACCGCTGCAGCAGCGTGGCCTCGCCAGCACAGGGGAGGCTGCGGCGGGCGGGTCCAACCCCGCGCTCCTCTCCAATGATCTTATTGCAGGAGTTATTTAGCAAGTGAAAAACAAGTAAAACGTCAAGTGTGTGGAGCAGGGTCCCTCTCAGGGTGGACACCAGGCTGTCTGCTGCCGGCCACGTCTGGCCTTTCCCTGCATCCCGCCTCTGAGGCTCAGCCACACAAAAGGAAACTCCCACGGGACCTGGCCAACATTTAAAAGTACAGTATCCATTTCCTTTCAAACAGAAGGCAACTGTAGCTGAGTGAGGAGGTAAGGCAAGCCAGCCGGTCTGTTGAGCTGAGGGGAAAACAGAATGAACCCCTCCCATGTCAAAAGGCCCTGAACAAAGTGCCCACACGTGTCTGCAGCTGAGGGGAGGCACGGCTGAGCAGCCACTCACAGCTGCTGGCTCTTCTGTGCTCTGGCTTCTGCTCTCCATCCCTCACTCTCATATGCACAAAATCCAGACCTTAGAAAGCCCCAGTACAGCTGCTTAAACTGCATTACTCAACAGCTTCCCTCCCCTCCCTGCCTTCTTAAACTGCCTTACACACTGAAGACTTCATGAACAAAACCCCAAGCTCTGGTTCATGGTCTGTTGCTTTAAGGGAAAGCAAGGGGAGGAGAAGGCTTTCCCACAGTTCATCGTTGGCTTCTGCCAGTGTGACAGACTTTCAGTTGTCTGAATTCCCCACATTAAGAAATCTCCTCTTCTGTCTTTACTTAGCTTGTAAACAGTCAGACACCACAATGAGAGTTTTGTTAGTCAGCCCTAAAAGTAGCCAGGACCCTCTGGCCGTCTCCTGCGCTGCCTTGGATGGAGGAGGGAGTTCTCCTCCCAGGTTCCCTCTCCCTGCACCCCCTGCCACAGCACTCCCAGTTTACCTTCTCAGAATAATGTTCAGCTGGAAGAGGTGGGTAGTCACATTGCTCTATTTTTTGGCAAAGAGAAAACAGGTTCATTTTATCTCCATAGAAGGGACTCTGCAGAGCTGCCATCTGGAGAGAAAGAAAACAATCATCAGAGAGTATTTCAGAAACACAAAGCATTGAATAGCCCTCAGTACTGCTGATCTGCACGAGCAAGTTCTGTTCTCTGCCCATGAGCAAGTGATGCTGCTGCTCTCCAAGCCTGCCACAGCCCAAGCTGCCCTGAGACCAGGCCAGTGCTGTGCCTGGCGTGTCACCATGTGCTTCCCAGCGCCCAGCCCTGAGCCTGGGGATGCCTCTGTATTTGCCCCTCGCTGTGATTCTTTCTGCCCAAAGCATTTTGGGTGTGGGATGCTGGGTGCATACAGGCAATTCTACATGCATGCATAAAAAGCACCTTCTAAAAACCCCAAGAAATGGAATGCTCGGACTACCAGAAACCATCTGGCTTAAAGGTGACTGTGAAAACCTCTCATAAACACAATCACCTCTCTAAAAAGCAGCAGCTCTTTCTGTCTTCAGTAGGATGCCATGTTTTCCATCTTCCTCAGTTCTGACTGTATTCAGCTCATTTGCTCTCTGGCAGACTTTTAAAAGAACAGATTCTCTTTGGACACTTAGCTGACCAGAACATCAAGACTCTTGCACCATGAGTCATGTGCTTCAGCATTTAAAACAATAACCCCAAATTACTTCAAACCCAACATCCCCTCTTGCTGGAAATCTGCTACTTAGAGAAGAGCATCCCAGCCAGACCTGGGAACCAAACTACCAAAACTGTTCCTTGTCTCTTTCTTCTTTCAATTCTATCAATTCATATTTACATCTCAAGAAATATGACAGATGTCTGAGCTGAAGAGGCCACTCCTATGGCAAGGAGAGCACGACAGAAGGCTCTGGGTAGGGAAGAATTCCTTCCAGAGCACATGGAGACTCCTCACGAAGAAATGTTTACATTGTACTTAAGTCTCAGGAAGGAAACTGCATCTTTCTGTGTGGGAAACCATTTACACTGGGAATTCTCAACTGGCAGGAGGGCTACATGGGTGCTGAGCAATGAGCCTCAGAAAGTGCAACTCAGGAACTTCTGATCTTGGGAAACGTGGCTCAAGTCGTGGTTACTGGAGGTACATGGGATGAGCCACTCACCTTCCCCCACACAGGGCCCAGGCTGTGCACCAGCTGCTCAGAGCTCAGTGCCTGTCAGCACTGGTGGGTGATTGTGGAGATCATCTCCTCTGTTTAGATCTTTTTAAACCATTGTGCTATGTCCTGTCTGAAAGCTTTTCATACTGACACCAGATGAAGTTGATGCTTCTCACTATGGCTTTAATAGGGGGTTACTTGATGATAATTAGTCGTTTCCTCATTACCAGGCAGCTGAAGAGGCTGTCGTGCTGCTGACACACAGCCAGCTCCCAGCACAACCACAACCAGTCAATACTGCATCCTACACTCTATTACCCTGCAGTTAGGAAACAAGATTGATGGGTTATTAGTGATTTGGTGACAGACAAGCAGTTCTGATTCAGGCAGGGGTTTGACATGCTGCGTTTGGGGTGGATTTCAGCAGCAGCCCCAGCGCTGAGCCATCCCTGAGCTGCCCTCCCAGGGCTCTCACCAAAACCATTAACACGTGTCCAGATGTTAAGCGATGCAGGACACATGAAGACAAACTACCCTTGCTTTAATTCATAAACCTGTCTTTTAAATAACTTAGAGTTATTCTGCTTCTGCCTTTGCAAGACACACTCTGTGAAACCAGAACCCCGAGCTGCAGGGGTCACCCCGTACCTCTGCACAGCCACCCTGCACCAGTCCCTCTGCAACTGGCTCTGAGCCATGACAAGAAGCAATAAGATATATCGTAGCCAAATCTCTGAGGTTATGTCCTTACCTACCACCAGACTAAAGCACTTCTCAGGATGCAACTCCAGAGGTATTTATGAGCTAAGCAGAGAGGCTTGTAGATGGCAATACAGGATACATGAAGGTACTCAAATTGCATCAAAGAACCTGATGAACTGAGTACGTGGCTCCCAAAAACATCTCAGGAAACTCCAGGCTTGTGCAGTTTCGTGTCTGGGAACACTTCATGTAGCAGAGCTTGAGACATGTGCCCTGCCAGTGATGTTACTGTGCTTTAGGCCTTTAGCAGCTGCACAGAACACTGGGCTGGGAAACACACTTTCGCCCCTCTGTGGGTTCACCACCACTGTCAGTGCTGATGCTGAGCCAGTCCTCAGAAGCCACAGAGCTGAGGTGGGAGAGGGGCCTGATGGGGCTGTGCACAGCGCCCCACGCTCCTGCCCTTCTGCAGGTTTTTGAACAAAAGGCAAAAAGTGAAGTATCACTGTTACCTCATTACTGTCACAACAGCCAAATCAGCCAGGGGAAAAAATACACACTCCAATTAGAGACTGTAATCTCCAATTAGAGCAAACTGCTGTCCACCAGTTAAAACAGGAGTGGAGAGCCCAGCATGCAGGACTGTGCAAAGGAAAAACATCGAATGGGTGCATTAGGGAAGGCACAGAAGGCGATCAAGGGTTAAACAAGGTCTCTGAGATTTCAATACATCAATAACTCCAGTAAGGCTGAAAGGGATTTCTCAACTCCCATTAACTTCTCTTTCCAAGTCTTGTTAAGCAGTTTCATGCAGAAGAGGAGGAATGAGAAGGAAATGCTGTAGGGTTTTGGGGTGGTACATGAGGGGAACTAAAATGGAAAGAGATGGCACACACGTTCTGACTGAGTCAGGTCTGCTGGGGTTGTGACCAGAGGCACTCCAAAGATCTCACTAACAGCCTGTGATGCAACCTTGGGGTTTGCTCCTGACATTTTGATTAGAGCAATTACCACAGGACAGCGAGATCTCCATTTAAAATGACCACCATGCAGCATGACTGGTTACAAAATAGAGAGAGGAATCACTGTTAGTGCTTAAATTGATCCTCTTGCCAGAACTGCTAAAGCCATTGCTTGTAGCTATATTCTGGGAATTAACAACTTATTTTTATCCCCTCCAAGTTATCTTGCTGACAGACATCTACAGGAAGTGAGGGATGAAGACAGTTACTGCTATATTGATAAGATTGAATAAAAACCACTGTATGATTATCAATGTCAAAGTTAAGTGGTGCTATGTGGCATCACATCCCAAGCCCCTCACCGTTCCCTAAGTGGATTCCAGTGGACATGCGTGTCTCTGAAGGCAATTTGTACATTAAACCTCTCTGCAGCTTATCTACACAATCTCTCTGGAGAAATATCAGAAGTGACTCACAACCAAACAAACATCACTTCCTTACTTTCAAGCCAAATGGAAAAACCTTCTCGTTACAAGAAATTAGTGCAGACTAAATATAACTCCTGCAAAGGCACACGGACATGATTCTTCATTCCCAAGTTCTAGAAAGTTTAAAGAGTGCATCAGATGTTTATGAACTGAACACAAACTCGTAGCTGCCCAGTCCTCCTTGGAATCTGCAATATCTCACAGCTCCTGCTCACAAAGTGAAGGCTGGGTAAATGTAACAGTGCTGCACATGCCCAGTCCTTCACACTTACTACAGCACTGCTCCTGCTACCAGGGAATTATGTTTCGTGTGCAATTAACTCAGCTTCTTGAAATGTAAAGAGTACCAAGACTACTGTGCCATAAGGGGACCATATTGCCTGCAACAAAAACATCTCTTAGCACAACGCTAAATATTTCTCTCTGCATAAATCTGGAATCCCATCTCCAGCAGAGCTCAGCCTCGGGAACAGCTCCGAGCAGCCCGAGCCAGAACCTGCAGCAAATGGGTCGTGGTGTCCAACCTGGGCAACCCTGACTGGGACTGACAGACTTGGCAAGTGCAGCACACCATGGCAGGGCCAAAGTCCTCCTAAACTGACAATTCCTCTTTGTGCCCAATACATGAAATGTACCTGGAATTGTTGAGCATAAGGAGCTACTTGGAGCTCAGGCTCCCTTCCCTCTGTTCCCACACAAGTGTCTCCAAATTCCTTTCCAAATGGCACCAGCAAAGCCAGGTACCTCCAGCTACACTCTAGCATTCCAGCCTTCAGCAGCTCATTAGAAGCATCACAAGCAAACTCCATCCTTTATTTAAAAACATCAGCTTTCTAATGGTATGTGCTGCTGCTGCTTCAGGAATTATTAACTGTTCCTTGGATTCTTTCACTAGAGGTAACAAGAATCTGAGGACAGGCACAGAGCCACTCAATTTAAGCTCACAGAAGCAAAGGGCTGTTGTCCTAAAGGGTTTGTTTCATGGACCAGCTGAAGGACATGCTGAACTATGGTGGTTTTCACATCTGATGTGCTCACAACACACATGACATTTCTGTTTACTCTCTAATTCCACGTGGTTGTGAGAAGCTGTAGTGAGAACTCATACAATTTACCATCCAAAGAGGATGTGAGCAATATTGTTACGGCAGAATATCCCAGGGATTTTGCATTCTCTGGGCTGGGATAAAAGCTTTCTGAATGTTGACATGCACTTTCACTTGAACTCCAAGATGCATACAGCTAAAAAAAAAGATTAAGATTAGATTGTGAGTGAGTACAAGAGTGCTCAACACCCTTTGATCCCTGCTAGAAATGCAATCACAAAGCTCAAGGTACTGTTATAAAATAAAGGTGCTTGTTTTCAACATACATGTAACAGCCTCCAAGAACAAGTGGTGCACAGAGTGTGTAGCTCATAAAAACCAGGCTTTGTATTTGTGCAGCGGGCTATGAGACAATGTACAATTAGAAAAGATTCCAGTTAGGGTCTCATAAAGTTACAGAAATGGCTTCCACATTCCATTAAACTCTTTCTTGTTGAAAGCTCCCAAACTTGAGGTATTCCAATTGGTCAGAATTTCAACAAGCCAGGAGCTCACACTGAGATAACTGTTGATTTTTAAACCAAACGCAGGAGGAGAGGAGGCAGCAAGGCAGCGAGCGTGTGCACATCCTCAGCACTGCCTTTGTGCAAGTGACTGTGCTGTGTGGCACAATCCTTTTGTTGCTCATGCTCAAAAACCCACGCAATGGGCACAGGAAGAGTCAATGTTCCACGACTAAGCTAAAGTACATCCGACCTACTCGATGCCTGTGAATTCAGTGTATGGTTAAGATAAACCTGGGGGAAAAAGAAGTTAAAAGATACTTGCCTCATACAATAAACAGCCCAAAGACCAGATATCAGATTTAAAGTTATAGCCGTTCTCATGTATTCTTTCTGGGGACATATAGTATGGAGTTCCCACTGCAAGAAACAAACAAACCAGGCGTTACCATTGGCACAGCGACGGGCGACCCGCAGCGCTCGAGTCCGGCTGCGAGGTCAGAGTCAGCATGAATTGCTCATCAGAAGCAACTGGCACAACAGTTTGGAAACAAATGATGGTTTTGAAGGCGCAGAACCACGTCTGTCATCACAGTCAGAGCCAGGGGACTGGGGAACCTTACTGAAGATATCTGCCGTGCTAAGTCTGAGGAATGTTTTCCTCCCCTCCCCATCCCCTGAGTGTCTCTGGAGTGTCTTGGACAGACAGAGCAATGGGAAAGGATCATCCTCCCTCGGTTCCCTCAACGGCACAGAAACTGCAAGTTAGATGTCATAATGTGCTGTGCTGAAACAAGGCTGGTGTGACAGCACAGCCACTGAGCCTTCACCTGACACCCACTGCACTGGCAGCGCGACAGGGCAGCTCCAGATGTGACGGGGAACCCTTTGAAGAGTTCAGGAGACCAGTCGCTGCAGCAGAGGAATGGAAGTAACCAGCCCAGCACCAGCCAGGCACTGGCACTACAAAACTTTCTGAAAGAACCAAGATAATCATTCCAAAGTTGAGAACACTGCTCCAACTCAGTCACATCACAAGCTGTGGGATTCCTATGTACTGCCACAAGTCTGGATTATATCAAAAGAAATTTACCCCAGCACTTTGGGCAGAAGTTACAGGAAATTATTAATAAAATTCTTACCTCAAAAAGGTTCTTTTTTAAATCCTAAATAAGTTTCAGTAGTGGTACAGAAAATACAAGACATCCTGGCAGTCTCAACTACATCAAATAAGCCTCAGATACATCATTTATTAAAACATCCAAGGACTTTGTATGCTCTTTGCTGCTGCTTCCCCTGCTTGCCTGTCCCCTGTCAATTCTTCTCTTTTTTTTTTGCTTTTGGCATTCCAGTGCATCCTTCTCCTAATTAAAGACCTTTCCTCACAAGATGGCAAATGTTTAATTTGCTTGTAACATTCAGTTTACAGCTTCTCCATTTGAAATGCTGACTGGAGACAGCTGGAAGATTAATAAGCAGATGAAGGATATCTGAGCAAAATCACTTTGGGGTCCCTCCAGCTCAGACCACGCTGTGCTAAGTATATATGTGAGCAAACCCAAACACAGGCCGGGATCCCTTTGATGCAGGCACTGCACAAGGTCTGTCCTCACAGAACACAAAGGTGTTTACACCCTGAAGAATTCACAACACACACACACAAGCCAAGACAGGCACAGTGAGACGTGGGGCAGCACCTGAGGAGTTGGACAATATTCACCTCAGCCCATCAACAGCCTAACAGAAGGTGGGAATCAGAAATACAAAAACCTCTTAGGTTTAGTCAAAACAAAGAGCAACAGTTTGAAATCAGTACTATCAATACCAGCATGCAATGATCCAGTTTACTCCAAATACCTTCCCATACCTAGGTCTTGCAGGAAGGACGGACAGCAGACAGGACACACAGAACCCAGCGAGGCTTCCCACAGACCTTTCCCACGTGCATGCAGGGTGCACACAGCGACAGCACAGCTCGCCAGGTCACTCCACACATCTGCCAGATTTCTGTACAAGAACTGACTTGGTTGCAGTGACACCAATTCACTTCCCTGCTTAAAAACATGCAGCTGCAGAAGAACTGGCGAGCCATTATGTGAAGCTCCTGAAGACAGTTTTGGCAGCTCCCACTGAGCACCAGTGTGTAAGACACATCCCCAGATCCAACTTCTCAGTGCTGCTGCTTTTCTCAAATCGTCCAGGAGAGCTAAGAGCAGCTGAAGCAGGAGACACGTTAACCCTTCACCGAGGGCGAGGGCAGGAGCCGAGCATGGGTGGACAGAGGCACACAAAGATCATTCCCACTCTTGCTCCCCAAAGTGTTTGTGCTTCAAGTGCTGCTGCCAGGGGCAGCCTCTAGCAGTAGCTGTTCTTGTGATCAGTTATTCTGGGTCGCTGCTCGACAAGCTCAGAGCAAAGGGCTCTCAAGTTCTGGCCTTGCTTCCCACGTTAGCAGGGGTCTGCTTGGTAGGCTCAGACTGTCCTTTCAGATAAGGCCTGAAGAGGCCCTTCGATCACAGCAGCGTGACAGGGTCTGCAGCACGGATGAGTGCCTTAGAGCCTGGATTTGGTTGTTGGGGCATTACTCTGCTCCATTATATTAATGGGTCTGTGGAGCAGTCCACGCCTGAGCTGCCTTTATGAAGTCTACCTTGCACATTTACCTATCATTACTGGAGTGTTGTCAGCAAATGTATGAACAAGCAGGTCTCTGCGTTTCAAAACCGAAGCATTAATTTTTAACTAACTGCCATGATAAAAGCCTGACAAGCCCAATTCTCTTTATGGCCCGTCCAACATTATGTGGGAATCTCCTGTAATGAGCACCTTCTAGAAAACTGCACAAGGCTTCCAATGCAATCAGTCAGGGCTCACCACTGCATGACATTAGTCAATTTGACAAGAATAGTCTAATCGGAGACTATTAATCAGAAACTTTCTTTGTCACCTGCCCTGCTGGAAACACACAACATTGTTAAGATTCAATATTAATCACCAGGTGGTAAAGTAATGCCTTTAAAGTTATAAAGGTTGTAAAATGGTAGAGAAGATTATGACTAAGTAAGCATCTTCCTGAAAGTTAAAACACTTCACTTGAATATCAGCCTCCTCCAGCAACACCAGCACACCACTTCTTCCTCTCCCCAGCACTGCCTGTGTGCACAGCTCAAACACTCACAGGGACCAAAACAGCTCTGGGGTAGCTGCAAGACCCAAGTTAGGGAAAAGTTAATTATTCCCAGTTAGAAACACGGTCTTGTTTCACCAGGAAAACACACAGGCAAAGGCAGCAAAGTCACAGATAAAGTCCAGTTTCCTTCTGCACAGTCTGAGCTAAAGATCTGACCCATGTGCTCAGGTACTGAGCTGAATTCCCCAGTCTGCCACAGAAACACCCAGCTGAAGAGCTCTGTCACTTGAGAACGCCACAGCCTTTCCCTGCACAGGGAAGAGCACACTGACCACTCTGAAAACAGTTTCCAGCTTGAATCAGAGGCATTTTGGTGTTGACAGAGTGACAGTGGATGGGTTGTTAGTACAGTGGCAGGCAAGACATCTATCCCTATGCAGAGCTCCTCCCTGTGCCAATACACTTGAGCCAGGGATCAATGCTTCCTGCAGAATTCACCTTTTGCTGCTCACAGGCAGAAATGAGAGAAAATCTGATTCATACTGTTAGGAGGCTCTTTCAGGGCCTCGTTTGATGAATTTAAGGCACCACAGACGAGTCTCCTGCACCTTCAGGCAGATTGTCATCAGACTGAAATCAGGGCACAGTGTTTCCAAATATTTTAATAGGCTCTGCATGATTTAAATGCTGTATTAAAAAAGCATCTCTGGCAATTAATCAAACTCCATAGCCATATTCAGCTGCAAAGTGAAGAACAAGTGATAGGAAAGCTTTTATTGTTCCACCTTCACCAGCACCTTCCAGCTAATCTTTAATACTGAGATGAACAGTGTTTCTGAATCTATCACTTTTCTTTCTCACAGCAGGGAACAGAGTCCTGAATATGAAAGAACCTAACAAATTCTGACCTTTATTGTATCTTTACAGAGCATTCCCAGTTTCAAACCAAGAGATATCAGAGCGCAAGGCGGGCCTCAAAGGGTGCCACTGATTAAAGCATCCCTTCATTCTAGAGATGTTCCACTCCTGTCAAAACAAACTTGGCAATGTTTTGAAATACTTGTGATTTTTGAAATATGGCTCATTACAAATGAAAAAGGCAAAGAACTCCGCTCAAAAACCTGAGATGCCATCCTTGAATACCAACAAACCACTGAGCTTTAAAAACAATAGTTCTTTCCAGAAGGATTAGTTTGAACATGTCAGACACACTGTTCCATTGTCCATGAACACAAGCACCATTGAAAACAAGATTCTGGCATGTTTTAATAATAGCTGGTGGTGCAAACACAGCAGGGCAGCAATCCCACTGCAAAACTGAAGCTCACAACTCACCTGTCCCAACTCCAGACACGCTTGTGGCTTCCAAGGAAAAAAAACAGAGCATTGTTTAAAAGGAGCCCAGTTCCTAAGGATCTGTTCCTAAATGTTTGCATTACTTGGGGTGTATTTCCAACAAAAAGGCTGAGGTCTTTTCCCAGAAGGAGAATTTGGGAATTAGCTGAAGTTAAACAGGGATCAAAGGCACCAAAGAATACTTTAAATCCCCGACAAGTTGTTTCAAGGTGGAGGGGGGAAGGAAAAAGAAGGAGATTAAATCTACTTTTGCTTACAAAAACAATAAATACTTTGTGCATGATACTGCAGCTGTTTCAGTTAGACCTCTTGCTCTACACTTTCTAATATTTCTTATTGGTATTTAGTGACAATATTCAACTACAACTGAATCCACAACCCTACCAAAGACCCTCCAAGCATTTTGAGTTGGGAGGGGTTGTGTTTGGGGTTTTTTTGTGTGTGCATTTGGGGTTTTTGTCAGTTTTTTGGTGGTGGTGGTTTCTTTAGGTAGTACAATACACCTGCAGGAGTGCTGCAGCAATCTTTTCTTCCACAAATACCACACCAAAAGCCCAACATTTCTCAAAACACACACAGTGTTGACTATCGACACTTGCAGTGCATTTCTTGTATCCATCTTTTCCTCAGCACTGCTCACTAGCCCTTGAAGCACTGAGGGTTTGTTTCAGATGGCAAACTGGCCTGGCAAGCAACAGACAAAAAAAGACAAATGGTCCATTTATATCTATGAAAGGAGCTCTTCCTGTGCCTGCAGTTCCTCCCTGTTCGCCCTCAGATCCAGCAAGAAGCCAGAAGGAACGTGCAGCACCCCACGTACTCCAGCCCACGGCTATTTGCATGTTCTAAACTGGGAAGCTTTGACTTAGATGCATCCCCCCAAAGGAAAATCTGCTCCAAGTTTATTCTTATCCAAGAAAAAATAATAAATCATCTGCTCCAAAACAACACAATTCTGTGTAAAACTGGGCTTTGGTTTTGTTGTTTTTTCTTTTCCCTTTACAATGTAAAGCCAACCAGAAGCTTTGGATGATGCCAAGTTTATTTGGCTACAAACAGGCATTGTACCAGTTCACAATGAAACTACCCATTTCAATATTAAAGTCTCTGGATTTATTACAGCTCCTAGTGCAACAAAATCTACCAGCTTACTGTTTAGTTTTCCACAGTCTATTCATTTTTTTAATATGCTCCATTTATAATTTCTGCCTTATAACTAATTAGGTTTTGTAGCAAAGCTAACAAACTTTCTAACAAGTCTATTAGAGTAGCCTTAATCCACAAGATACCTCTCTGGATGCCTACCTCATAGATCAACAAAATAGAGAATGGACACAACCAAACACCCAAACCAGGCTGAATTGGCTCCCTGCTCCCTTCCTGCTGAACTGCCTCCTGCTCCCTCCTGCAGCCCCCAGTCAAACGAAGCTTTGGTGATGCACAGGTCCATCTCCATCACACTCAATGCTGGAGCTTTGGCTACAGAGGAACTTAAATGAGGGAGGGAAGGATGATAAGCCACCATGTTGTAACAAGAAGCAGTAAAACTCACCTTAGTTACACTCATTTCCTTTAAAACATAGGCCTCCTCTGCAAAGCTTGCTCATGAAGAGCTCTCCCCATGGAAATGTATCTCCTGTCTTCCCTCACAAGCCAGACGGGAAGGTGGCAGAGGAGGGGCCACCCGGTGAATTCCCCCACAGCCTGCTGCCTCCTGCTATTTACCCCCTGTCCCACACTGCTGCTGTATACTGAGTTAGTGCTGTAACTTAGCAGGACAGGAGGTGCCCGCTCCCCCTCTCCGTGCCTGTGGTGGAGGGCTGGCGTGGGCAGCCGCTGCGCGGGCGGGCGTCAGCTGCGGCGCTGCAGCCGGGCACTCGCCTGCTGCACGACCTGTGTACGGGCAAATCTTTCCTTTTTCTTTCATTACCCCGGCGTGTACTGTCACTTAATTTTTATGTATGCAATCCTTCCTGACAAATATGATCTGCTGCCTGGTAATTCATTTGACGTTCATTCTGTTCCTTGCTCTAATTACGGCTCCCGTCCCTGACACGGCAGCGGCCGTGCCGCGCAGCCCGGTGCTACACCTGTCAGATGGGTCGTGGTACTGCCTAATGCCCTTTTGTGCCAGGCTGAGGCTAGCAAATACAACGAGAGGGGGAAAAAATGAGATGAATATATTTGCATAAGCCGAGCGTTGGATTCATGGGTCAGCAGCCAGAGGAACGATGGCTCGGGGCGGTTGCCGGGGCAACGCGCACGGGAAGTGCCCACACGGCAGCCTGGCTCTGCGCGGGTGCCATGCTCAGGTTTGCAGGGTGCTCATCACTCACAGCTACTTAAACAAATGTCTTAATTAAACCAAAACCAAGATCAGTGGATTTCCTGCTGCTACAAAACCTGTACGTCTAGCAAATTGCCAAAAGGAACGATGAGAAAGCTTCAAGCCCGTGTTTTGTGATTGTTGAACTGTGCTGTTCACCGGGAACCGCTGCGGACGGTGTGCCCGTGCCTCCCACAACACAATGCGCTGCCTTCAGCATCACTGCTGCTCCCTTAGTGTTCTGCACCTCATGCACCTGTTTCCAAGACGCTGTTGACTTGAGGAAGGGCAGGGTTTGTGCAGAAGAAGCTGAACTCTTCCTACATGAGCTTTCTCAGTTCAGAGAGCGCAGTCCTAGTAAAGGTCACAAGCCTGGCTTGCATGTGCAGCCAGCTTCCAAGCCCCAATTTATTCTTATTAATATAAGTGCAGCAGTCAAACCAGATAAGATCATATAATTAGACATGATCATATTTTTGCCTGTTCAGATGATGTGATTGTAATTTTTTGTGAGGAGGGTTCATTTGAATCCAGTAAGTACAGTGTGTATCTATCCCAAGACAGCTTTTGATACAAAAGGAAATACATTTTTTTGAAAGTAAACTGTAGAAACATATCTTATATTTTTAAGCACACACTAAAGGAGTAACAGCTCTTCTGTCATGCCCTCAGAAGCTCTGGTGTTGATGGAAAGTATTAGCAATTAAGTTCACAGGCAGTTAAGAAACAACTGTGTAAGACACGCTCAGTGGAGGGAACTGCAGAAAGACAAATAGCGAAACACGTGGTGTGTGTGTTCCAGGATCAATTGAGAGGGCTAAATGTAAAGAGATTAAATACTGCCCTAAAAGCCAAAGTTCCTTCCCTGCTGTAACATGGAAGTACCTTTGTGACCCCCCCAAAATTAGACCCATTAATAAAACCAGAAAATCATCCACCTCTCAAGAGGTTGCAGGCACAATCATGAAATACTTGATACTGAGACTCACGGAATAAACTGTATATACCATATGCTTTTCTATAGCACTGTAATTAATGCTAATGGTAAAAATGAGGGAGGGAGGAACCCAGATGCTCTGAACCACTCAACTTAATTTCAGCACCCAGAAAAATGCTGGAGGTACAATCATGCTACTTGTAAAGCACATTGAAAAAGAACAAGAAACGAATCACCACTGGTATGACTGCTCCATTATGGCATACATAAAAAACCTTTTCATGGTAAGGTAAGATGCTTCAGAGGGAGGGAAACAGGAGCAGCACATGTACTACAACTTTAACTCTTTTGTCAAAGGCTTATATCACTTTACTTATAAGCACACTTTTACATCTGCCTAAATGAAACTATGGGCCTAAAACTAGTGGTTTAGAACAACAAAACCCTATTGATTGTGTACAAAAAGCACCTAACATCTGTATCACAGAGAGCATAGTATGCACCCAGGGAATCAAGCTTCTGTCATAGCACGAGGAGAGACACCAACTCTTCTGAACATCACAGCTGGCAACTGCACAGCAGCGCTTGCTGAACGTCCACAAGCACCATCTTACCTAAGGAATGTGCTGCAGTGGTTTTAGAACTGAAAAACCGGCCTAATCCAAGGTCTCCCAGCTTCACCACCCCCGTGGCTGTTATAAACACGTTGGCTGGTTTTATGTCTGAAAGAAGAAAAAGGTAAAAGGTCAAAGCCACAAAAGGTTACTTGGTTCTACTACTGCAACAGAAACATAGCCCCGAGCACTCTCTGTACAAAAGAGGCTCGAGCAGAACCGTGTTTCTTTATAGCTTTGATGGGCTGAATCTTCCAAGACTTCAAGCTCTGCACATACACAAAAATCAGAGTGTACTGCCCAGCACACGAGAAATACCAATGAGGGAAAACGTAGGAAACAGCACAACAGAACAGAGGCAACCTCTTTAACTGAGGGAAAGCAAAGAAATAAGTCTGTTGCCCTTTGGAAATGATCATTTTCTATGGGAAACCACCACCATCCCCTTCCAGCAAAGGCTAATTATTGTCCCACATACACATTTCTGGGCTCTACACATCCTGGTTTGTTTGTGGAGTGCAGAAATCACTGGAAGCCCAGTTTCCCAAGTGGTTGTGTCAGGACTGAGTTAGCCATGCTCTTTCTTCACATTAAAGACTGAATGTGTGAGGCTCCAAATTTCAGCCACCAACTACAGACCTAATTCAGGTACAACCGATAAACTGCATCAGAGGATGGGTAAAGGAGCATAAAAGGACACCCTGTTGCTGAAAACCCCAGCCAAGTCCTTCACAAAGCCTCTCATTGATGCTGAAAGAGCAATGCAGTTTTTGGACAGAGCTCAAAGTTCCTACAAAATCTCAGACGAGAGATTAAAAAATAATTAATGAAAGCAGAGAACAGGCTGGGAGAGTGTGGGACATGTTTGTATGAATATTTCACAAAAGCTTGCAAGACAGAAAAACTCCTCTAAACTCTCTAAGGTCACAGCTGATATAACGAAGACCATTTCTTAGAGCTGCTGTATCCAGTAGTCTCAGCATTTTACTTCTGACACTTTTCTAATGGCAAGTTTGACACTTCTACTTAATATCAGTGTCTGGAATACAAAGCAGCTCATCTTCCTAATACCACACTCACTTCGGACTGAATCCTTTAACAATGAGGCAAGGAGACAGAAGGAGAAATCCATCTTGCAAGCTCCAGCCTCTCTAAACATGCATTGGCTGAACATCAGCATAATTGTTTTTGAATGTAGGCGCTTACTAATTGGAACATTATATTATTATTCAGTGAAAAGAGACTGAATTAATGTTACCTCTGTGCATCACCCTGCGGGAGTGCATGTGTTCAACTGCACTGCATAACTGCACAAAATATTTCCACACCGTCCTTTCCGGGATTAACCGTTTCTGCTTCTTGAAATACTGTGGGAGAGAAGGAATAAAACATCAGCGAAACAGCAGCGTATCTGGCTCGTTCCTGGGCTTGTGCTAGCCAGCTGCAGGCTGCTCGTGGCTTCTAGCTCTGCAGCAGCAGGATGTTTTTCCTGATTAGCTTCCACCTCTTTCTCTCTCCATGTCAACTTCAGCGCAGTTCACTAATTAAAAACTATTACGAAAAATATGCTTAAATAGGTTTGACATTTTTGAGTGGACACCAATTATAATTAGCATTAATCTCCTTAATTACCTTGCAAAACATATTTAATGCCTCAAAACAACAAATGTCTCAAATATTTTGCCTTAAGTAACCAAGGATCATAAGAAACCCCCATCTTCTAAACATTCATTCCTGCACAGGCGATTACCAGCAAAGAGGTCTCTTGTTTCCCCTTTGAAAAGATGGCCAGAGCATCAATCAAGTATCAGTGTTCCTTCTGTGATCAGGTAGAATGATATATTCTATTTCATGCGTAAGAGGAATACTAAATTAGCTGAACTACCTCTTGTGAGACAGACACGACTGATCAAGAGACACATAGATCTGCAAAAACACTGTTTCTGTGCCCTTCTGCAGCACCAAGCACAGCTGAGTCCAGAGTCAGTAGAGCTCTGGGCACTAACAGCTCTCCAACAAAGTAACTGCAGGCATAAGGCACAGGGTATGGACGAGTGCAGCATAGTGATGGTCTGTGCAAGGCTCAACTCTGCTTCCCGAGCAACTTATTACAGGAATAAATAACCAGCTGCACCCCTCAGTGAAGGTGAAACATTATCCGCCTCCAGCTACACTTTTTCCATTTCAGGAGCACACAGCACCATGTGCACCACACGCAAAGCCCGACCGTCTCCTCCAAGGAACCCCACAATTACCCCACTTCCCATTATTGGTCCCTGACTTCCCACTGCTGCTTCTGTGCTAGACACCGAGCCAGCTCTTCATCCAGAGCATTAACAAAACACACTGGCAATATGCTTCCAGAGGTTTAGGATTTACCGTCACTCTTTGATATACAAGGTGCCGCTGGATAACGACTCAAACACTGCACACCCTTCCAGCACACTGCAACCGCATTTCTTCTGCATTGTACCCTTGAGAATTGCCATCAGCAGCACACAAGAGCAGGAATAAAAGGGCAGGAATTGTCTGTTGCCCCTTTCTGCATCTTGTGCTTTTTCCTCTGCCAGGACGGCTGATGTCCCTTGTCACGTTTTACATTCTAAGTGAAACGCTGTTGCTGGTTCGTGTTTGACTCCAGCAATGGCAAATTCTCTTTTGCACATCAGCTGTGAAGGGCCACAACCCTGAAATTCCCCAGGCAGCAAACCTGACAGATTGCAACAGTTTCAAACTGAAACTTGATGGAGAGCACAGAGGAATCGCAGAGGGTGAGGGATAGAGTGTTATATACACAATAAAATGGTTTAATTCTCGTGAAGGTATTTAAGAGTGGATATGCAAGACCACAAGCGATAATTTTCTAAATGTCATGTCCAATAAGGCTCGCCTGACATTTACAAGAAAGTCCCAACTCTCCAGTGGGTTTTCCTGCAGCACTCTCTTACATCAGCTTTACAATACCTCATAAATAATGCAGGCAGCAGGGGCGTGACAGAGACAGTCCCTGTTTTTATCACTCTCGCACCTTCAGAGTGTTGTTATTGCTGCTCCTGACGCCTCACATGGGCTTAAACTCCCAGGGATGGTGGCGTGTGGGGGTGACACAAAGGGCGGGCAGGCAAACTCCACTTCTGCAGTTAAAGCTATGTTTGGGGGGAGGCTTTTGCTCCCTCTTGGGTTTAGGTTTTTCTTTCCTCTCTATTAATAAAAAAACCCAGGAATTCCAAGATTTGCATCAATGGAAAACCATTATTGATGTGACCTTGGAAAAACCCCAGTGTATCTTCTCCACGCCTGTGATAAACACGTGGGAAAACACACCAGCCTGGGGAGTGCTGGCAGAAAGAACACAACTTACAGTGCTGTTCAAGTTATCAGCCTAAGAAAATAGCAAATGTCCCTCCTGTTCCTAACGACATGAAAAGTCATCTAAGAAGTTAAACAGCCAACCCTGACAGTTCAGTGCTGTGTGGTTATCAGCAGGGAATGTTTGCAACTGAAACTGCAAACGGCCAAAAAATGCAAACATTTGAGATGCTGCCTCACAGTTACGTAGGGGAAAACTCTTCATAAGCAAAGACTTCAAACAAAGCAAGACACTTGTGCACCCCGGGATGATCACACCCCGACTCCTGCCCTCACAACCCTCTTGTCCCATCTTCAACCAGAACTCCCAAAAGCCTGACACAAACTGGAAGTTTCCCGGGATCTGCTGGGAAAAGGGTGAAACATGCATGAAGCCACCAGATCAGAGTGAAAGACAAAATACCCAGGAGCAATCCCCAGGCACAGCTCCTCGAGCTCTGTCTCCACAAGCCTCAGGGAGCACGACTGAGGTGTGGCCTCGGCCACAGGCTGGGGCAGATCCCACCCTCACTCCTGCTACCCAGTGCTGTGGAGGGAGGGAGGCGCGAGCTGGAGTTTTGGGGCTCTTCCCAGCATCATCTCTGCCAAGTGCCTGTTCCCAGGGGGGACTCCTGTGAGATGGAGCAGATTTTCATGGATACTGTAAATCTAGCCGTTGACTATGGACTAAACGGGTAACTTGTTTGACAGCCTTTGGCCTAGTGCCTCATAGCTCTGCTGGCAAAGAAAACAAATCTGTTAATAAGATATTTTAACTGTGACAACAAGGAGGAGGAGAACTTTCCAAACATTCATTTATGATAATTACAGAATAATGATGGCAAAAATCAGGTAAAACATGGAGAGAAGGTTGAGAGTGCTAACAAACATGATATAACACATCTGTTCTCACAAGGGATGTATGTCTAAAGATTAACATGTCAAAGAAAATATAAAAGCAGGTGGTAACAGCTTAACTAAAGCTGGTTTGCAGCAATACAAGTATTCCTAAGAGCGACATAAAAGAAGAACAAGCACTTGAAACATTTTCTCAGACCCAAATCCCCATTGCAAAGGAAGTCAATACAGTTTCTTGAATGTCTTCGAGTGGCAGACAGGCTACACGAAGGTGAACCCAACAGTAATTAAATGTCCCCATCAATCACACGTGTCCCACTCAATCACGCCGAGGCTCGCTCCCTGCCGAAGCAGCAACCAGAAGCAAGGGCATAGCTTGGTGTGTGGAAAACACCACCAGACCCTGTGGTGTGGGCTCTGGGAGCAGCCTGTGGTGTGCACAACTGCAAAAAGTGAACAAAACCTCTTCTGGCACTGATGTGCTTACCCCCACCAGCTCCCGTCTCTGCCTAATCCTCAGAGTCTGTAGCACCCCTAGAACCGACACATCCTCACCTTAATCATCTGAGAGAGATCTCCAGCATCGGCCAGTTCCAGGACAATGTTAAGTTCATTGTCTTCAATAAAAGAATCCAAATACTTAATTATATTGGGGTGGTTCAGTTGCTGCAGATAGAGGGAATGCAAGAAGAAAACCATTAATGCTGTAGCAGCACCAGCTCCATGACACAATACTGTCTGTACTGCTGCTGCAGTCATTATGCAGAACAGTTCACCACAAGTTCAACTACAAACTGTGCTCTGAGTAACTACAGACAGAAAGCTTCTAAGAAATATGATTTACCACAACCACAGCATTATAAAGGTGTCTTGACTAAAGAGTAATATGGCCCCAAACAGTGTGAAACAACCTTTTCTATTGTAAACTCACAAAATATTTAAGAGAAATGTCCTGAAGGAACCCTTGTTAAACAACCACTGGGTTTTTTTCCCCATTAAATATAAATGAAACCCCCAACTGTTGATTACAGTAGTGCTCCTTGAGGTCTCTTTGCCCCTTAGAAGAGAATAAAAACGTTATAAGAGGAAAATACTGCACAAATGACATATGTCAGTTTACTTTTCCTATTATTTATGTGTGCATCTTCACTAATGACTTTTTCCATTGCAGTATAGCTGCTGCTTCCAGTCACAACTGATATAAGCAGTTCATCTCTTAGATTATTACACTTCACTCACAGGGTTAAATTAAGAAACAGGCTCAAGAAATTAAAATTTCTGGTTTAATATTTTATGTCTGAATTTCTTACAGTGGAAAGCTGTAATTGCTCAGAAGATAACATAGTACCTAGGCCTCTCTCCTCACTCATTTTGCTTTAGATTATCTTTCTCTTGTGCTCTTAGAAATGCAGTAAATTTTCAAACTATGAAAGTGAGCATTTCATCTACTGAACAGCTGTGACTCAACCTGTCTATTCCAGGGGTTACAAAGCCAAAAGAAACGCTGTGACGATCCATCACACTAATCACTCCTCTCTGCATGCACATTAGGGGACAGATTCTCCTCTGCAATGCCTTGACACTAGCACGCATTAGCCTTAATGGGATCCATGTGCAGGCATCAGGGAAGGAACATTCCCACAAGCCTGAGCCTTAAATAAATAAATAAATAAGCATCACGGCCCAGCACTTCTGTTGACATTTCTTTTTAATGGCTGCTCTCAGGTACATTGACTTCCAGTGGAATAAAGCACCAAAATCAGGAGGCCCTGACACCTAATGCATAGCAGGGTGCCTCCCCTCACCCCTGCACCCTCCCCTCACTGCTGATACACTGAAGCCTCTGATTTCAGGGATGTTTCCAGTCCCCTGGAGGATGCTCTGATGGGAGCTCTCTCCTGAGTTCCCAAAGGCATCGAGAAGTTCAAGCAGTCAAAGAAGCCCCTTTCCAAGCCTCAGCACCGTGTGCCAACAAAACACAGCATCAAAAAGCTACAGCTGTAACAGGCACTGAAGGCTGCACACTGCTGGGAGAGCTGCTACACTGACATTCCCCCTGTCCTGCACCCCAGCCTTTACTTTGTTCATTGTGCATAACAAAGCACAGCTCACTCAGATCCAGGTCTTAATTAACAGATACAAAGAATTTAAATAGCTTTTTTGTGAGACTGTACACAGAGGGAGCAGTGCCCTGGAAGGAGTCTTATGGAACCCTCTTTACTGGAAAGCACAGGAGTCCTCCCACAACCTCCTAGAGGTGTGAATGGAGACATTTTTTCTACAATTCACTGACCTTTCACCCCTGTTTTCCCACAACAGCCAGGTAGACCATCCTGGATGAGCCAAACTGCCATTCTCCACTGTGGCCTGTGTCAAATTTACTTTCACACACCCCTTGACTGGGGGAGGTTTGTGTATCTCCTGTATATTCACGCAGCACAGAAACGGCCCCCTGAATTTTCTTGGGCCAGGAAAGTACATTCATTCTCACAAACCATTAAATGCACCAAACATTACATGTACTTTCTCTTGGGTTAATGACAATCCCTATTTCTTTAATGCATCCTAAAAGTACGATGGCAGTTAATGCCTGATGTGTATGCACAGCAGCGCTGCCAGCAAGAGGCATGTGGCAGGGTAAGCCACCTCTAAATGAGCGAGTGTGGGTGCTGGCAGCCCAAATGCTGATTACAGCCATATTACTGAGCTGCTTTACCTAAACCTTTTAGCCAGAATTACACTCCAAGTGACACACTTTTTTTTTTCCGGCTTCTGTTAAATTTTGAATAATTTTAATTCATTTAGAAAACACAAGAAAAATCCCTTTGTTTCCATGGTCACACAGCAGCCTTTGATCACAGAAGACAAGGTGTTATTTCGACAGGGATGGACTACAGCAAGTCTATGCAACTCCTTCCCAAATTCCACGATGGTCTACACTAAAAATAAAAATAACAAAGAAGGAAAAGCTCTGGCAGCAAGTTCTTTTAGTAACAGACTATAAATACTTCAGACTAGGCACCGTCGTTTAAAAGTAGAACGAAAGTTCTAAAAATACGAATCTCCTGTATTCCCCAGCCAGACACAGATCACTGCGAGGCAGATGCGGAGCCACGGCAGCAGAGTGCTGAAAAGGAGTAAGATTTAAACAGACTCTGAAATACCTTGCTAAATCGGGTCCTTACACACTTTTCACTTTCTAGACACAACAACTATCTTAACTTCCCCTGCCAAACCATTAGTAATTATGTCTTTTCATAGAATGACACTAAAAACGCTGCAATTATGGAGAATAAATCGCTCATATGAGAAAATGCACTTGCTCCACTTTCCTGGAGTTGCACACACACTATTCTGAAGGAAACCAAAACGTGAGAAGTTCACAACAGAAGGAGAAACCCCATCAAATTCTGTACAAAAGCAGACTGCAGGCCACGCAGACTCTGCAGCAACAACTGAAGCCTTGCTTTTAAAAGCTTTTCCTATTTCCAGGCACAGACTATTCTGCCCTGTGCTGCAGAAATGGCAATGGGTACTGCCCAGCCCCAAGCAACAACCTGCATCCTACTCTGATGAAGCAGCTCTCAAGTTTGCAGAATGACTTTCAAGACTGCCCCAGCACATCCACATACAGACCTTCATTGCTACAGAGCTGCGAGAACAGGCAGCAAGGGAGTGACTAACAAAGGAGCTGCAGACAGATTCATCTGCTCAGGTACTTGTCCCAGGGCATGGAGTGACATTCTCTGGTTTCACAGGCTCTAGCTAAAGCCCCATTTTTCATGTGTGATACACACACATGCACATGCAAAACTGTTTTCCCATCCAGATAGTTCATTAATTAGTTTATTTTAAAGTGAGAAACAAATCAAAACACATAAAGGGCAGAATTTACACACCTCTGAAAGAGGAGCACTTCTGGTTTTTTATGGTAAAAGATTTTTAATAGATTCCTTAGACTACAGGCAGAAAATTCAATAAAATCACAGTTTAAGACAAAACTCTTGCATCATGTAGGCATTCTAGCTTGCCAAAGCAAGCAGGGTCTACTAGGATCATCCAGAGTGCTCTATAAGCTTGACTGGCCATAAAAGGAACTGATTGTTGCCAACTTGAAAATCATTTTTTCCTCAAAAGAAAATACAGAAGAAGTCATTGTGCAAATTCTTACCTTCAAGAGGTCAATTTCTTTAATGCAATCTTGCCTAGCCTTGGCATCCATCATTTCAAAAATCTTCAAAGACAAAATCGTGGAAGATGAGCGTGAAACAACACAAAAAGAATTTGATAATTGAACACGAAATTGCTCTTTCCTATCCCAGTTTGTACATCCTCTGCTGTAATGGCACACACCATCCCCAGAACAAAGAAAGACCGTTTTTCTGTATTCTGAGACCACTGAAGAACAATAGCAACAGGGTAAAACTGATTTAAAAACCTGCAGACAATGTTCTAAGCAGCACCAAAAATACACTGGTTGGTGAGTTTGTTGTCATATTGAATTTGTTGAACCATAGTCAGCTTAGCTACCATTCCTTTCACAGGGTGAGTTAGAGCCTCCACTGATTTCTCTGTAACAATTAACAATATCATTGAGCATTAATATTCATTCTGTGATATCACAACTGTAAAACTGCTTTGACTCCTCCAGAGCATTATTTTTTATTCCTTAACTTAAAATCAACTAAAAAAGCCCCAAACCTCTAAAACCCAATAAATAAAAACAAGAAAGCACAGTGATGGGTTTTTCTTAATGGCACAGTATCAAACCAGACCCAGGGCTCTCAAGCCTTAAACTGTCAGTTTATAAAGCATTTGATTACATTAAAGAGGCACCCGACTCAGAGTAATCTGTGTACACTGGAAACATTCCCATTCCACTTGCTAAATAGTAAGACTTTGAACTTAAATGCTCACCTGAACTTTCTTCAATGCCACAGGTTTTCTGTCCATAAGACAAGTTGCTTTGTAAACTTCACTGAATTGTCCTCGTCCAATCTTCTTCTCAATCTGAAAGTCTGCCAAGGTGCAGCGATACGGGTACCCCGTTAAATGTCTCTGTTCCAGTCAAAAGAAGTCAAATCAATGAGCTAGAACAAGTCATCAGAACCATGAATTTACATTCCTAATCTGTCTTCCTAATGACCACACAAGAGGTTTCTATGACTATTCACATTCAGGAGGATAAATTCCTCACAGCAAGGACTGCCTAGCAAGCCCGACAGAAACCTGGTGTTCCTTTGGTGTAGGATGGACAGCAGAGTGCTCTGGCTTTCCCTTTCTCACCTTCACTTTTCTGTTGTCCACTCCAGACAACACTGTGCCAGAGCAAATGCAATATCAAAGCACAGCACACAGCTGCAAGTGCACACACACGCAATGGCAGAGACCTGGGTAAAAATCTTAACCTAACAGAAGCACAAAACTAGTCACAGCTATCAAAAATGTACAGGACAGAGCTCAGTGTGCATACCCCCTTAGTCTCACTGCTGACAGTCAAGCATTCAACCTGGGCTGACCAGTCCAGAGATCATTCTGACCACAGATGCATCAGTCCCTGGGAAATGTATCAGTAACATTGGCTAAATGAAGCTAAATGACTTTTTAAAAAGGAAATAAAGTCTTGCCTTCTGTAACTAATTAGTCCCAAACTACTGTTTCCCTAGTTACACACCCTCTCATCGACTTTGTCTGCTGTGTCACTTGGGACATGCTGATGCTGCCTTCTGAGCAGTCTCAGGTAAATAGCAGCTGAGCAGGTAGACACAGCGTAATGAGGATTACACACCCCATGGACCAGGAACTGCTCCCCAGAGCCATTCTGGTCTCTTCTGTAATTAACACAACTGCTAACCAATGTTTAAAGTGGAAATCATGAAAATTAATTACTTAAAGTTGCCATGCATGCCAAGTAGAAGGTTTTTAAGCTTCAGCATCTTGAACTGTTTCAGAGTCCTATCAAAAAACCACAAGTACACAACAAAAGGGCATCCCAGTGACACAGCCATCGTTGGCAGCCAAAGCTTCAGCAGACAGTCCCAGCATGAGGGAGAGCAGCCCAGGAGGGATGGATGCTTTAAGGAGATGACTGTTGCAACCACTGTCATTTCCTAACACAAGAGGGGTGAGGCTCAAAGTAAAATGCAGGTAAAGCTTTCAGGCCAGCACTACATACTGTGAGGTGTGAGATGGTGTGAGGATCTCTTACAGTGTGTATTTATTTTGACAAGTCAATAACTTTGGACTTCTTTTCATTGCAACAGAAACAGAAATGACTACAATTCAATGAACTATAAAAAGTATCAATGAGACATCTGAAAAAGCTTCCAGATCTCAAGGTGTCCACGCAACACAACTACAATCACAGCTATTTGTCACAAGTTCTGTAAACAGCGTTGTAAAATTCAATGGTTTTGAGAAAACTCACCAATAAAGTCCCCCAAATAGTAATTTCTAACCCACAAGCTGCATCCATCAACCAAGACAAGCTATTTTACAAACCATCACCTTTACAGCATCTTTATCACAACAAACACAGGAGAAAGCCCCACATGAAAAGCTATGCCTGCACTAAACGGTGACATTCTATAAACACTGATGACAGACATGCAGATAGACATCACAAACCAGTGAAAAGACCAGCAGGTCTTCTTGCTGTCACCTCTCCCCTCATCTCTCTGGCAGTCACAGGCTGTTTGTTGCTGGAGTTTGCCCTGCAACTTCCACATGACTGTCTCGAGGACTTGGCTGGAGGTAAAGCTCCGCAGTTTTACAGAGGACTGTTGCTGAACTGAAAAGCTCAGACGGTTATCAACTCCAGAGAAGACAAAAAGGCAATACCAGAACATCCAGCCAATGCCTGCTAATTCAAGTAGGCACATAATTGGAAATTTAACTCCAGGCCATCATGATCATCAGCTTTCTCAGTTTAAGTTCCCTAAAAGAGCAAACCCACTCCTTTTCAGAGGAAGTGACGCCTCAAGTAATTACTTCTGAAATGCCAAGGCCACAGCTCCGTTTATCCACCTATCACAACGAGCACTAACTATTCTCATGCTATAAGGAATGGTTTACATTTCTCCAGGCTAAAGATGACTCAATAAAAATGTAATTCATGAACAATAACCTACACAAAGAAGAATGCAGCATGAGCATGTGCAGTTATTCATAAAGGAGTTGCACAGGAAGCTCATTTCATCAAGTACTTCCCTTACACAGCTCAGGGCATGCTTCCCTTTTCACAACACTTCAGTCTCCCCTTACTCTGAAAGAAGCCCCATTTACCCACCTTATTGCAGTGCCACCACGGGCTGCAATCAAAGTGTGTAAGCAAACAAAGGAAGGTTACTCTCAGTGCTTGTGCTGCGCTCACAGCTACACAGCTCATACTACCAGCTGGAACAGCTCAAAACAAAAGGGAAAAGGAAGATTTAGGATTCATTTCTCTAAGTTTTGCAGTGTATACGACATGATATAACGGGAGTATTCCTGCACCAATGAGGAGAAAGGCAGCCTAGGGGCATCAGATAAATACCAGAATGAGAAGATAACGCTGCTTTACTATTTACATACAGTCCTCTTTAATTTACTAAATTAACACAGGATGAAACCACACAAGCAAATATTTGAAGGAATCAGTCCCTGCAGCTTTCTCAGTTTAAACTGGCTGCACTCTTTTTGCAGGGATTTGATAAACAGTAACACTCATCAATACAGGTTACAGTAATACAGGAACACTCATCTCCTTCCAGGGAGTGCCAACAAACCAGCAGTTTATGTGTGATGAAATCACCAGAAGAATGCCTGAACACAACTGTTTGTTCAACCTGACTGGGAACTAACCAGGAGCATCTGCATTTCCTGACTTTTTTACCTATAGGCTACTAGGCAAATTAATTGAGCTGTCCAGTTAAATTGCTTTACCCAGCCAAAACAAAGGTGTCAGGACATAAAACTACAAAACATTTCTTCCTAATTAAAAAAAACCCAAATGAGAAAGAAATGAAGGCATTTCCTGACTGGTGAACGTGTGCCTCCTCAGACACCTGCCTCTTGGGTAGTAGGAATTTGAACAATTCCTTTCTAACCTGGGAGTTACCACTTTTGAGGGGCAGCATTTTTAACAAGACTTTATGAAGCAACTAGCACAAAATTTTATTTTTAAGGAAGAAATCCAAGCTGCAATCAAGGATGGTATCCATTTGCCCTTCATAAATCATTAAATGGTGTGTTTAAACCAAGAGTGTTTAAGTGTAAATATTTTAAGCATGTGCCAAGAAATATCTAGCAACTTCTTAACTTGAAAATATAAATAAACGTTAGGCAAGTGACAGGGTGTATGTGTGTGTCCTAACCACTTTCACATGGTTAGCACATAAAGTCTGCTTGCCATGCTGGAGTTAATGCTGGGTGATGACTGGACACCTTAGCTGATATGTTCTGGCATCCTCCAGGACTACAGCTGCACATTTACATATGCAATGACCTAGATTTGCATTTGCTATCACAACCTATCAGACCTAATTAAAGTAATGGAGCTTTCATACAGTCTGGAAGATGTTTGATTACAGTGTAAACCAGAGAGTGTGCTCAGGTTAGACCAAACCGTACCAGAAAGCTGCCTATTGATCACAGCAGTCCATCTTCCCACGTGTCTGCTTACAATCAACCTTCTCTTAAGCCTTACTGTACTTAAACATAAGCAAGTGACTCCTCTAAATACTGCCACAAGGACGCATTTAGAACACCTAAGAAACACCAAACTCCTCAGGATACCATTTCTATAGTCTGGCCTTGCATCCAGTTAATTTATTTCATGACTTCTGACAAGGCCTTCCATGTTTAACCACTACCATTTTCCCTAAAGCTGTCAAAGAACCAAAGCTATTCATTCAAATGAACTATGCCCTTTATTTCCAAAAGCCTCTACAGTTTCCACAGACAGACGTAAATTGTCTTCAAATCTGTTAATTAAAACCAGATCTTTTCCATTTTCAGGACAGATTCAGGCTCAGTAAAGGGTTGAGGTCTGCATGAGCACAGTAAACCCAAACCACTCTCCACAGAACAGAACTCCACAGAACTCTGTCAATGACAGAGATCGAATTAAAAAAAAGGGAGAAAAAGAAGAGGAAGAAATCCAACCAATCCAAGCCCCCTTCAACCACAGACCTCTACAGACAGTGTGAAAGTTGAACTGTTCGCACACTTGCTGTTCCCAGGGCAGCTGTAGGAAGGGGACAGTCTGGGAAGAACTAGTTTTGAGACAAAGGTTGTTCTCTTCAGCCACACAATGAAGCCTCATTCTTCTACCACTTCATTAAAACTAAAAAACCCCAAAAAACAACAGAGATGAAAGTCAATAAATTCCTCATTCAAATAAAGAGGCTATTCATTTTCAAGAAGAAATGCAGAGATCATTCCAAGAACAAGCTCTTCTGGACAACATCTCTGGCATCCATGTTCTCCCTCAGACGTAATCACTGATGAGAGAGCAAAACTTTGAAAGCTGTCACAAGTAGGCAGTGACAGCCCTCGTCACAGTCCTTACGGGAGCAGTTTGCCAGGACTTTCAACCTCACATTTTGAGGTGTTAGGAGATTTTCTGCAATACAGAATTAGTAAGGTTTTGGGACACTAAAAAAATCCAGTGAGATAAAGCTTCTATTACCTTATGAACAGACATACTGCAAGGATAGGAAACTTAAAAGAACAGGAGTCTCTATATACCAGATTATAAAGTAGGCCAGGCAATGTGGACAATGACAGCATTAGAAGAGCTCCTTGCTACATCCTTGTTCCTTGGTGACAGTAACTACTACTTTCTGCTTAGGCTTCCACGTTTTCGGGGGTGCCTGTTACAGAGCTACCAGAGGTGCCCAGCCACAGGTGACTCTGAGCATGCAAGAGTATAAATAGTATAAATAAATAGTATAAACATTTACAACTGCAGATTTGATATCATTTCCTCCAAATCCTTCATACACTGCTCCAATGCCATGCTTGTAGGACAGTTACATACCCTGAACATTTTTCTCTCTTTTTAAATGAGTAGTGGAACAGCTCAGAATCTGTATTTTGGGATAAGGAAGAACAAGAAAAACTGTTCTGTAGGAAGACTTTCGATCTCCAGAACAATTAATGTTTGGCCAAGATGTCCCCCTCTGTAATTATTTTAGAGCTGGGGAAAACCTGAACAGTCCCATAGAAAACTGCCCTAGCAGCCTTTTCTGCAGTGTGTAACTCCAAGTTTCAGGCAAAGGAGAGCACCAAGAGACTAGAGACAAAAACATCAATAAAACATCCACATGCAGCAGAGCAGTGCCAGAATGATTGCTTCTGCCAGACACACAGCAAAAAAATAAGCCTGAACGAGCTGAAAAAAGGGAAATGTTCACTGCTAATTGCAGACTATATAAACCCAGAGTGCTAATGTCAATTAATAATGAAGTCAGTTGGTTTACTGCTGCCTGACTGGCACGTAGGAAGCCGGCTCTAGGCACCAGTCTGCACAAGTGGCCACACACTCATGGGACGTTCAGATTATTTGTAATCAACATAAAAACTGTTAAAGATTGGTTAACCAACAGTTAACAAGTCAGACACCACAATCTTTAGATGCCAATAAAAGCATTCCTCCTGTAGAGCCATGGAATGAAATCCTCTTCAGAAGAGTAAAAATACGCTCGCCCAATTAATTCTCTGAAATCTCATTAAAAAATTTAGCCCGACTAAGCCAGCCACTTCTGACCTGAATTTTAACGATCTTTACGCTGCATATATGTTTTTTTCTGATATTTGCAATGCATCATTAATTTTAAAGGAATGGTTTCTTTGCTTCTGTAGTGCACACTTCATCTGAATGACATTTACCGTAAACTGATTTCACCTTTAGAAGACATCTGCAGCAGCAGGCAGGGAAGCTTCAGCCCCTCCAGTTGAACACGTATACATTATAAGCAATGATTTACTATCAACATCAGCATTTCAAACCTCCTTATGATGTCCCAAATTATACACCCATCTCCATTCAATAATGCCTACCTGAAAAGAATTCTGCATTCTTTGAGGCTACAACTCCAGGGTGAATTTATGAGAACACATTAGAACAGATTGATTAAAAACCAGAACTTCCAAGTTCATCCGAGATGAGGAAACTTTAAAAATATGGATTATCCTTCAAACAGTCAAGTAATTACTGAAGAATATATCAGGTTTTTCAATTTGCAGCCTCAAAACTACACTACATAGTTATAAAATACCCTTAACTCAATCTGTAACCTAGAACTTAACGTTTGGCTGGAATCTCTAAGGTTTATCATCCCTACCAGCATACAACAGTACCAGCTTATGACAATTTCTAAACTGAGTTTGCTGAGGAGGTGCATTTTTGCCATTTCTTTGCTAGACTGTATGTTGTCCTTATCCAGCTTGAAAACTCTATTTTAACAGTAAAACCAAATAAAGTCTTTCTCCAGTACTAATTCCAAAGCAGGTAACTCTCAGAAGAGCTAATATACCCGGAGACCTCCATTAACACAACCTGGATATTAAGAGAGCTGAGGGGAGGTTTCACTGAACAATGACCACACAGCAAAATGAGCCCACTCAGCATCAGCAGAACAGCAGAACACAGATTATTAGCTACTAATTACACTTAACTATGTCATTACAAATTCTAACATGTGCTCCAAGATGCCATGAATGTATCTGCTGCGCAGGAACACTTCCTAATCTTGTTCATGAAATAATTACAGGGGCTCTATCCTGCCAAACGAGGCAGTAATTAACCCTAATTGCTCAAAATGCAACTGGCTAATTCTAGGAGATTAATCAAGGGGATTCAATTATTATTAAATGACTTAATATGACAAATTGCTACATTACGAGAGGGGGGCTTTGCTCCATACAACATCACTTTCCCAGCAGCGCTGCCTAAGCTACACTCATTGTTGTACTCTGTGTGTAGACAACTTACCCTATCCTGTGTTGTGACACAGCTTCCTAATGACCACTTCTTCAAGGAGCCTGATCCCCACTCCACTGCACATTTGGAATGCCAAACTGACACCCACAGCCCCCTCCCCGAGGTCATGGTACACCACAGTTGCAATAGTCCTCCTTCTGACAGCTTTTCCATGGTGCTTTTTGTTTACTCCTTAAATACATACAGGTAAACCTTAACTATTCTGATAAACAGACACTCTAAAAGAGGCAAGAAGCCAGAATTCCCAAAATACAAGTTTCATGGTCACAGTGAAGGCACCGACCCTACTTTGACCACAGGCCTAGCACTAGTTTTAGCCCATTTCTGCAGAAAGGCAGAGAAGGGAGAGGGACATGAGCTGTTGTAGCCAAAGATGATAATAATAGAGACAAAATACATTGTGGGAGAGATGCCAGAGACTCACATGAAATGAAGTCAGAGAACCTACAGTTTCATGTAGGTTAAACTCTTTCTTCTATTTGGCAATTACCTCTCCAGCATTTATTATTAAACTATGAAAGGAGATAAAAAACATTCATTCACTTACATAACCAACTGTTTTTCCCTGGCTTGTTCTTCAAAGAATCAAAGAGAAGAGAAGAGAAAGCCAAGACAGGATATTTAAAGACGATTTTAAAATACTTGCTTCAAGCAAAATTCTCACTGTTTCCTTTTTCTCTTATTATCATAAAATAAATGGACTCACAAACTCTGGTTGTCTGGCAGAATCCCAAACTGGATATACCCTAAAACTACTCTAAACTGCACTGTATACAAAAGATTCAAACAAACAAAAAGGCTAAATGCTAAGAAGTCTACAGATCTTTATAAAAGGAAGGGAACAATACACAGGAGAAAGGAGAAGAGAGATTAGAGACACACACACTTACCTGAGGATCATGCTGGTATTCTTGTCCTGGCAGCTTGCAAAGAGGGTTGTTCTGGTCCCCTAGATGATGTGGATGGTTGTGCTGCCCTTCCATGGTATCATACCAAACTCGGCCTCACAGTTCTGCTGGAGTTAAAAGAAAGAGGGCAGAGAGAAGTCTCATCACTGTCCATCCAGTACTGCAAGTCCTTCATTATCCACACAGGCTGCAGGTAATATGTGATTTAGAGTCTCACTGTCACTGTCCTTCCCAGTGACTAGCAGCCTAATGGTGACAAGGGGAGATTTAGTGGCCAACACAAGCATTTGCAGAAACTTGTTTCAAGAGGTTTGGCAAGTATTCACTCGGTGGAAGAGCACAACCTGACCTCATTAGTGTATTAATAGGGCATGCCTAGCACTTGGGCCCTGGCTAACTTAATTTAAAATACAAAGGTATTTTAAATATTTGGGGGAGTGGGGAAGAAAGTATGATGGAGAAGAATTTCTGTAGCAAGTTGTGCTTAGCTCTTTGAACAGCTGCCAGTGAAAGAAGCCTTTAGTTCTGGCAGATCTTTCCCAAAAGCAGCTACTGTAACATGTGCACACACAGTATCAGGGAGAAGGCAGAAAAAAGTTTGCCTCTTGTTTTCTAAGCAAATGAACTGTCACTCTAACAAACATCCACTGGAAAAGAGCTGGGAGCTGCAGTACCTGCTGCATGCCAACAGGCTAACACATGGCTTGCTCAAAGTCAGTACTACAAGGCTCTAGTGGGAGAAGGACAGGATAACCACTGTTAGTATGGAGAAGTTTAAGATTCCTTCAGTATCAGGCATCAGTAGGCTTGTTACTAATCAAGTGAATACTCAGAAAAATACAAACATGTCTCAATATCACCATTAAGCAATCCTGTGCAATTTCTACCTCACATTACACTGCCAGAACTATCTTAATTACTTCATTGTTTGTGATTTGAAGAAAGGCTGTTTACTTGAACAGAGAACAACAAACGTTCTTTCTCTTCTAAGACCTCAAGCACAGAAAAAACACTGCAAGGGACCAGAGCCTACTGACAGCCTCACTTCTCACCACTTATCTCCAAAGGAATTCAGAAATTTCACATTTGCAGCCTCGAGATAAAAGGCATGTCCAAGCAGAGTCATGTGAAATATCTCTAGTCTAACACGGATCTACCATCCATCTACTGCATCCTGCCTCTGGAAAGGACTAAAGCGCTAAAAGGAATCACTTCTGAGCACAAGAACCCGAGTCATCTGATCACACACTGACCTGGAACATTCCTAAGAGAACTGCAGCCTTCCAGCTGCCAGAAGGAACCTCATGGTACAGTTACTTACGGCGAGGGATTGGACACCAGGAAGGCAATTAACAGCTCAGAACAGCCCACACAGCCTGCACAGGAGTGCATTAGGCGGAATACTTGGGCTTGGCCACTGTTTGCTTAAAGCACTACAGCTGGAAGCAAAGGAAGAAGTACAAAATATCAGCTTTGAAAAGAGATATGGCAGAGCTCACATGACACCAGCCCCAAGCCCGCTGACACCTCCAGGACAGCGTGTCCTGCTCAAGGCTGTCAGCTCAGCTATTCTGGGCCAGGGCAGGCACACTCATAGGTAGAGAGGAAGGGGGATCCCTGGGAAGGGGCTCCATGGGGCACCTTAAACAGCTGACAGCACCACGGAGGCACTTCATTATGTCCCAAAAACACCACACAAGTCACACAGAATTGTAACTCTACAAAATTCCACAGGCTTTTAAAGATTCTCTCTTTTAAAAAGTCTGGGTACAGAACCAACATCACAATTATATTTTTAACCATGAAAATGCTGAGCAAAGAACAGGACAAACCAAAGTCTAAAGGTCTAAACCAAAGTTACATCTCCTGATCTAATTCAGTCTTTGACCTGCATGAGAAATGGAAGAAATATCATCCTGGTGTATTTGAGGATGTAACTACTAATAGCTGGACTAAGATCAACAACAGTACCATTGACACAACACAGCATCAAAGACATCAAACTGGGAAGGAAAAAAGTTACTCAACACCAAACCAAACAGTGACATTAACACTCCAGATTTGGTCTAACTTCCTTATTATCAAATGGGGCAGGAGGGAACAGGGGGAGCAGCTGCAGATGAATAACTGAAGATTTTTTAATCTGTTTAAAGTGCCAAAGACAATAGTAGGAAATAAGACAAGAGGTCTTGGAATAAGCTCTCTCAACACTGGCACGTTTTTACTTTACAGTGTTCTACCTCTGCACTTTTCAAGTGACAGGCTTTTTCACTCCTGCTTCCAAATTCCTACAAAGCTTTGCAGTGCCAGACATTTCCAGACTGGGTCTTGACCATGACAGCAAATCTAAACGTTTTTAAATCGCATGAAGCATCATCTGCCCTTCCGGAAAGTGGGTAAAAGAATGGGATCATCAGCTGTGAAAGGCGTTACAAGAACAACCCAACAGCTTTCTGCAACTGCTACAAATACTCAGGTGTATCATATGTGTAAGTCCCCTGTAACACATATGCCTCAAAAACCCACATACACAAAAGGAAGGACTGTATACAGTTCGTAAAATATCATTCAGCCTTTTTCAGCTTGGAAGACCTATTTCCATCCTATTTTAATCAAAACCGAAGCATTAACTGCACTAACTCAAACTAGATGTAGGTCTCTCTGTCACTATGTGCCCTCCACACCATAGGGGAATAATGCAAAACAAACACACACAAAACTTGTGTCCAATTATGCCAAAACACTTAAAAAAGACTCCACTCGTGCAGTAACGTAAGTGACTGGCATCATAAGTCTTCAAGCATCCTGCCACTTACTGTCATCCTTCTGCAGCACTCATTACTGAATGCAGCAGCACTGTTCATGGGTAATCTGGAGTTTTTACAAAGCAAGCAAGAATGAAAACCCTCTCATGCCATCAGCTCCCCTGCCAAATCCCAAGTGGCAATTCCTCTTTGGGTACCTAACTGTCCTTATGCTCCATCCCATCCACCTGATTCCTGAATCAGGAGAAAGCAAAACAAAACGTGAACCCCATCAAGCCCTGTGGTACCTTGCAGGGACCTGACAGGTGGGATTCTCAGAGCAGAACAGCTCAGGGCACTTGGTAGCAAAGACCAAGATCATTAGTTATAAGACACTCATTAAGAAGCAGAATCTCACCAGCATCTTGGTGTTCAGTCTCACACACTCTACTGCCCCAGGTGCCCCTCTCTAAACTGGCTTGGTGAAACATCTGTGACCAGTCTAATCGGGTATCACCACGTGTCTCTGGATGCCTCAAACTCAACTACAGGCCAAATGATTTGCTTCCAGATGTATAATCAATGTGACAGGACCGTGCACCTCTAAGGCATCAAAGCAGCAATTCAAGTGCTCAGTGTTACAATCGTTTGCTGTACCAACACTCTTCACCTTCCTGCAAGACACACCAGCTGCTTTCCATGTACTCAGCATTCAGCTCTGCTGCTGCCCACAATGCTGGAGGAGCCAGCACATCCAAACACTGGAGCCACTGCTAACCCCATCCTCAGTGGTCAGGGACACAGCCAAGGGTGGCATCACACAGAGCAGCTCTCTGTAATGTATCCTGGAGATTTCACAGAGAACAACTTTGTAAATGCAAAATAAGCCACAGCAATTCCAGCTGTCCCCAGTACTGCACCAGCAAGTATTTTGCAGAATAAACTATGAGGTTTTCCACTTTTGAACCACTTCCTACCATAAAAGCAGCATGTCTCCATCTCAAGGAGTCCCAGTGTTCCTGGCTGTGGTGGGGGCAGTTGTGCCCTTCCTGGAGACCTTACAGGGCTTTTTGTTACTTTTGACCTGTTCCAATGGCCTCAAATATACTGTGAGGGAGATGTGTATGCTTTTCCCCTCAGTCACTATATCCCTCTCACATACTCTCACTACATGGGGACTTGGCAGGGGGAGGCAACCATCTCAGGGCACCTTGTGTGAAAACAGAACAAAAAGGCAAATCTTACGTAGTTCCAGAAATCCGTGAGCTGTCCAAAGGCAGTCAAGCACATTACATAAACTCTAACACAAACTTCCATCTTTTAACATGTACAAAGAACTGAGCTTAACAGCGAATCCAAGTCTCCAGTGCACATGAAGCAGGCTCCTGGGTCCAAAGCTCTCCCACCTCCCCTGAGCTCCCCAAAGACAGGAGCAATGCAAACTATTTTACAAAATAAACACAACCACGTCAGTAACACTTTCTTCCTCTCTGCTGCCCAATAATATTCTTCCCCTTGCTTGCTCATAAAATAAATCTGTCAGGATGCTGTATGAGATTACCTATATATTTAAATGATGATCTTGGCTTGTGATTACATTATGGCTGTGGTTCAGTGTACACGCTGTGGGGAAGGCAGTCCAATCCTAGGAGAGTATTATTTTCGAGTGACTTTTATTGTCCATTATTTTACACCATTTCTGTCACAGCTATGATGTCTGGTAGGAATACTTCACAACAGAAATATCTTTGTCGTTAGTATTCTCATTGCAATTTAGTCAGATCAACCTTTAAATCTCATCCATCATACTGAAGAGCTTTGGCAAAGCAAGCGCAGTAATATATGCTTCCATGCAAAACCTAATTACAGGCTAGGTTAAAAAGCCTACCCCATTCCTTCTGCAGTGCAAGGTGACAGGAAATCCTGAGCATCCCTTGGTTTCTCACTCTCCCTTTTTGCTGGTGCAGTGCATAACCCATTCATTGCAGCAGACTGATTCTGTCTGGCACATGACAAACTTACTTGAACCTAACAATTAAACTTCTGACAGTTTCCAAAAGCAGAGAGTATTTACTGTAAATGCTTGACAATTTTTATCTCTCTGCTCATCTCTCTCAACAGTCACCTTGTGATGACTGGAAATTACCATAAGCAAATAGCAGTCTAACATCCAAAAACCCCTCATGTTAATGTGAAATACACACCTGCCAACGCTGAAAAAAAAGTGAATATGAATGTTAAAGGAAACAACATGAGGAATGCTACTGAAATGCATGCAACAGGAGACAATGCTGCAAGAGCAGAGTTAAATGACACAACAGTGAAAAGCTGTTCAGACAGAGCTGCCTACACAACATGGAGCTGGCTGCTGAGCTGCAGTGGCAAGGCTGTGACAGCCACCACTGGCCCTGCACAGGAAGGGCTGGTGGGTTTGTCTTACCAACAGCTCCAGCTTGTAATAAGGGAATTCCAGCAAAAAAAAAGTGCAGATATATCACCAGTAAACTGTTTCCAAATTTTAGGCTTAGCATTAGGATGAAACTGTATCTACAGATACACAAAGGTAACACATGATGAGTTACATAGGTTAGGTAGCTTAACTCTGGTTTTGATTTTAAAAGGTTTAATCTGAGTTAAGGGTTGGGTTGGTTTCTGTGGGTTTGGGGTTTGGGTTTTTTTTCTATGCTGTAGTATCAGTTCCCTAGAACTATGCCCCAAATCAATCCTCCTAAAAGTCTTCTGAATACACCTTACTGAGATGCTACGCAGCTCAATCCATCCACTACAAGGGATGGTTTCACACGGCTCCCATCAAACAATCCTAGGATCAGTGCCAAGAGACCTTGATGATTTATAGTTATGACTAAGTAATCAATGTAATAAGGTAAATGTTCCTCTTCACCAGCCTAACTGGATCGTTCCTGTCTCTTCTTTCACCGCACAGACCTTACGCTCATAAAAATTTACATACGATGTTTGTGCAAGATGTAGATAAATATCAAATACATACTGACACCTAAACTTGAGGATGGATAGCAGACAGCAGCACTTCCAGTGACAAGAGTCCTTTGAAGCAAGATAATACTGTAAACATAGCACATCAACAGCACGTTGCATTTCTCCCCAACTAGGTTTAAGTGATGTATGAAGCCAGCATACTTTAACCTATACTCTTCTAGTTGCAATTTTGAGCCTTCCTAAAGTATTCACTCTACTCATTTTTACAGCCCTTGACACACTACAGACAGACCTACCAAGCCACTACTGGTGCTAATGAACCACATTAAAAATAAACCCTACTAACCATACTAAATCTACCTAGAATGTTACTGTATTGCTTACTAAGCATGCAACAACATGCTCACCTTTTAATTTATAATGCAATGAAGCTTTCAAGCCTGAAGCCAAATTATTTAAGAACATTTCTGTTATCCTTCTCAGAATTCATTCATTTCTGATGAATGAAAGATTAAATACAGGCTGGTAATAAATTCATAATGTATACATTCACAGAAACTTCCAGACATTTTCACATCATTAAATCATAACTGAAACAAGTAAAATCACATACAGCTATGAAACGTGCACCGTCTGTACCGGTGATGTCAACTTCATTATCACGCTGGCTGTATGTTCTCCTGCATCAAGGGAACAACCAGCTACTGGCACATAAGTAAGCAAACATACTGTGCTACCAGGGAGCTGGCAACCCACGTGTGAAACACGAGTTTCCGCTCTTGATCAACATCTGAGGAGTCCTTGTGAAAAAGAAGAGCCAAAAATCAAGCAGTAGGGAAGACTGATTGTTCCCAACCTATGGCAAAAATGGCCAATTTAAGCCAATCCCTAAATTAAGTTCCTACCACATACAACTAAGAATCCAAACTACTTGCACAGTTTGTTCCTATCAAGACACCTTTAGCAACTAGCTATCTCAAACAAGGGCACAAGCAAACAGATGATCTTAAGCCAGTAAGACAAAACCAGAACTAACATCCAAAGTATCAAACACATTTTAAATAGGCTCTGCTGCTACAGCCCCAAAACCCCACTGTGGGAATTGTTCAGTTCTGCATGTTTAGAAGTTTAAACAGAAGTTTAAACGTATGACCTTAAAACCTGACAAAGTTTTCTCTAAATACATTTACATATGTGATTAGAAACACCTCCACTTAGCACTGATGAATACCTTTTAATTAGCACACTTCTAAGCACTTGACAAATATCAAGCAAACCTCACAAATACTTGTGAAACATTGCTGGACCTTCCCTAAAGTTTAAGGAAACCTCTGGCAGACCAAAGTAAAAGAGCCAGCCCACGTCAGATGGGCTCACACACGGAACCTGCTGTAACCACTCTTCATGTAGTGCCATTGAGCCTTTAACAGTCAACATATCTGTTCCAAACACAAGGAAAAGGAATGGAGCAAGATATAAAGAGATATATATTCACCCAACTTCAAAACATCAGAACAACAGCTTGAAGTATTTACATTTCTCATAATCAGAAGCGAGAGGAAATGATGCTGAGAATTATGCAGCACAGCCCATCTAAAAGATTCATATGAATCAAATCCAAAGGCAACTTCAAAGCCACCTCATAAAACCCTATGCAGAACTTCCAGGCAGCCAGATGCCAGCACTGCAGGAAGGGCTTTCACAGCATCTGGATGTTGCGAGTAACAGCCAAACGGAAGCAGAAACTCTTCCCCGGCAAAAGATGTAACATCTTTCTATTTAGAAATACAGCTATGCCAGAAATAGGTTTGTGTTTTCTCTGCCTCCTGTACGCTAAGTAAGACTGTAATACCAACACTGCTACAAGGTATCTCACCTACACTAAATAAAAGTCAGCTTTTCCCTGCTCATTCCTGAGCACCTGGAACTAATGATGCTGCTTTTCCAAAAACCAACGCAGCTCTTGACATCCTCACTTCTACATCCCTGTAACACAGCTCTCCCTCCGTTCTCACACAGGCACAGCTCTCCTTAAAGAACAAGAGTCATTCTCCAGTGCCTTGCAGAGCAAGGCTACAGGGTAAAACAAAGAATATCTGTTCTTTAAAAAGTCTGCATAGATACCTCTATAACTTATTTTGATGACAGAGAGGGTTAATGGAGTTTTTGCAGAGAACTCTCCCTTTCCTGGGCTAAATGCCCAAATTCTTTCAGGATTCACAAGACTTGTCTATTTAAATTGGGTCCAATTTTTTTCCCCCTACAGAAAGGTCTGTACAGAATGTTCTGAAGAGAAACTGGGAATTAACCTTTCAAGAAAACGACAACTGAATGTGCAAGTTCTGAGTAAGAGAAAAATCACATTTCACACTATATTCTGCCCTCTAAGTAACAACTTTCTATTCTTCTAATAAGCTTCAGTGTTGAAGCAGAAACTCAGTAGTATCAGATTAAACCCATAAGCTTACTCACACTAACAAAAATCTTATATCCTGCTCACCCTGCATTTCTTTCCCAACCAACCTCCTCGGACTGCCAAGACACCACATTGATCTCACACTAATATTATTCTGTTAAAACAGAAATTCACCTATTTGAGGGAACTAGGAAAAACATACTCTTACCAAAACAGCTCCACAGTTTTACTTCCAGTTTCTTGCCTGAAAAACCGCTGCTACACACCATAAAGTGCCTTTCAGACATTCCTGGCTCTACAGCAATACATTGATCAGACTGAGCAGCTTCCCACTGTACGGGTGTAAGAAACTGTCAGAGTGGAGGAGACTTGTCCTGCTTTAGTCTTTCCTTCCCCCTAAAATTGAGGTGCATGTCTCAGTTCTGCAGATACTACACAGTCCTTCCAATAAAAGAAACCAGCTCACTTGTGTCAGAGAGCGTGAAACCAAAGAATCAACAGACGCTTGCAAAGGCCTTTACATTATGCTTTCAAAACGCAGCATCTGTTCTCTCTACCACCAGATACCCACCTATCAGCCACAGCCATGATGAGAAGTACTTAGGGTTAAAGTGCTAATGAAATCAAAGGAAAGAAACAAAAAAGTCCAGCTGAGGCACGGAATGCAATTCAGCTGTCAGCAATCCACGGAGTAAGGAAAACGTCACTTTCCAGACATCTCAAATTACCAGTTTTTAAGAGTAATTATGCAGAACACAGCTGAAAATACCTACCACAGACCAGTTCATCAGCACTAAGACAACTGTTTACCATCAGATTCTTACACAAACACAAATATTTACAGTCTTTCAAAACAAGCTTCAATATGGCTTAGTAACAGCAATGTGTATTACACTGACATCTTATTAATACCTGTGAATAACACACTAGTGCTTAACAACAGAAACAATTGTTCAAGTCCAGCACAATCCACCCACAGCTCTCCCCACCCAGTGAAGCAGCAAGCAACACGGCAACACAAGAGCAGGAGATGAAACACGAAAGGGCAGTGACAGCAAGAGATCAAATTGACCCAACATACACCAACCAGCTTACAGAGAGAGCAGGGACTTAAAAACGAACAGGGACGTAGCAATTCGTTTGGAAATAACATGAATTGCTGTACTAAGTGTCCAGAGCTGACTGGAGTCAAAGGTGGGGACAAAACAAGCCTGTCCTGACTCCATATGCGACTTTGCTCTAACCCCTAGGCAGTAACACAAAATAAATGTGGATCACCACAGTGATGTCAGCAGGATCCCACAGGGAGTTGCAGACATTTGGAAAGCAAAAGGAGTGTGTGGGCAAGGTTTCTATAAAAACAACAAAGCTGTTCTGGTAGCACACATTCCTGTGAGTGGACACAGTTCCCACACTATAACCAAGAGCTGCGCAACAACTTGTTTTAGAAGAGTAAATGTGTGGAAAAGGGGAACATGCAGAAGAAAAGCAAGAGATTTAAATAAACAGAAAATATTTTTAATGAATCTGTAACATCTACAGTTGCTTGACAGAAGTAGATTATTTCAGATCAAACCAAACAAGAGAGGGGTGAATACAGAGTCCCAGAAATGTTAACCCTCAGTGTAGGGGAGCAGAGGCAGGACTACATCATCCAGTTTTAGGTCAAAACCAACCTTGAAACACAAGAGGTGGCAAGGAGAGTTACTTTGGCACAGCAGCTAGTGACTCTGACAGCTCACTCTCTGATGCATCTGCAGTCTAAATCAAACCAAAAGCCTACTAGTAAAATAATAGCTAGTCTATGGATAAACCACAGGCTCTCAGCAAAACATACAGCCACATACTCACAAGCACTAGTGTTTCATGCTATGGCAATAGCATGAAGGAAGAACTGTGGAGAGCAGTGGCTGAGTCCAGAGGGGGATTAATGCCCCATAGTGGATACAAGAACAAAAGCTGCCCTGGTTACTGCCGCTGCCTGAGAACTTCAAGAGTAGATATAAATTTAAATACGGTGCTGTATAACAGATTAGAGACAGTCTCCAAAGGGAAGCTATATTCCACACATTATCTAGCTGCTTTTATCAAACTCATTAGTGCCATCTATGCCACTATAAAAATGAGCAAGCTGGCACTCAGATGTCCTCGATTTCCGATGAACAATAGGAAAGGTCACGTGTAACCTCACCGAGGTCTGATAAGACCTGTGACGAACCATGCCTTTCAGATTTTACTTCCTTTGGGGCACCACATGCAAACACGATGCTTGAAAACACACACAATGCTCATCTCCTGCAAACCCAGGCTTCACTTCAATTAAGTTTTTCTAGCTAAGCAACTTCTCACACTGCAGCCAGAGGAAAGACATTACTGGCTTCTCCTGCCAGTCCCATAAACTCTGAAATAAAGCTGACAAAGGCAGAAGAGCATCTCAGTGTCAGGAGATGACTTTATTCTCTCTTTCCATAAGCCAACTGAAACCCCAGAGTCGAAGCACATTTTCACTTTAACACAGACAACTACAGAGAGAACATAAAATCAGGTCAGCCATCCCTCCCCACTACCGAGCCAGAGCCTCCCCGAGAGAGCTGTGTGCTCACAACGCAGCAAAATGTTTGACTTACAGTCACCAGTTCCATCAGTAGACAATCAAAAATATTCAAACACTGGTTCTAGCAATTTTGACTTAAGAATCTGCAAAGTGATTAACAGTCTTTTCTTCAGAGAAAATAGCTGCAAGCTTTCATCACCAAAGCAGGGAGAGGGAAGTACAAAAGCCAGAGTAAGTCACCGCAGTCGCTTTAAAGTACAAACCGAGGAGACTAAAAGAGATCCCAATAAATAAGTCAGAGTAAGTTATTGCATACCTTAATATACAAAGAACTAAGAGCAAACACAGGTAAAGAACCATACCCACCACTGTTTACCCTTGGATGGTAAAGTTCTTACAACTGACATCATGTTATAAATTGAGTAATTGACCCGCAAGGAAGTAAGGAGCTCAAGAGAGTTAAAAATTACCCTATAAATACCATAAAGACTAACAGATTTGTAATACCCACCCAAGAAGCGCTTACTCTAAGTAGAATGATTATGAACACACAGCAAGAATATTTACTACATAGTACCGAGTTCAGTATATACAGACTGCCACAAAAGGCAGCACTGGTTCTTAATATAGTGACAGCTGAAAGTCACCACTTGGGTTTCCCAGCTGATTAAAGGGTAGCACACAGACACACACAGTTGGGACTTGCTGCTTTGGAATACATTCAGATGTTTTTAAAAACCTTTTCCAGGTTGTCTGGGGCTTTTTCTTTTGGTTACAATGTAACATTTTTGAGACGTGTTTGGCACAAATCTGACAGAAGGGCTAATGACAGCATGAGAGAATGAAAGCAGACCTTCCATGAATGAAAGAGGAGGGAATTTGTTGTGTCTCTGTTTCCTGATATCTGTTCTACCCTGAGTTCCCTAACTTTTGGAGGAAAGGAGCCTTAAAATATCTACAGCTTTTCTACCCATTTGCTTACTGTAATGCCATTATGTGTGCCCCAAGAACCAAAGCCTACCCCAAACTCTCAGACAGGTTTGACACTCAGTGTTCCTATGCAAGACACAAAATGTTCCAACAAGGGAAAAAAACCTTTCCAGGAGGGCAGGGACAAGGGTCCACAAGGTCAAGAACAGGATAGAGACTTAAACTGAAATTCCTGAAAGGAATTACACTGAATGCAGTGTGAAGTTGCAATCCATCCTGTAGGTCAACATTCCCCAGTTATTGCACCATTTGCAGTGATTTTGATCTCCAACCCCACAGTTTAAAAGTCACTAGATTAAGAAAAAAGTTACTCTTGCAAGTAAAAGAGGAAAGAAGAACAATTCTATTAACCTGCACCACTTGAGCCAGGAGCCAGTCACTGCCTCTGAGCTGTGAGTAGAGATGAAACACAGCCTGGGCTGTGCTACCTCCCAGCACACCGCTCTCAGAAGGAGCAACCTTTTCCTGGCAGCATGGACTTAAAGGTCCTCTTCACTCATGCAGCAGGCTGGTGGACATTTCCCACCTTGTAGCAAGCCCAAACGACAAAAGTAACTGGAGAACGGTATCTGCCACTGAGCTCTGCAAAATGAAAGACTTGGGAATCCTCCCCAGGGTGTGGAGCAACACCTGCTGCTCAGCAGGCTGGGCCAGGCACAGGGTCATGGCCCTTATCAGTTTGGTTTTTGACCCCTGAAATACTCGCACACTAGGTGAGGTGACTATGATTCACTCGGATATCGCGCACGGAGGAGCGGGATGGTGAAAGCTCCCTCCAAATGGACAGCACAACCAGCCTCCAGGAATCCCATCCAGATCAAATACCAAAGGATGTTTCAGCCCCGCAAGGTGGGATGCTGCATTGAAACGAGACACCGAGATCCCCTCAGGAAGGTCCCTCAGCTGTCTCCTGGCAATGCTGAAATGCTTATCTGGGGAGCACCAGCCAGGCTGCTGACAGCCACTCATTTTGTAAATAGCTGTGGCAGCACAAGACATTATCACCCCCCTTCTCAAAGGGGTATTTCTGCCCTTTTCTCTAGCACTGCCACACTCAAGTGTTTGTTACCCTTGAGTCCTCAGGATGGTTTGTAAGAGGTTTAAGCTCACCAAACTAGCCTTGCCTGAATGTGCCAGGGCACGCTCCCACACAGTCCTTCTGCCACCAGCAGCACACGATCCGGAGCCACCTCCTCCCTTAACCAGACAGGGATTTCTGAAACAGCCTCAGCAGCATCTCCACACATGGAAAAGCAACATTTCAACACAACTCCCAAAGACATTACACCAACAGTCAATCCAATGAATTAAAGGGGGAAAAAAAGCACATTACAGATTGCAGTGAGATAAATCAATCCAGTGGTGTAGCCAGTTTAAAGACACGGTGAACTGCACTGTGCACAGACCACTGCACCTGCCAGCTCCTGCCAGAGAACTCAGAATAGCTTCAGAATGAGAACTGCCTGAAATTACAACCAAACCCAGGCCAATACTTTGATGAAACAACAAAATAAACTGCATTCCTAAAAAGCAAATGCATTGATCTGTCAGGGTCGGTGCCTGAGGTCTCTCCAAAGGCAAGGGATGGCTGGGCACCTACTTTGATTCATCATGTGAAGCACATACAAAGGCTGAAGCCAGGGAGACTTAAGTTCCTGAAAGCAGATAAACACAAAAACTTTCAGAAGTGCCATGGGATTGTAGTATACCTGTTAATAGTTCAGAGAGGAAAAAAATAAACACAGTGAGGAAACAATCATAAGGGAAAAAAGCTTTAAGCCAGCAGCAGCAACGTTTTAGTTTAAGAATAACCTTACCATCTTCTGCATTTTGTGATCAGACATGTCATAACCATTTTCATGTTTTATAATTGCTGTGGTGCGCTAGCTCAGGCAACAACCAACCACCATATCCAATTTACAATCCAAACTGAAGTGCATGTACTTCTGTGCACAAATGCCATTTCTGCCATCCAGAGATGACAGCAGAGAACAGCAGCTCTACAGAAATCATTACACCTTTCACACCTGCTCTGGTTCAGACTTCATTGCACTGAGACTCTAACAAAAACATGGATTTGCTACGTGCTTCCTTGACAGTCTCTAATCTACCTGACTTTGTTTTGTAAAACACAGTATGGGAACAGGGCAGACAACCCCACCTTATCTTACTGAAACACAGCAGACTCCAAAGAAGGAGCTCATGAACTTCCTACAAGTCTATTTCCTTTCTGGAGATGTAATCAATAATGCATTCTGACTGCTAACTTGAGTTCCTGAGGTTTCCAGAACACTTTGGAGCACGACATTCTTAGAACCTCATTTACTTACATCACTTGGTTTCAAATAGATTGTGTGCTGACAGTTCACTTGAAAGCGTAACAAGAAACTCAAATTTGGCTAAAAGGCTGTATCACATTACTACTGGGTTTATATGGAAACCTTTTCAGAAGTACAAAGCCAAGGGGAAGGCGTTTTTCCTCTCCCATCTGCGACAGACAGCTGTTCACTGACTGGAATCTATGATAGCAGCCCCTTAAAGTAGCACCAAGCTGAAGTAAACACTTCAGACATTTAATTTCTTTAATTGTACTGACACGGTAGAACCACGGACAATTGAGTGCATTGTGCCATGTGATAACCTGCATCACACAGCTAAACTCTGGAAGATGAATGTACCCTCTTAATTGAATAAAAACAACTCTTTGCTCAAGTATTTTAAAATGTTAAAAAACAAGACAAGAGACTTCTCACACATGTATAGCATTGGTCCTTACAGCAAGCCCACGTGTTTAAACACTCAGCACAGGTTAGAACTCTAAACAATCTTCTTCCAATCCAATATGCATATTAAAAATGAGCCAAGACAGAAAAAGACCTATCTACCCATAAAAAGATCTGACAGCCTTACAGACTTCTGCACTGGAACCACTATTAAAAATAACTCCCTGTGGTTTTCCATTTTTAAACAAAATCTATCTGTCAGGCTCTAGAACTGCCCACTGAGCCACACACTCACAGAGAATCTTGGTTCTCCCTGTCCTACATTTCAGCCAACTGCAGACAGCAGCTTCCAACCTGGCTTTAAAAACAGACACACCTCCACACACACCCCCAAACCTCTGACAAGTTTTTAAACAAGTATTTCATACAGCTTCATTTGTTGCGTAATTTAGACACGCTGCAGCAACTTCAACCTGCCAGAAGAACAAGGCCATGAATTTAAAGTCACTTTAAAATCTGGATTTTGCACACCATTTATTTGTTTCTGTCTTCTTCTCCAACAAGAAAAACATTGCCTGGACCCACACTACCGCTCAGCTTGAACACATTCTTCTTCTATCTCCCAGATCCTATTTTCTGAAACTGTCCTTTCAGCAGCCACAAAGTGGTTTAACACTCTTATTTAACCAAACCTTTCAGGTCCTTCCTTTTGGGTCCTTTTTTTTTTTTAGTTCCTTAATTTGACTCACCAGTATTCAACATGTCAGCCCTGGCACAGGGGAGCCATCCAGTATGGTAGCAAAAGCTGTCTGACGTTAGCTCAGCTACCTTGGGACTCTGCGTGAGGCTGAGACACAGCAAACGTCCCTGACTGTTATCCTCAGCTTTCAGATAAACTGCACTTATCTTCTGGGGCACTCAGAGATCTCCTGATGAAAAAGCTCAAGGAACTTGCTGAGTACTTGCATGTATGTGCTTGTACCAAAAGCTTTACAAGGGGAAAGGTAAGTATAATAAACACAGTGTTAACAGGTCTCAGAAGAAAATATTTTCAACGCTCTGCCTTTAACAGGGCAAAGTGTCAATTCTGTCCATTTTAGACAATCTTGAGCTTCCATGTGATTTTATATTGGGAAAGGTCATTTTGTCCAGTCCATGGAGTGAGGCACAGGTGAGCTTCCTCTGCCCCCATGCCTGGCCTGTAACTCAGAGCAGCGTGGGCCACCCAAAAGCCACATTTGCAGGGTCTTCTCTGATGAGTGGTATCAAGACAATCATGAACTATATTTCAGCTGCATGAATGTTCAGTGTTTGCTCTCAATATCACAAGAATGCTTTTCTTGCACCTTGCATTTATACTGGGTACAAAGGCATCTACCATATAATTTCCCACAAACAACCTGGTCAAGCTCCTGGACTGGTGTACACTGAATTAGTCAGCATCATTCCCACAAAAGGTGAAACAGACTGGTTATGTCAGTTTACAAGGCAAGTGCAGGACTGTGTGTCACAGGTAGAATGTCTATTCACAGCTTCCTTAAGCACAATTCTGTGCTCAAACCATGCAGAGCATCATGGTCACCGTCTGCCTGGATGAGTGTTGAACTGTAGCAATACAGAGGAAGCTGCAATTAAAAGCACGTTCATCCAGTGGTAAAGATGAGCCCAGCTGGTAAAACCAGGCTTCACATACTTATTTTTCTAATTTGCTGGAGATCAGCATGAGCAATCTCTTCTATACTAAGAGCATCTATGAAAAGGAAATTAGAATAACAAAAACTCAAACACAAGGTGGGCTACTACACTCCTTTCGTGCAAGGACTGTGGCCCAGCTAGCCTTTCCTTTAGGACTGAGGAAAGGTCAAGCCCCAGAGGCCGTGCTGATGCCCACTTCCATCATTTTAGTTTTGCAATCTTCCCCTAGTACTTCCTTTGCTCCTCCAGCAAAACATGGTCAGTGTTCTTGCTTTAAATTCAGGATGAATTCAATTGATTTCTTACCACCTTCCCCACTTGCTGGCTGCTCTGGTTCACACGCTCTGGTCTGTACCACCGCGTTGTTTGTTGTGTACACATTCCTTACAGTCTTGAGGTTAAACATATTTGGCACCTCATCAAGTAGGAAAAGATGTTAAAGCACATCCACGAATTTGTCTTCTACACATCTAGAAAGTGTGTTCTGAAGGTGTGCAGGAGGTGACTACCCTCATTTTACAGCTGAGAAAGCAGAGGCAGTGCAGGAGAAAAACCCACACGGGGATGTCTGGCTCCTATCCCCGTCCAAAAAAAAGAGCAGCTTATTTTACTCTGAGTAAACAACCATTAACAGATCATTCAACATGCAAAAAAGCTTTAAAGCCACTGAAAGAGCCCTTCAGATCAACAGGTAGCTCTGGATAAAGGCAAAAACCCTGCAGTAAGGCAAGTCTCAGGATCTCCCACTGTTTCCACTAGTACAGTCTCAACATTTTAAGCGTACATTTAAATATTATACACCGACGTTACACTTTTCAGGCCGGATCACAGAAGGTAAAGACTACAAAACACAAACATGTTTCCCATTGTGACCTTGAAGTCCTGAGTTCTTCATCTTCACCTGCTTTTCTCCCAAGAAAACGAACCCTGAAGAATTTGAACAGGTTTATTAAAACTCCTCCTCAAATTACGTGTCGGTGCTCTCATGAAACACGGATTTGTCATGAAAAAGAACTCCAGAGGAGGGAGGGAAGATGAAACAAGCGTAAGTGTTTTATACATTGCGGGTCTTAAGAAACCAAGAGGTTGATTTTGTTCTGACAACTCCTTTGGGGTGACAGCAGTCACTCACACTCCATCTAGAAATCTCACCTCCCACAGAAGATGCTCTTTTTCCACCGTAACAGAAGTTCCTCCCAGCCACCATTTTTTCAGCCTCTAAGGCACAGAGCCACAGCAAACAGAGGCAGCAACTCTCTTATCTAAAAGAGGTTCCTTTTTTTCCCCCTTTCTGTTGCTGCTTAAAAGCAACGACTGTCATGAAGAATGTTGACAGGGGAAAAATAACAGTGGAAAGAGTTTGACTCAATGTCAAGAGATGTCTCAAAATGTAAAAACTGCAGAAATGCTGCAGAAGTTGAACTGTTGCTTACAATGATTCACAAAAATGAACTTCTAAAGGAGACACAGAAATGACAGCAAGACAGTCATAATGTGTCAGGAACTTGCATCACTGGACTTCTAATTGCTACAATATTTCCTATCAAGCTACTTATACTGCAATAATGCCACAGGCAATCACCATTGGCAGGAATACTCCGTGTGCACGAACAGACAGACAAACAGATGGAGCTCAGATACCCACCATTACTCTAAACAAGCGAAAATCACACTTTGGAAGGAAGAACATGTTGATGGGGGAAAAAAAAGTGGTATTTCATAGTTCAGCTCTAACATGTGCTCTCTCAAAAGCACTGTGGTAATCCCTAAAAGCACTGTTTCAATCTCAGAGCTCCTATCTGTTGTGATGGCACAGAAGCCAATACCCCAAAACAGGTACAAGGACAGGTAGGAGAGCAGGTATGCTCCTCTCCCGGGAGGGGATGAGAAGGGGCAGGAGCTGCAGTCCCAGGAGAGACATCTGGGGAGGGTTTCGGATCAGCACCCAGGGACCCCCGAGGAGCCAGGTCTCCCCGCTCCGGCCCCGAGAGTCGCGCAGGGAACGGCACAGCCCGGGCTCTGCGGAGCGGCTGGCGCGGGGCGCTCGGCGGGGGCCGCTCCGCCGGGACACGCTGCTTGGCAGCGCCTCTGCTTGGAAGGAAAAGAAACCTCCCAACAGTCCTCCCCGAGAAATCTGCATTGACACCGAACCCCGCGAGCACTCGAGTCTCCACAGCAGTTTTAACGTTGCTCCAGTCTCAACGCTGCCCCACGCCACCTCCCCAGCGGCAGCCGGCGACGACCCGCCAGTCTTCACGGTTCTCGGGACACTCCCGCTCGTCCCTCACTCGGGTCCGGGCACGTGTCGGCCCCGCGGCCGGAGGCGCGTGAGCTGCGGCAAAGCGGAGGCCACGAGGCGCCGCGGCCCGAGCGCCGGGCCGGGCCGGGCCGGGCCGAGGCGGCCGCCCGCACGGCCCCCGGCCCCGCGCTCCCGCACAGCCTCCCCGCTGCCCCGCTCGCCCCGCGGCGGAGGCGCGGCAGCGGCGCCCGAGGGCCGGCGCCCGAGGGCCCCGCGGCGGGCACACCCCCGGCACGGCGGAGCCGGAGCCGCGGCCCGAGGCGGCCGCGGGGGCCCCGTCGCGCTCACCTGCGGCCGGCGAGGAGAAAGCGCCCGGTGCCCGTCCCGGAGGAGCGGCGGGGCGGGGGCGTCGAGGCGGGCCGCGACCCCCCGGCAGCCCCGCGGCGAAGGAGCGAGCGGCGTCCGCGTCCCACACGCAACTTCGCCGCGCGCGCCCGCCGCCCGCGCACGCGCCGCCCGCCGCCGCTCCGGCGCGCGCCCCGTGGCTGCCACGCAGGAGGCTGCGGGAGCGCGCGGCGCGGCGCGCGGGGGGGCGGTGCCGCGCGGCGCTCGGCCCCGGCCGGGGGGGGCGCGGAACAGGGGCTGCGGGGGGGCAGCGGAGCCCGAGCGCCCGCCCCGGCACGGCCCCTGTGGAACGGCCCGAGCCGAGGCCTCCCGCCGCCGCCGCCGCAGCCTTCTCCTCCCCCGGAAAACGACGGTTTCCCCGCGCTCCGGGTGTCGGAAGAAATGCCCGCGGCTCCCCCCGCCCTGAAAACCGACACGGCGCGTGCTCGCGGGGGTTTCCCGGCGCTGGGCGCCGACTCGCGATCCCGGGAGCGGCCCCGGGAGCGGCGTTGGGGGACGCTCGGGTCCCGCAGCGCCGCTGCGCGCGGTGCGTTTTACCGCCCTGGCCACGGGCCTACGGAGAGCACACGGCTGGTGCTGCAGGAACTAAACCCGTCCAGCTCTAATACACGTCCAGCGTTTCGGATGGAAACCCCCTCCTTCACAAACTGCCATGTTTTGCAGGTCAAGACAAATGTCAGTGCGTTTGGGTTCGAGCTTGAAACTCAGCAGCATTTTTTTACAACTGAACAGAAACCTGCGATGAAATTCACATTAAATAAAAACGAAACTAAGGCGGCTCAGCTCGTCTGAACTGGGCGAGAGGCGCGGACGGCAGCGTCTCTGCCCACAGCTGCAACTGCTCGTCCTGTGTCACCTCCCAGGGCCCGGCTCCGGCCGAGGGCGTTTGCTGCTGCCACTGGGAAACTCCTGGTGCTGTCACAGCACAAAGTGCCAATGCCAGCACGGCTTACGAGCACCTCGGCAAGTGAAACAAGCTGTGCAAGCAAAGGCACGTTTTGCCAGTGTACCTTCATTTCGACTCAGACGGTTTAAAATACCATTTTCTTTAAAAAGCTCGAAGCAAGGCTGATGGAATTGCTGCACACAGCTTGTGTGGAGCCCACCACCGCTGCTGCCAGGGCTCGAGCGGGAAGGCAGCGCTGTGAGAGGGAGCTCAAGACAGCCTGGTTCATCCTCCTCGGGACATAACTGGACGTTTGTCCTATCCCTCCTCTGCCTTGGCCTTTATGTGTCTCCAGGTGCCTCCAGGTGTCCTGCTGCTACACTCGGCCGTCTGGAGACAACAGTCAGACACCATGACACCCTTCCCAGCAGAACCCAGTGTTCGTACTGCTGTTCCCCGGGAAAAGCCCCGTTGTGCATTCTGTGCATTAGGGACACGATCACACACCTTCCAGGGAAATGCAGACCAGAGGGAGCGTAACGCTGGGCTGCTGCATCTCCTTTCTCCGTGATTGCATCACCTCCACCTACACCAGAGCTGCCGGGAACTGCTACCAAAGACACTTTGGTTCAAATAAGTCACTTTTTCCAGCAGACTCCACTCACATAGTTTAAACCCCAACGTTAAGTCTCTGTTTTGCAAAACCTGAAAAACCATGGCAGGTCTTTGCTCAAATGGCCTTGTTTAGCCATTGAAGCTCCTGCTTTGGGGGAAAGGTTCCTGCTGAAGCGGTGCTGCCTCTGGCATCCAGGGAGATAAGAAACTGCAGCCAACGCTTGCAGGATATTCAGGTGCTTCTGTAAGACTCAAACTGTTTCTTCTGGAAATGTCACTAGGTTTTGGTTTTGTTGTAAAGTTGTTTGCACAAGTCTCATATAAATTCACTGCATTCAGTTTGGGTGAATATGAACACGGTGTTTCCAGGGGCCCCAGTTCCTGACACATCTCACATTTAAGATACTGTAAAAGTAGGTTCTCTCTCCCTGAGCATCTCTGGTAGCATCAAGAGTTTTCTCTCAAGGGTACAGATGCCTGCACAGCTATGCAATGCTTCTCACTAGAGACAGAGCAATAGACACAACAGATGGAAACTAAGAGGCCACCTGGTTTTAAAGCAAATCATATCATCAATCTATCAGTACGAAATCTGAAACATGGGAAAGCTCTGAGAGAAACAAAATGAATTCATTCTTTTTTTCTCTAAACTCCATTTTCCCGAGGTCTGCTGATGTCACATTTGCAAAAAATGCCTTTATGTTAAACAGAGTCAGTGGACTGAGGTATCACAGCCAAAGTGTTTTACATCAAAACAATGACTAAAACCCCTCTTTTGTTACGCTGCCATAAGTTACCATCTTTCTATTCAGAAAAGCTGTTTTTAAAAATCTGCTACATTCTTCTGCACAGCCTCTAGATCCAGGTTTTTCACTGCTAAATTAGACAGACCAGACAGAATTACTTCAGATTCCCAACAGCAACTCAGTCAGCAAAGAAAATCAAATTTCCTCAATTAAGTCTTGACAGAAATAGACTTTCCTTCATAGTCTATGCTACGGCTCTGTGTGAAATTCTCTTTCAAACAACCCCCAAAGTGGGAACTTTCTGATGTTTACTTTACTTGTTCTGGTCCCTGAACAGCCACGAAGCGATGCCGTGGCCAGGCCCCGACCCCCTGCCTCTGAGCACGGCAGCCCGTGCCCAAGGACAGCGGCACCATCAGCCTTTTCTCCCAGAGCGAGTCTCCTGAAGTGCAAGAAGTGTATTTTATACAAATCATATACGTTTTAAGGCCAAGCTATAGAGCAACCACCTCCTCCTCCTTACTTACAGCCCAAATACTTAGGGACTGCCCCATGGCTAGTGAGGCCCCTGTACTGCGATCGTTGCAACAGAACCAGTCCCAGCAACAAGCACACCACGTGCTGTCAGTGGAGGCCGAGGAAACTGAACAGCACTATTTCTGTTATTTGCAGGTATGAAGATTCCCCATAATGAGTGTGTTTTGAGAAAACCAGAATGATCTTGACCCAAATCTTTAAGGATTTTAAATCAACATTCAGTCAATCTGATTGATTTACTTTATTCTGAGTGCTAAATGCAACTGGCTCTGTATCCTTCATCCTCAGTCCATTATTGATAAAACCCTGGCCTTACTGACTTAATGTATATGCCTATTGACTTATTTGTTACTTTCCATTCTTAACAGCATATACCAAGGAGACTGCTACAAGTTATGTCCAGGGAAAAAAAAACCCAACAAAAACCCAAACCCCAGCCTTGTTCCTCAAATGACAATTACAGAGAGTCAATTTTCCAGCAGTAGCTAGAGAGGACAGGCTGTGGGTTTCTCTTTCCACAGCCACGGCTGCAGCATGGCTCCTCTACACACATGCTCCATGCAGGCTGCCTTTCAGTGTGTCTGCAGCCTGCATGCTCCCTTCTCATATTTCTGTAAGGTCTGAGTCCCAGAGGAAGCATTAATGCTAAAGGAATGCATACCAGCGTGGAACTAGTCTAAAAGTCAGTACAAAATCTCTCCAACAGATTGCTCAGAGAAACACCTCTTTTTTCACCATATTTAAGATCTGTAGATTGATCTCGTGAGCATTTGTGCAGCAGTTTAGTCTCAAACTGATAAGAGTGCTGCAAAAGGAGAGAAAGAGATTCAAAGGAGATTAGAAAGTGCTGGTCTTCAGGAGATAAGGCAACCTGCAGCCGCCACGTGACCCAGCGATCGCTCCGGCTCAGCCGCCTGTGGATCTCATCAGGGAACCAGATGTGAGCGGTGGCAGAATATCCTTCGCAGCGTGAGACCTGGAGAGTGTGATTGCCATCCAGGAAAGGGGAGATGGGAAAGTATGATGGAGAAAATGTCTTTTTTTTATAGAGCTTGATCGCCCATTTTCCTTTAAAGAAGAGGGGATGCTAGAAAGCAGGCTGAGGAAGGTGTCTGGAAAGAAGGAGCAGAAGGGTTTTGCACATGGACAGAAAACTGAACCTTGCTTCCTCTCCGCTGGTGTCTGTGTTTGTGCAATGATTCAGTGGCCCTGGACAGTCTCATTCATTTCTTTGGTCAGTTGCAAACGGGGCGGGACAGGAAAACCAGGAGAGGCCTGTTTGTCCCCTGCTACAAAGCCGGGCAGGCGATTGGGAGCTTTCATTCATGACCTTGCTCATTCTCTTGTGCTGAGAGGGCAGCTGGGGAGAGGAGTTTCACCCCCCAGAGCCACTGGGCATAGCTAAGGGGCAGAGGGAAGGCCTCTGGGCCAGCCACAGCAGGCTCCCATGGTAACAGCCAGGCTGACTGTTGGGGTGGTACCTACCACCACCTCCAACTGTAAAGAGAGCTCAGGACATGAGCTCTGCATTGCCTACCAGGGGCTTTGGAATGGCTGCTTTTGTTGCTTTTGTGGAAGGGCAAGTGGATGAGGGAGTGTTCCAGGCACACAGGCTGCTGGTCACGGCTTGTTCTGGGGAGAGGAGGAGGAGGAAGTTTGCTGTGTAGAGCCAGAGCTGGGACACAGAGTAAGCAGGGTGTCCTGCACACACAAATTTCACTCACTGTGCTCTTGAGAGAGAAAGAGTTGTGGATGCTTCATCTCAGCCTCAAGCAAAGGATTTGGAGATGAAGCTCATGCCCTTGAATTTGTATTCAAACAAAGAACAGAGAAGTAGTGCAGGGAGCAGTGCTGGGGTGAGGCTCCCAGCAGCCTGTGTTGCCAAGCAGATGGGCTGCCGTGTTCTCAATCAACTGCAGTTTTTAAGGTCATGCCTAGATAATGAGCATCACAGCACTCATGCCTACAGATCATGAATATATGGATGAATATTGACTCATGCATTTTCCTTTCTGCAGCTCTGTTCATGTAACTTCCCCTCGGCTCCAAAGCCAGCACGTCCTCCCCTCTGGCATCTGCAGACTCTGCAGCACCCTCTGCCCGCTCCCAGCTCCCTGGCTGTTCTGGCAGCTCAGCTCTGGACAGCATGTGGTCACTGTGATCTGCCCAGCAGTCAGCATCTCCCATAATACAGAAGGAGAAAGCAGATAGGGCCAATAATGCCAAGCAGTAAAAAGTTCCCTTGAGTCGATTTCAAAGAGAACGTCACAGACAAAGGTCATCCCCAGCTGCAGTGCCTGCTCCTTACGAGTCCTTCATCACCACAAGAAGGTTGTAGCTGCTGGTGTCACAGGTATGTCTGCCATTGCCAACACGGCTTGCCTTGAGAACAAGACTGGCCACACCACATACAGAGCAATAAAAGTCAGCAGCAGTGCTCTTCTGTCGCTGCTTGGCCTCAAAGCTACAAGTCACACTACTTGTGTTGCAGCTTACACTGACATTTGTGCTGGAGTTTGAAGCACCTTAATTCAAACTAGGTGCCTCCCTCTTGCTTCTCTGGGTAGGGCCTGAGTGTGGCCTTCTGGGCTGGTGCCACAGGGCACACTGACACACGGGCACACGGATAGCTGGAGAGCTTGGCCCCAGGTGTGAACACAAGCCATATGTTAAGCATACAGTAAAGACACACCATCCCAAGTGCTGCATTACTGTGTTAGCAAAGGCACAAGCTTTATGGCTCTGTCTCCCCTGTTTTCTTGATGAACTGTCTAAAGTTGGCTCTTGTTCATCTAGTGTCTCTGGCCATTAGCAGGACTCAAATGCCTTCCCTTTCTCAGCCATGCAGAAGTTCTCTCTGCTTTTTCAGAGATTTGCTTTCTCCCAGTTCCGTGAGCAAATTTCTTGAGACAGAAAAAGGAAGAAAAGAATGAAGGAAATGCAAGAGAAAGAGGGAAGAGAAAAAGAAAGGAGAAGGGAGGAGAAAAGAGGAGAAAAGAAAAGAGAGGAAAAGGGAGAAAACGAGAAAAAGCAATTGAAGCCAGATTGAGCAGTTCTGGCTTTAACAGTCTTAGGCCCTTCCCCATTTTCCCTGACATTCCTCCTGGTGACCCCTTCCAAGTGTTCTGGGTGAGTTTCAGAGGAATGTGCAGTTACACTCAGGCTCCGTGAGCACGGGCTGTTACTCGAAAGGAGCTGGCACAGCTTCCCAGCTTTCACAGCCAGATGTTACAAGCGTGACCCTGCCAGAAGCTGCATGCGTGCACCTTCCCATTCTCAGCCCCCTCTCAGGGGGAGAGTTTCTGAAGAATCTATTCTGGGTAATACTTTTCTTTTGTGATTTGTTCTGTTCTTCACTTCTAAGGTCTGTTCATAGCACCAATGTAATTTCACAGCTAGGGAAAGCGAGATGGATTTTGCCATAAACTTCAATGGGAGCAGGACAGATCAGTAACACTGTAGGACTTTTGGGTCCTGCTCAGGAGTGAGAACTCAAACTGTGCTTAGTGCTGTGCAAAAGAAGACTCCTGCTCAGAAAAAGCTTGCAGGTAAGTTTCACATTTCAGGCTAACCATATGGATACACAGAGACAAAAGAATGCAAATGGACAATGAGGCAACGTTGGTTGCTAACACCCAGGGATCACACAGTATCAACAGCTCTTCTTCCATTTTTTCTTCCTCTTTCTTGTACATTCCCTGAGCTTATTCCCAGTTCTGGGGACACACACAGCGAGAGGTGCAGCCAGGACCCAGCTCTTCAGAAGGGCAGCAGCGCACCGCTGCCCACTGCCAGACAGCACTACCCTTTTATCGTGATAACTTTGTGTCCCACGTCATGTGTGCGTACAGGAGCTCTAACCAGTCACCACTGATCCTATCCAACCTCCTCCTTCCTCTTCTACTGCTTTTGTAGTTTTGAACTCTGCCATAAACTGTGGGACAAAACCTTTGTCCAGTGTAGTACCACGTGGGATCCCTGACCACTGCAAACGCTCAACGTACATCCCAATGACTTGTCACTTCATTTAACGTCTCAACGTGTCAAACTGAGCTTATGCCTTACCTCCAAATGAGCAGAGGTGGAAATCAGGAAGTTTACATTGAATACCATTTTATGATCCTGAGAGACAAATGGCAAATTTAACCTTTAAAATACCCTTTTGAAAGGAAGTTAAACAACTGCAATAGCGGTTGGAACAGAAGGGCCTCCTGTCCCTCCGGTGAGAGGCTGCAGAAATGCAGAGCATTATGTTTATTTATTAATAATCCCACAAAGAAATGTTCATGATGGCCACTGGGGACTGTCTGACAGGTGACACAGGCGACCTCCTGCCAGGACTGACATCTCTCCCCTACAATTTACATTCTCTAAATGATTTGCGATCAAATTACAGCACAGATTAGCTTCTCCCCCACTACTCACTCTCACAGCACTATATGCAACTGTTTGTTCCACAGGGCCATAAGAATAATAAAATGGAAAGCGAGTGCCTCTTCTTCCAGGGCATTCCAAGCTGGAAGCTGCACGCTGGCCAGGAGAGCCACTCCTGTGCTCATTTTCCCAGGCACTGTGATTTGCATCTGGGGGAGATGCAGGTCATGGGCTTGAAAAGAGCATTCTGAGCTCCCAATTTGATTGCACAACCAGCTCAACAAACAAAGTGTCCCAATTAGGGGGAAGAAAATAATCAGCATTGTGGTTTGGTGGGACAGGAACTGAGCAGAGTAAGGAACAAACAGATTGGGAACAGTCAAAGGACAACTGCGGGCGTTTACTGATGTTAGGGAGACTGTAACCACCGGTGGTAGGGAAATGGTTAAGAGAATATATTAAAGGTGCAAAGGGTCTCCCGACCTCTGCCACTGTCAGTTCTGTCAATGGGTCTACAGACACCAGTGGAATAATTATGGCCTATATTTAGATTATGGATGCACCGGGCAGGGTGAAGGTTGAACATGGGGAACATGGTTGTTTGCAGTTCATTAGCGATAGGAGCAGCCTGGGGTGGGAGGAGGGCACTGAACTGGATTCATCCCACCTGGAGTGCCTGCGCTGAGCTGCATAATGTCAGGGACAGGGATCTGATTATATGTGGAAACAAAACAATAAACAACTGCGTTCAGACTGTCACACCCAGCGAGCCAAGGAAAGGAAGGAAGGAAAGAGAAGAGAAAGCAAGGCCAGCCTGTGGCTGGCAGCCAGGCTGCTCCCGTGCGGATGCACGCAGCGGCCGCTGAGGAACCGGCTGGGTGGGAGCTGCAGGAGAGCTCTGAGCCTGGCGTCTCTGGGGTGGTGTTTGCACACGTGTGCGTAAGACGGAAGAATCACGTGGCGCATAAAAAGTTGTCTCTAGCTGCATCCTGTGCTCACAGTACAAACCTGTGTCCCCAGGGGTGCTGGAGGGCTGAGGGGAGCGCTGGGCTCCCCTGTGTGCACAGGGGTCTCGGCCCTGAGCCGGACAAGTGGATGCACAGCAACGAGACGCAGACGGGCAGCATAAGCAGGAGGCAGAGCTCAGGGAAAAGGCTGACTAATGAGCTCGAAAATGTGTACTGTGCAACGCCTGGGCAGGAACACATTGAGGCTGTCACTACGAAATGATACCAGGTGTCTGTTGTGCTAAGGCCTGTGGGAAAAAGATCATTGACACAAAGGATATAGAAAATAAAGTGACAGTGCAAAAAGGAGGGCCATGGCTCACTGCCATGTGGCAGAGCCCTTCTCCATGGCCTCTATTTGAGCTTGTCAATGATTAAGTGACACTAGGTGAGATCATATCACAAACACAGCTCGGGCTGCAAGATTATGAATTTTCCTTTTGCTCACTACTGGATCTCAAAACGAGAAGGAAGCTGAGCCCCAAATGAATTAAAGCTCTGAGCACTCATTGGAGAGCAAACTGTTGCCTATTTAGGGAAGAGGAACCTGTGTGGTCTGTGCTCTGCATTTCCCCCACTGTTCTTGCAGTTCGTTTTCCTCTTGGAAAACAATCCTTAAAACTTTGTGCTGAAACTTTCCCAAGTTTAAACTCACCCATATTATTCCAGGCCGTGGCATCAAGGTCTGTTGTGAAACGCAGAGGTTTCATTGTTCTAGTCCTTTATTCACATCACCACATTGTTTTGTCAAGATCTTAGGCCTTTCTAAAAGAGGCTGCAAACAGGACTAAGGAACACTGTGTTGCAAAGTAAAAAGAAAACCCATCTCAAATCTAAAGCAGGGGGGAAGAGGAGAGAGAAGCAACAAGATCAGAATAGTGCTGTGGCACATAACACCACTGCATGTGGCCATGCAACGCTGGAAGTCGTTGGGGGTGCTGCTGCACAGGTCTTCAGCTATCAATCTGTTGACACAGCTATTGGTAAAGTCAGGTAAAGAAGAGGCTGTAGAGAATGTAAAATGGAAAGCAGATGCCACAGCATCACATTATTTCTTCAACACAGACTAAAAAGTTTCCCACCGCACTGACTGCACAGAGCTCCAATCAAACGGCTGACAAAGTCTCTTACTCCAAGGCACTGGGGATAATGAATTCAGAAGTTTCTGAACAGCTGCTTTTCATGGATCATTTAGAATTTGTGATGCAAATATGAAAAATCCATGTTAAATGCCCTCAACTAATTGAGTGGAGTACAGTGAATACAAAAGAATAGATCGCTGACCTTGGTAAAAACAGCACAAAAGCCTTAATCCGCCCACAGAGACCAAGAAGGTAACAGAGGAGTAGAGGAGAACAGCAGCCTGTGTACTCTCACTCAGGCTCCTAATTCTGCTTGCCAAGAGTGAGATACAAGACCTTCCTTTTGGGAATCTGCAAGAGCCCCCAACTGCCCTCCTCACAAACCACAGCAAAGGAGACAGAGGTGGGTGGGAACTGGGATTCAGCCAAACCGCCGGCACCAAACTTGACAATTCAAGGCAGAGCTTGGCACTGGGGGAGGAGAGAGAACAGTTAAGAGCATCTCTTAGGAAAGGTGGGGAGATGTTTTTTAATTGCTTAGAAGGCACAAGATGAAAGCAGTAGAGAGATAAGGATGGGCTGGGAGTGAGACAGGCAGGAAGCAGGAATGCTTGGATCACTTGGAGCACTGGGGTTGCAACATGGGCAGAGGTGGAAGATGCCACATTGGCAAAATGGAAAAGAAAGGAAAGCTGTGGCTTTCCAGGCTGATGTGGCAGAGCTCACCTTGGAAAAACAGGGAGTGCGTGTTGCCTGGCTGGATATTGCAAATCCTTAACATTTTTCCTTAGCTAGATGTATGCTCTAAAGGTACTAATTGTTAACCATCAGCTGCCTGGATGAGGAGCTGTTCTTCCTGTGGAGGCTGGACAGAGAAGACATTGCTCTCCCCAGGCTCCCTGTATGGCAAACAGCAGCAAGGTCCAGCCCGTGAGCAAGGCTCCCAGTTGTAGTTTTCTAAAATTGGAACGTCACGTCCGCTGGGCTGCACATACCAGCTCTGGTCCTGTCAGCTGTTCCTCTCTTTATCATCATGTTCCTTCGAGGGAGACCAGATAACCGCTCTCTTGTTGCTACAGGCACCCCCACACCTTTCCCAGGTTGTGTCTGTGAGGAGCAGCAAAGCTGAAACACAGGGAACGGTAGAGGCCAATCTATTATTTATACCCAGCTGCTCCCATTGGGCCTGAACAAGCAAAAAGCTCCCTTTAAAGAGCTTTATAATTCTTGGTCAGACTCCAAGAGAGACAAAGGGATGTTGTAAAAAGAGTTTCATATGAGCTTGGTAAAACACTCTCCTAGGGAAGAGGCAGCAGGTCTCCTTTGTGTGAGAAGGCAGGAGGAGAACGATTTGGTCTAAATTTACATTCACCATGAAGGATTTTCCTATATGTGTTTCAATGGAACTCGTTCAAATTTACATTTCTGTGAGGGGTTTTCTGCATTTGCAGGGGTTTGGTGTCACTTCTAAAAGCAGCAGCCCTGTTTCGTGCCCTCTTCAGTCTGTGTCACTCCGGATGCTGAAAGTGCTGACTCAGCTCTCCAGGGAGCGCGTGAAGCGTCTCTGTCCTCACTGTTTGCGGTTCTCAGCGCGAAGAACTGCAGAACAAAAACGTTTTGGTTCAAAAGCTGGGCAGATGTGGGGTTTTCTTTCAAAGAGGAAGGAAACAGGGAGGTACCACAGTGGAGCCATTGTTGTCAGAAGTAAGAGCAAAGACACTGAAGCGACCGAGGATGGGGAAGGAAGCAGGGCCGAGCTCAGGGAAAACACTGAGAACGTGCTTTTGCTCCACTAGGTTTTGGCAGAGTTTTAAATGCCCAGATGTGGGAGGTTGCCAAGACAACAGCGCTTTGCAAAGCGCACTGCTCAGGTCTGGGTGGGGATGGGACACGTTCCAGTTCCTCTGCAGCGTCTGGAGTCAGGAGCCAGCAAGAGCGTGCACGCGGTCAGCAGTGCCCAGCAGGATCCCACACAGCCCTCACAAGGTTCCATTATTCCTTTGACTCAGCACAAACCACATGTTCTTCATTAGGTCCCAATTGTAAAAGAAAATGTACACACATTAAACAAAACCAGCAGAGCTGCGTGGCTGTGTTTGGCAGCTTGCGTCCAGGTTACAAACACCCGCGCTGTATTCCAAGGAAAGCTGTTTTACAAGGCTGTGATCCGCACTCAGCCCGAGACGTGCCGTGTTCTCAGGCCACACGTCCTCAAACAGCGAATAAACAAAACCGACTCAACTAAACCACGCTGCACTTGAACAGCTTGCTGGGTTTGGGTAGATGAGTGCCTCGGAACAAAGGGCTTTATGGATCAGAGCTCTGCAGTGTTCTGTGTGTTTTAAGGACGCGAGGCTCCTGCATTCAGCCGTCCATCTGCCAGCTCCCCCAGCCCCCAGCTTTTCAACTCAACGGCCAATTTCCAATAGTTTCCTGTAACTTGGCAGCCCACTGAAGGAGGTTCCAACACAGATTTCAGTTTGACAAAGTCTGTGAGAAACCAGTGGGCTGGAAAGCGATCAGATGAGCATCCTCACTGAGAAGCCCGTCGGCTCCCTCTGCCCGCCCGGCACCGGCCCTCACCCCCTCCCTCCCCGGAGCAAGGGGGGCTGTGGCACTTCCACACCTCCATGTGCTCGCTGCCGCGGCTGCTGCTCGTGCCACAGGGCTTTGCATGTAGAATTCCGCAGCCCCTCTCCAGGAGCACGTTGTTCGCTGGCACCGTGTATGGCCCCGGCCCTCACTGCTCAGAACTCTGTGAGAACAAGCACCGACTGTTCAGCAGCAACACAAGCTGAGGTAGAGTTTACGCTATAAAAGTATGCTGTGCTGGTGAAACATGTATGGAAGGAAGCAGCATCTGAGAAGGGATTGTTTTATGAGGGGCTGACTTTAAAATGACTCATTTAGCACAGAGCAGCAATTGTGACTTTATTAAAAATCCCCATGCTCTGGAGCGAACTTGGCTCAGCTCCTGTCCTGCCAGCTTCGGCTTCATCACAAAACAGGTCCTGCAGAATTCCCATGGAAAAGTCCTGGAGCGGGTCCCAAGCGCATCCCCGGGGACGCTGCTGGCACCCCGGCTGCGGGCTGATCCCTGCGTGTGCGCGGGGCAGGAGCTGGGGCGCGGGGCTGCCGGGGTGCACAGCGCACCTTCTGCTGCTTTTGAAGCCATTTCCTGCTGCTCTTTTTCCGTCCCTCCGCATTCATGAGGTACATTTGGTGCAGTGCTCAGGCACTGCAAAGCACTGGCATTAAACTAAGCAAAACATGCTACTTGAGGTAAAAAGCTGACTTCTCACAACAGGTTTGCAGATCGCAGCCCCTTTGCAGGCTCTGCCAGCCGGGCAGGTACCGGCCGCTGCCGCAGGCTCGGGGGCTGGATGTGTAGCACAAAGAGCACAGAACCACAGATCAGCAAGGGTGGGAAAAATAGGACTTCTTGTACTTAAGTTTCCATAGCCTTTAAGAGGATCCAATAAATTCAGATATAAACCAGACTGCTTCATATTTTAAGTGTATGGACTTTACATGGCCAATTTAAAACTGCATCAAACTGCTTTCTTCTCTCCCTTCCCCCCAAAACAGGTTTTGGGGATGGAAATACTGATCTAAACCAAATCCCTGGAGCCTGACAATCCTCCTGCAGAACTTCCCCGAGACCCTGGGACACTGCCAGCTGTAAGCGATGGAAAGGAAGGCTGCCAGGTCACAGGGCATGCCACAGATGGAATCTGACTTCTAAGCAGTCATTTAATTTAGGTCTGGAACTAGATTTGTGGGAGTCGACTTGAAATCACGGAGGAGAAAAAGGTAACAGGACTGAGGTGAAAAAGTAGGTAAATGTGAATTCAGATGAGACAAAGTCCTTCTGAAGGGTGCAGAATGTTCCCCTGAGGCTCCTGGTTTCCATCTCTGTTTTATAGATGGAGAAACTAATGTTTCAAGTAAAAAAATCCCCGCTAGTGGAGTGAACAATAGCAGAGGGAAGAACGAGAACGTACGAGTCCTGCCATCCAGCCCTACGGTCTAACCTTCCCCCTTCCCCACACGCTCCCTCTGCAGGGAGGATGGGGTGAGAAAGCAGAGGTTTTGTGTTATTTTCTGTTGGTACCCAACAAGGTGCATCCACAACTGGAGGTTTAAAATTGGTCTTTCAGAAACATTAAGCAGGAGACATCCAGCCAGCAGCCACAGAGAAGCTCCCCCAGCACGAGCCCTTCTTGCATGTGGTCCCAAGGCAAATGAGACCTCAGCACAGCAAGAGCCACAGGTATTTCACTCATGTTCCCTGGAACAGTTTCACCAGCTACCTCTAAGGCATTTTTTCTTGCTCCTACTGTGCAGCACCTGGCCCAGAACCAAGCTGGCCCTCCCCAGCACTTGTCATTTTCTCTCTTCCCTCTCCTCCCCTCTCAAACAAAACAAAACAAAAAGAGGGAAAAAAGAAAACAAAACTGTTTCCCCACAGGCTGCAGACATGAGTGAGATGCAGGTGCAGGCTGCACAAAGCTAATGAGTTCAAATCCCAGCTCCCCACACACCCTCATACAAGATGCCCGGCCCTTTGAAGAGTAGAAATGGAAAGAGAACGAGCTGGAGCGCGAGCACCTGTAGGAGCCGGCGGTTGCGGCCGGGCAGCTGGGCACGGCCCCGCTCCAGGATGCCACGCTCTGCTCACCGTAATGCCTGCTCCTGGAGAGCTTAAAAGCACGACTTAAACATCAGCCTTTGCAGCGCTGCAGTGGAGCTGGTTATTATTATCCTCATTGTATGAATGCAGAAGCCGGGGCGCTGGGTAGAGCAGGGAACTCGTTTGTCCTGCTGGTGCGGTTTGCCAGCGCAGACGCAGGGCTGCCGCTCCCACCCGGCTGTGCCGGCCCCGTCCCCATCAGCTGTGCTCCCTCAAGTTTCAAAGCTCAGCCGAGGACCTCAGTTCCCTCCTGTTTATGGCAGTGCCTGACCATTGTGGCAAATCTAATGTGAAGGGGGGAAATGAACACTGCACCTTCCCAGTTTAGAACAGCAGGAGCCGGGTGAGTCTCCAGTCACGGCGCAGCACAGCACATGGGCACAGCCAAACCAGGACCCACACACCTCCCTCCAGGATGAGTGAGGACAAACTGTAGATAGATATGGACTGACAGCTCCTCTTCTATCTCACTTCAGACCATTGTGGAGGCCTGTACCTCACCCTGTCCCACAGGGAAACCACCTAACAGCAGCTTTCCCGAGGAGTCCTGGCAGTGATGTGTGTCTTAATCACTGCAAAGCTCTGAAAGTCAGTGGGAGGAGAAGCGTGTTCCTACAGCTTTAGTTGGTGCTTTCCAGAATAGTCTCTTGTGTTTTTGCCAGCAGCTCAGGTTCCTGCTATTATTTTGCCTCTTTGCTGTGTATGGAGGGAAAGGGAAGCTGCCTCCTTCCCCTGCCCTCAATGGGCCAAGCTGCTGCCGAGCCCTTGCTGAAGAGCAAGCTCCTGCTCTGCACATCACTGCACTAACTAGAAAAACAAGAGAGGCCTCAGCCCTGTCCTTGCAGAGACCCAGGTCCACAGGCAAACTGTCCCTCCTGCCCTCCCAGGGGTCTACCCCTGCTGCTGCCTCTGCCCAGCATCGCCTCTGCTCCTCCACGCAGTGCTGTGAGCAGTCAGTGCCCCAGTCCCAGACCCTGCAGCAGATCCTGACTCCACGCTCTGTTTGAAAAGCCTCGTCTCACCCTCTTCCCACCCTGCAGCCACCAGCCCCTACACACTTCACCCTGCCACATGGCAATCCCAGCACAGCTCTCCCATGCCCCAGGCCTGCAGCCTTTCGCTACGTGACACTCGCTGTGGGACTCCCGGGCAGTCTCACCAAGCTCTGCAGTTACAGCGCTTCACATCCAGAGGCTGTCGATGTGCAGACCCCAGAACAAGGACACAACACCCACACTCACACGCCAGTGCCTGGATGAAGGCCGATGGCCTCAGATGCTGCAGTCAGGGCGCTGAGGTTCCCCAGAGCCCCCGCACAGCGCAGCCCCCGCACCCTCACGCTCCGGCACAGAGCTCGGGCTGCTGCAGAGCCTCCCCGCTGCCTGGAGGCCTGGGCTGCTCTGCAGTCAGCCGGGATCACGCCTGGGTTCACGTGTCACTTGTGGCAGCTCCTGCCTGTGTGTGGAGCCTGCCAGGCTGCTGAAGCCCATGGCAGCACCCAGCCTGGGGGTGCTGGGAGGTGAGGCTCAGACCCTCCTCCCTTCCCACAAATCCCCCTCCTGACTCCTCCTATCCCACATTAGCTGGTAGAGACTTACTTTCCTCTCACTGTGGTGGGGTTTTTCTTTTGCAAAGCCCTAGTTTATTTAAAGCACATGGTCCCACAGCAGGATGCATGGAGGGAGTGGAGGGAAACGTGCTAGAACCGGGGCGTGGGCTCTGCTATGGCAGGTGACAGCAGGGTGGGAGCATGAGGAGGGGCCCCGAATCCTTTCTGGTTCCCAGAAGCTCAGCTCTAACAGCCCTGGGCTTTGGGAGATCCAGGTACCCACTGGCCAGATTCCCCTTGGCCAGGGACAGGACATGCTTGCAGCTGGTGCTGGTGGGAGCTGCCCCTGTGAGGGGCCGTGTGGCTGGCAGCGGGGGCAGCCCAGCGCCACGGCCCCGCACGCTGCCCGAGCAGCTTTCCCCATCTTGGCCGCTTTGCCATCTACACACCAGGAAATGGTTCAGCTTCACAGAGAGTTGCAAAGCAGCTTCTGCCTCTGGTTATTAACCCACACACAGGGCTGCAAGGGGTGGCAGAATATAGGACAGGAAGCCGGGGGTGTGCTCAGCGCCAGCTCGCAGCCCTGGCCCGCCGCGTGCAAACAAGTGTGACTCGCGGTCCAGCCCCAGGCGCCACACAAAGCCGGGCCCGAGCTGGCCCTGTGGGGTGGCAGCACACGCAGCTCCCAGCCGAGCCCAGCTGCCTGTTCCCTGGGGCAGCCGAGCTGGAGCCTGGGCCAACGTGCCTCATTTCCCTCTCATTTATTTCAGACTTTCAGCAAGACATTTCCACAGCTACTCCCGACTTACACCAGTGGGAATAAGCGATGCTCCAGCCCCTCCTCCCAGAAGCCTGGCTGTCGTTCCTCAGACTTGGTGCTCACAGAAAGCATTGAGAGTCCATTTTTTCCCTGTTAAATCATCTGATTTCTTTGGCTCCCCTTTTGATAGGAATTCTTTCTTTCTTTTGCACTAATTTTGCCCAGTTCCAGCACTGACCCATGTTTATGAAAGGGGCTTATGAGCTGTAATGTTAACTAGCCTCAGTTTGCTGATTCAGCAGCAGAATAAATAGGTAATTACACTCTGCCATATGTGTCTCTAATTCCAAATAGATGGTGTCCAAAAGGCACTGTGCATTACCAGCGGATGACTGGAGTTGGGACTGTAAAAATGAGTAAATTGGTCCCCAAGGCCAGAAAAAGCTCTGTCAAATCCCACTGTTTATATCATACTGAGTGGCTGACTTGTGGTTATTTTGTAATTTAATACTGCTAAATGTCAACGGGAAATCCTTTCAACTACAGTTTGATACCTAGTGACAGAAAATCATTCAAGACTTAGACAAAGCAGCCAGCTCTGAGAAGTGCATTTCTTTCCTTCTAATCTTTGCATAAAGAGTGATCTTGCAGCAGCTGCCCTGCCCTGAAGGGGAGAGGGCGAACACACTGCCTGTGTCCTCTTCCCCCAAAGATGCCCCCTGCCCATGCCATGCCCCAGGCAGTGCCCGCCTCTGCCTGTCTTTCCTAGAGCCCGACTTGCTGGGCTTGGCGCTGCCTTTGTGTCCCCAGTCTAGTCCAGCTGGGCAAGTTTCTTTACTCCTTGTCCCGAGCAGCCCGATACATGAGACCAACTCTTTTTCCTGCATGTTTGTTCATAAGAAAATGGAAAACCCAGAATGGCCACGTTCTCCAAATGCTTCCTGTGAACAAATCCAAACCATGCACACACACAGGCTGCTGTGCACACACAGGGGAAGGAGCTGCACAGAACAGACTGCAAGTGACTTGCAACGTGTCCCTTTCAAATGATGAATCCCATACATCATGTTAAATAAATGGCTAAACTTGCCCCAAACCGCCTACTGCACTGAATTCAAGGTGCTGTCCTGCCCACCAAAGAGCTCCTTGGATGACCACTGCTGGGGAGATATTGAGACAGCAGACAGGAGTCATCTGTTCGGGTGTTTCCAGCTGCTGGTCACCTCCTCAGGCAGGGACAGTCATCCCTTCTTCCCTGAGACTGGAGCATTGCAGCGGTGCATTTGCAAGGAGGAAGAGCCTGAGCTCGGAGGGGGCAGCGCACAGCCCAGGAGACCTGCTGTAAGCTCTGTGCTTTGCCAGGAAATCGTGCCCAGCACTTGCTGTGGGACAGGGAGGGCACCGGCCTGTGACACACTCAGTGGGGGACACTGGTGACTGCCCAGCTCAGACATGCAAACAGGGAAGAGTTGTTTCATCTGTGTGTGCAAAAGCAGAGCTCTGTTTGGTACAGGCTCAGGCTGCATCTCAGCAGCTCTTTGTGCTGGGCTGCAGCCATGTTTCCCTGCTGTCCAAGCAGGGCCTATCGCACCTGATATTCTTTGCTCAGTCTGTCTCCAGCAGATCTCCCGTCTCTGGAGGCTGAACAGAATAATTAGAGGTCTGAGAGCTGGACAAAGCCTGTCTGGTGGATGGGGTAATTTACAAATGCTCAGACTGTCCACACTCCTAAGCCAAAGGGGAAGCTTAATTAGAGGCACAGGAGAAATTCATCTGGGAGGAAATTAGGGCAGAGAGAAGCCCCAGCCCAGCAGAGGCAGAAGGACACCCTCAGCACAGCCTCGCCCTGCAGAGAGCCCTGCTGCTGGCATGGGCTGGGAGCTAGGCTTTGCCTGGGAGCAATGGGCAAGTGGTGGCCCTGTGCCTGAGAAGAAAAAGGCTCCAGTCACCCACTCGTTGCCTCCCTGCTCCCTCTGGCCTCGGGGACCCTGCTGAGATGCACTGCACCAGCTCAAGCCTCTCTGCAGGCCTGCATGGCCCAGCCTTCTGTTGGCAATTGCCAGCTCAGGCTAATGGGATCTGCAGGGAAGCTGTTTCACACTCAATTCTTCTGTTAGACACTTAGCTGAAAAGTGGGGGGAACTGCACAAGCTGCTCAGGCAATATGTCAGCACAGATCCCACAGGATCCTTCTACTACTCTTCAATGATCCCTTAAGATCCAGTCTGCTTCCTCAGGTTCAGGCCAGTGGCTTCTAGAAAATGATGCCTGAACAGCTCAAGCCTGTCCCTGCCAGGGCTGGGGAAGAGCAGAGTCACACAACAGGAGCAGCAGCCTGGCTCTGTGTAGCATCAAGACAACGAGCACCAACCTAAATCCAGACCAGGCTGAAGATGGTCACAGTACCAGCAGTGTCAGCAGCTTCTGTCACAGCTTCTAGGGCTCACAGGAGGGGTCTGGCTGAGAATGCCAGTTGCTCCCACTCCCAGATCAACTCCCTCTCACAAAGAAGTAACTTTGGGCCAAATCAGACATCAGGCTCAGGTTAGGACCACCTCTGGCACAGCCCACTGCCAGCTTCTGCTGCTCCTACCTGCAGCCAGAGAGGCAGAGGAGAAGAGTGGGATGTCTCTAGCCACTAGGGATTACTCCTCATGTGATCTTTCTTTCCCCATGGCCCCATTTGGCTCAAACTCCAAATTCCACAGCACCCACACTTGGCTCTGCCCGAGGCCACTGCGATGAGTGCTGCACACACACAGCCTCCTGCGAGGGGAGATAAGGCTGGGGGAACTGAGATATGACATGTTGGGGGATTTCCTGGCTTGTGGCAATATCTCAGATTTCTACTTTTGAGACCAACATGGAGGGGAAAGTCTAGTTTGCACAACAGTGCCCGTAATACAAAGCAGCCACTCCTCTACAGAAGAAACAGCTCCACTGGATGCTCCTGAAGCCAAGTTCACTCCTGAACCACCTCCCCCTAAAGCTCCCTACAGCAAGATCCAGCCCTCTGGGGTGCAGAGGGGACCCATGGGACAGGGCTGTAGCTCCCCTGTGTTCTAAGAAACCCCAGTTGAAAACACCCAGTGCTCCTGCTTGGTTTGAAGAGGTCCCTGGGCCAGCCATGCTTCTGGAAGGGAGATCTGTTCCTCCTCACCTCCCTGGGCCTCACACAAAGAATTGCCTACTTATGTGTTTGAGGATCCAGTGCCATAAAGAGGATGCCTGGGCACACGTGGTGGCACTGGGTCCTTCCCACTGAGCGTGGCTACAGAAGGAGGCTCAGGCAGGTGCAGAACAGCTCTGACAGCGTGTGACTGGCCAAGGCAGCCACTGAGGAGAAGTGTCCTGGCCAGGGAGGTAACGTCCCGGCTCCAGCCTGCCGTGTGCAGGGACACCAAGAGACAGACTCCCCAGGGCCCTGGCAAAGGGCCGCATGTGCTGGGTGCTGTGGGGGAGCTGCTCTGGGAGGAGGGGGCTGCCAGGGGCAGCCGTGCTGTGGCAGGCTGGGCCTGCCCTGTCACCCCAGCCTGACGTGACACCTGCCAAACCCTTCCACTCCCGCTGCCAGAGATTAAAGGATGGAGTGGCTGGTGGTTAAGGCTCAGTTCATTAGAAAGACTCCTGTTAATTGGGTATTAACTGGTCTCTGCTGGGGACTGGAGACACATGGACTGGGAATCCAGGAGGTGGGAATCCAGGAGCTGCAGCGTGCTGCTTGTCAGACATTTGAACTTTGGCAGGCTGGTGTGGCTGGCATGGGGAGGGCAGCCCAGCCCTCAGCTGGCATGTCAGGCCGTGCCCCTTGGAGATTCACGGCTGCCATTGTCTTGGCCAGACTAATTCCTCTTACTGGGATGCTGGTCTGGATTTTCCTCCCCATCCCAGATTGTGTATCACACCTCTTGGGCTTTGCCTAGTTTAAAAATACATGTTTAGGGCTTAATCTGTGCTGCTCTAGGGCACAAAGACCAGGCTGGCCCTGAGAGCACCTGACATTAAGTCCTGAGACAAAGCCCTTAGGGCAGAGTCCTCATACTCTGGCACTAAAGTCTCAATTCCTGTCGCCTGGAAACATAACAGGATTGTCTCCGTTTAGTGGGATTATGTCTGAAAAAGCCTTTTGTTCCTGCCACTCGCTGCTCCAGGGTTGACAGCTGAATCAAACCAGATGGAGCCCCACGCTCAGAGCGAAGAAACGGCGGAGGGCTCCTGGCTCTGACATGGGTTGACCTTGGACAAGTCACTCCATTGCCCTACACTTGGCCTCTCGTCCCCGGGGCAGAGGCGAGGAAGAGGCCTTCAGAGATCACCTGCCTTTTGCCCTGGACATGCCGGGAAGCCGTGTGCAGCTCGCCCAGGGCCAGGGGTTACGCCATTCCTGTCCCTCTCTGACCTGAGAAGCGAGTCCCACACGTGTGTCAGAACAGCCTCCCACAGCAGGGGCTGCCGGGGCCAGGCGTGGGACCTCTGTCACGTTCACAGGGGCTGAGGAAACACGGGGAGCACAGAGATTAAACGGGAAACGTGAGGCTGCCCAGAAACGTCTCCCCTCGGTGTCACACCACAGCAGTGTCAAAGCAGGACAGCTTTCTGCGGGTCAGTGGCAGGAGAGTGGCCACGGCCGAGCTGCCCCAGCCCTGCTGCGAGCAGCAGCCCAGGCACACGCTGCTGCAGGTGCCTGTCAGTGCAGGGCTGCAGCCCAGAGCTCGCCCTGACACCTGCGAAGCTGCAGTGGTGACGAAGCCTCTCTACCTTTAAGGCATGAGCTGTGCTGTACCCAGCAAGGAGGTTTGCCTAATTAACTCCGATTGTATATGACATTGTCATGTTGATTTACTAAATATACGCGGGAAATCTCTTTATTTCACCAGCTGATTGGTGACATAATCTGGGTCTGTAAGGAGCAGCCTTGACACCAATTCCCTCTGGTTATGTTACCTGTCTTTTCCACCTGCACTCGCATCAATGAAGCCCACAAGGAACTTCAATAACTAATTTATTCATTTTGCTTCTGATTTATAGTAAAGAGGAAAGGATGTCAGGATACACTTGTCTAGAATGACAATCAAGCCCAGAACCCTTCCAAGCTCGCGCCTTCTCAAGAAGTAGAAGGCTTCACCCTAGCAGCATGTGCCTCGTGCAGATCACAATTACCCACCACTTCTGTGTTACCACAGACTCACACCAGCTGGGAGAAAGTTTCCAGATAATACAAGCCTGGAAAATTCAATTGCCTTGCTCCCTTATCTGCTGAAGATGTGAGCATCCCTGACTGACACATGACATGTTCCATCATGCTGCTCATGTCCTCACTTGCCCCGGAATAATTAGTCCATGTTTACCAGGCTGTGCTGAGGTCCTGCTTTTGTACTGTGTCGTGGTGGAAAGGGCACCACAGACCCCTGGGATCACTCGTGTGAGCAGCAGGCACAGGATCATGACTCAAGCTGATGCAAATGAATCCACAACTGTCTGTGGATGAGTCCCAGTAACGCTGCAGTATGGCTCCAGGAGCTCCCACATTATTCAGCCTTACTTACACCAAAGTACACATTTTGTTATCTAAAGAAACAGGACTCCAAGACAGCCCTGAAAGCCTCATCCTACAACTTCTTCCCTCTGGTGCAACATGGGAAATATTCAAAAGTTTGTTTTGGCAGCAAACTGTTTTCAATATCTAGCCATGTGCCAGAAGGTCAAGGCTTTCCTCCCCAGATGGAGAGCAGAGAATTAATTACTGATCTCCTCTTCAGAGGCCACAAGGAAATCTCTCTCCGAAGGAGAACACAGTCCTACACGATTTGTTGGAATGCAGCTGTTGTTAGTTAGTGGTGCCTCTGGAGCACTGCTGCAGCCTTCCACTTGCATAGGTCTGCAGTAACGGGGCTGCTCTGTGGCACATGCAGCTCCTGCAGTACCTGACATGCATTTTTCAGGGCTGAGAGACTGAGAGCCACGTTCCCTGTTCTCAGCACAGAGGTTGCTCCGCGCTGCTCATCCCGTGCCAGAGCAGCACATCACCATCCCAGGCCACCACAACGGCATTTCCCCCTGACCACAGCTCTGTTTGACACCATTTCCCAGCCTTGGAGCTTTTCTTGGGCTCAGCCCATCACTGAAGCGGTCGTTCTCAGGGGCCAGCAGTGTAAGTGGCCTCACACAGCAGAGGCACCCTGGCAAGGCTAAGAAAGCCTCCTTCAGCAGTTCTCTGAGCTGCTCCAATTTCTGCCTGGAACAAGTTACAGACCAAAACCACTTCGTGCTGCACATGGACTGTCCTCATCAGCACAGCACTCCTCATCGCAGTGAAATGAGCGGCTCGTTTGGCAGAGCAATCAGGGGAGCAGGGTTAGCTGCTCAAAGGGATGTGCAGATACTCTGTGTCAGGCGTGGAGCCCAGCTCAGCAACAGGGAAAGCAGGGGATGGGGGAACGTGCGACTCCATTGGACGAGAGCCTAGTTAAGATCCGTCTGTGTCAGCCCAAAGCTTAATCTGGATTGATGCAAACTGCAGAAAGTATCATTAGAGACTGGCTGGGGAAGTCACGGAGCTTCTTGTCTTCCCCAATAATAGAGATATTTCTGTTTACAAAGGTGGACTTGATCCTCAGAATTTCCTCTGTAGATCTCTAGTATTTGCATGTGTCACCCTGTTTTCCCTGGCTCATTAATCACTCACTGTGCTTGTCAAACTGGAGCAGTGCCTGCTGTGCTCCCACAACCTGCTGCAGGGGCCCTGGGCTGAGGGTTCCTGCTGCTACTGTTCAGCTGCTTCATGGCCCTTGGGAAGGCAGCCCCACAGTGTGCCCAGGCAGCCCCACAGTGTGCCCACACCCCCTCACACCCACACCAGCACGGAGCAGTGCCCTGGCAGGCAGCACAGCACTTGGTGTGTTTGCTACAGAACAAAAAGCTTTCCTTAAGCTCCATCACCCCTGGGGTCAGGCTGGTGTCTCTCACTCGGCCTTTACTGTGCCTCCAGCCCAGCACCCACTGAGCCAAGGTCCCCGTGCCTGGGACAGGAGAGCCTCTGGCCAGGTCGTGCTCACATGGTGCAAGTGCTCTCCTCCAGACTTCAGACCTCTCTCTCTTCCATTACACAATCACAGAATGGTAGGGGCTGGAAGGGACCTCTGCATTCCCACTCTTTGCTTCATATTCTTCCCCTTCATCAAACAAGAACAAAACCCAGAAAAAAGGTGGCCTCACATCCACTGGATGAGGGGCTGTTAAGCTCAGGCCAGGGCTGAGATCCAGCTTCCAGGTGACAGCCTGTTTTGTCCCTGTGCATCTCACCCACAACACAATGCTCACACGTTCCTTCGCTTCACCAGTAGCAATGGCTTTTCACAGCACAGTCCCTGTCTTTGATATGAGATGAAAGCTTATCTTGCCCAGCCACCCCAGGGAGTGGGAGAATCACGAGTGAAGGAGAACATGTCAACAATATGTCAGGAGAGCTCCTGAGCAAAGACCTGTTTACAGCAGACAGCCTGGACCAGTGAGACAGGTCTGAGTCCAGTTTAAACAAGGTCTCCTGGAGCCGGGATGTGGCTCAGACCTGTCTCAAGCAAAGCAGGGTTTGTCTCTGTGGTGTGCAATGTCTCTGGCTGATTAGGAGTAAAGCCCATCTCCTCCTTCCTGCCTTCCCCGTCAGCTGGAGCAGCCGGCTTACAGGAACAGCTCTCTTTTCTTCTTCTCTCCTGTTTTTAATGACCAGTCTCTGTGATTGGCATGAGGAGCTGAGTCCTGGCAGCACTGGGGAAATTCAATATTGCTAAGACCAGGACAGGAAACAGCAATGTGTTCCTGCAGTCACAACTCCACATTAAGTAATTTGTGCATTAAACTAAAGATGACACAATGAAATGCTGAAATTATCTTGGTCTATCCCAGCTTACAGAGCAAAATGAACTTTAAAGGGTTCAATTTGGTATTTCTAAGACACCTATCACCTTGTTATCAAGCTCTGAAAGATCTCTTTAGGGTGGGAGCAGGATCAAGGAAGGCTCAGTCACAGAGCCTTGTGCAGAGTGAGGCACACGCTGACAGCACCCCGAGGCCATGGGCTGAGGGATCCCTGGTCCAAGGCTGTTCTGCTATGTTCACTGGTAACAATTTAAGCTGCAAGAACTTCCATGTGGTCCCAGACACGGAAGCTCTGCAAGATTCCCATTGTAATGTGCGAGCCAGGGGTGACAAGACATGTTTCACTGCACACTGATGGAAAAACTCCACAGGTGCAAGGTCCCCATTTCAGCATTTCACCAGTGAAAAACAGAGTCTGAAGGACAGTCTGAAGCTGAAACTTAATGTAGAGTTACGTCTGAAGTATTATTTGAATGTTAAGATGAAACTCTGCAAACCTCTAGCTGAATCCCATTGACAGCTCTGAAATATCCCCAGGGAGTCCCTAACAGGTCATTGATTTGTACACTTGTCAGTTGAGCAATGAAACAGAAACCTGGGAGGATAATGCCAGTCACACCTGGGCACAACTTATCACTGCAAAATATTTCACTTAAGGTTTTCCATACGACTGGTCACAAGAGGGAACATAAACATCTGGTGTCATGAAGTATGAAGTTGAAGGGCTGTAATCCTGTGGACTGCTTCAGGTAGAGTCCATGCCACTTCCACACTGCTGGGATAGTTTCTTTCCTACTTCATTAGGAAATTGCAACAAGAGCCTTGAAAACACACACTGGTACATGCCTGTGAGGGGAAGAGTGCGCCAGCTGAGCAGCACTCCCCTCCTCACTGAGTCACTTAACCATGGGCTTAAATATGAGCTACTGCTTGGTCACATGTCCACAGATCCACACACATTTCCATTCACATTTCATTCATCCCAAACTAAGTATTTCTATTTAAAACCTCTGCAGACACAGAAAGGCAAAGCATCCCCCAGTATCGAATGGTGATTAAACAATTCACTTTCCTCTTCGTCTGCTGCAATCTTCATCAAGAAAATCAAGCCAACCCCAGCCAAATTCATATAGATAAGCCTGCTCAAAGTAAATAATTGTTAGAACAATTTCTCTACTGAGGAGGGTTTAATTCTCTTCTTACTGTCTACAGAGTCACTGGCAAATAAAGGACACGGCTCATTTTCTCCACTTCAGTGGGGTGATCTAATGCACTGGAGTGGACTCACTAAAGCTCTAGTGCATGGTATACATGGGCAATGGCCATTAGACAATGCAGGAGCAAGACAAATCAGCCTTTTTTAGCTTCAGGTCTTCTACATAGCCTATGGGACTGAGCTAATACAAGAATTAGCCAAACAGAAAGCCAAGCATTCAGTCCCTTAATGACAAGAACTGCCTTCCCTCAGGGACAGAATGCTTCCCTGTCAGCAAGACAGAGGGACACCGGGAGGAGACATGGTGTCAGAGAGCCACAGTTAGCAGGGAAAAGGATTTTCCACCTGATAGGGAAGGGGTTTGAAGAACCTGTGATACTGTTTCCCTGGCCCAAGTGCTGGGAAGGGCCAGGGCTGTAGGTCCAGCTGAGACTGGAGGTGTCCAGGCTGCCTGCCAGACGTGGGGAGACAGCTCCCACAGCCCAGCCCCAGGTTGCTCTGTGCTGTCCCCCACAATACACTCACCGGTTAGTGCAGTCCAAATTCCCTTTGACTCATCCCTGTGGGGCAGTTGTGCACTTATTTGACTGACTTCTGGGAGCATTCCCTGGCATAAATGATCAGGCAAAGGCGTTTTCAAAGTCACCTGAGTTTGTACCATTCAGAAGCCTAACCCACACAACAGGCACTTGGGCCAGGACTGCTCACAGGCTCCTCCAGCCCAGGCACCAGAAACAAGTCTGTATCTGATCTCACCCCAAAAACTGAGCAGAGCTGCTCTCTGGAATATCTGTGATCAATACAGAGACTCATAGAATCTGAAATAGTTCTTGTAGAGCTGGAGTGAAAGTCGTGCCTCAACACACCACCTTGTTCCTGGAACAGGCACAGAAGCAAAATGAGCTGTAAAGATTAGTCACTGCTCTGACCTCGTGCTTTGGCCAGTGAGGAGTCACAGGGCTGAAACAATGCCATTTCCCGTCAAAAATGATTCAGGAGGTTAAGGCACAGCCTACTTCACTGCCCAGTGTGGGGTCTCCTAGTTCCAGCCTATTCCTGTCATTATTCAAATACTGTCTGTTTGAAATCCTGTAAAGGCACCCATCCTGACTTGCCAGAGGGTTCAGCCCATGCTCTTCTCCCACATCTCTTCAGAGTGACCCTCTGAAAGGCATTTGCAGCTAATGGGGGAAAGCACAGAGAGAATAAACACGTGTTTTCAAAAGCCAATGTAAAAAAGGTGTAGAATTAAGCTAGCAGAACAGAAATTACAGCTGGAGCCCATGATCCAGGCTGAACAACTGAACAGCTGGAGGCCTTGTCCTTGAGGTGCCGGGGGGTGGCTTGTTCTTCAGATAGGTATTTACCACCAGCACATTTCCAGATCTATTGGAAAGTCTTGTTACAGTCTCAAAACAAAGGTCCCCTCTCCTTACACCAAAACAAAGGCTGATGAAATCCGGAGCAGCCTCACAGGCAGTTGGAGGTACGGCAGCTCCTACCCACTGGGGATCATTTTTAACAACCCAAACCAGCTACAGAATAAAGCACAGAAAATGTCAGCCCTTTGTATGAAAGGGCTTTTGAAAAAGCCAAGCTGATTCCAATTTGCCAGAGGCATTAAGACAGCATATGTCAGTGCCTGGGAACTGAGAAGCTAAGAGTTGGCTCCAATGTGCTGGATAATGGAGCCGCTACTACCAGTCCAGTGAGCTCTGGCTGCCACCCTGCTCCTGGTAGCAGTTTCCAGCACGCTGGCACTCGGTGCACGCCACCTGCAAGCCAGATCTGGTTCGTCAGAGGAAACTGGGACCTATTTTAGTTGCCCAGCTGCAGCTCAGCTCATTTGCAAGAGGCAGCCTGCCACATCAGAACTCCTTTAGGAAGCACCAGGAGGCAAAGCAATCTGCTGCCTCTGAAAACAAGCCGGGTAGGAGGGTGCGTCTCTGCCCCTGCTTAAATGGGGCACAGGGGATTGCTGTGGGAGGCAGGAGAATGCGAGGGCTGTCTGCTCACTGAACACCCTCTGCTTTGCCTCGGGGAAGAGCTCTGACATCCCCAGGCTTGGTCAAAAATCCCAGAGCAACTGAAGTTCGTGCCAACGTCTCCTGGAGACTGCTGGGGCCTGGCATGCCAGCTGTGGGCAGAGGCTTGTCAGGCCTTGCAGAGCAGGGAAATCCCCCAGCAATTGCCTCTCCTGCCCTGCCTGCCCTTGTGAGCAACGCTCACAGCTCCTCTGCCCAGAGAGGACCACAGAATCCCAGAATGGTGGGGGTTGGAAAGGACTTCCAGAGCTCCTCCAGCCCAGGCCCCTGCTACAGCAGCTTCCCCTGGCTCAGGGGGCACAGGAACGTGTCCAGGTGGGTTTGGAAACCTCCCGAGAAGGAGCCTCCACACCCTCCCTGGGCAGCCTGGGCCAGGGCTCCCTCCCCTCAACAGGAAGGAACTTCCTCCTCGTGTTCCAGTGGCACTTCCATGTTCCAGCTTGTGCCCATCTGTTACCCCTTGTCCTGTCACTGCCCAACACAGAACAAAGACTGGCCCCATCCTCTTGACACCCTCCCTTCAGGTATTATTAGGATCTGCAGTCAAAGAGGCCAGGCAGGTAATCTGCTCTGTTTTGGGGCCACCCCACAGCACTGACAAGGGATGTCAGTGTCCTCAAGAGTCAGCCCTGAGCCTCAGCCTTGGGCTCTGGTGCGTGGTGAAGCCAGATAACCGGGTTGCACCAGTCTCCATGCTGCTGCTCCAGAGCAGGCTGCAGGGCCTGTGGGCAGTCCTCTGTCCCTTGTCATTGCCAGGAAGGACTGCCCCTGTGCTGTTCCCTGCCACACTGCTCCCCTTGGAGATGGCATCATCTGATCAGCTGCAGAGCAGCACTGGCTCTGGGTCTGCAGCTGCCCTGCAGAGCAGCCTCCTTCAGAGCAGAGCCACACGAGCACACAGCACACCCGAGGAGCTGCTGAGCTACGACAGCAGGACTGGAAGCTGTGGCATGGCACTGGGAGGTGGTTGTACCCAGGGAGCATGGAAAGAGCTAAGCCAGAGCAGAATAGTGAAATACTGCCATCTCTCCCCAGGCCTGGCCTTTCATCGGATACAGCTTCCTTCTCTTCAGCCAGAACACAGTCAGACCTAAGAGCAGAGATGACTGAAATGCCTGTGCTCACTCATACCCCTGTATCCTCTTTCTTGCTCCAGCTGAGAGGTTATCTGCTCAACTACCTGAGGAGGAACAATAAAACTGCCCCTGCACAGTCAGCTGTCAGCTCTGGCAGAGCAATGCTGTTCATGGCTGTTTATGTTTCAATAAAAGGCTGTGGAAATACAACCACAGAGAAGAACAAGAGACCCATGTCCTCTTGAGAGAAAAATCGGTCACTCCCACACCTATTTCTTATCAGAAGCTAGTGGCCAGGTGGTACAGGCAGGAGTGAGTCACACAGGACTGATACAGAGCCAGCAGGAAATGACAAGTATTGTCCATGCAAAATGTGCTTATCAGAGGGCTGCAAGGAGAATGTTCCTTTTCTTAGGAAATGTTTTTAGTGGAAATGTTCCAAGTATTTTTTTTAAGGAGAAGGCCTCATGCTTCCATTCTTCACTTTTATTTCTTCGTTACAGAGGAAGGTCTCAAAGCACATACAGACTGTTACTTGTGGGATTAATGTTCCTCTGGCATCAGCCTGCAGTGAACACCCCAGGAACGCCAGGTTACTGGTAGGAATGATCACAAACCAGCAAATCCTAAACCACCCTGAAAGAATGTTCTATAAAGGGAGTTACAGGCTCATAAACCAGCTTTTACACCTGACGCCAGGAGTTGCATTTACCCAGTTTGGGAAGTGGAACGCTCTCACGAGCGCTGCGTGTCAAACCAGAGCAACACGGACCTCGATGCACACGCTGGCAGCTTCCTGTCACAAACTGCAGACCAAGAGCTCCTCATTACTACCTCAGTCATTTCAAAGCATAAATGTAATTATCATGATCTGATCAGGGACAGCAGAGAAAGAGGCATAATTTGCTGACAACAGTATTTGCAATAATTAATCTCCCAGATGTTGCCTCGCAGGGTCACGGACGTCTTGAAATGGGAAATGGGATCTGAAATCGTTTGTGTCCCTTTAATCACCTGCAGCAGCCAGGGGAACTCAGGGCCTCCTGCCCGGGGTCTGGCAGGGCTCCGGTGCTCCCAGCCAGGCTGCCTCAGTCCCCTTTCCTTCCAGGGACCAGGACAATCAGAAGGAAAAGACCTTTTCAGGTAATGGAAGGAGCTGTGAAGCCTTTACAGACGCCAGTTCAAATAGCATTTATCAGCACTGGAGGAGTTCAGCGTGGAGCTTGTAGCCCTAAACCAAAATGCCATTAAACTAAGCCCACAAGCCCTGGGGTTTAACCACAGGATGAGTGTGGGGGAGTTCCAGCTATACTGATAAATAAAGACACCTAGAGATAAGATTGGCGTAAAAGCAGTAACCAGACAGCATGGCTCAAGCAGGCTGGCAGCCTAGCAGGATGGGGAGGAGTCAGGCAGAGCAGACAGGGCACAGACAAGGTCTAGAGAAGAAAAGTCAGGCATTAACCTTGCCCTGCAAAGTGCCAGGAGACCTGGAAAAGCTCAGCATCTAAACCCTTGCTAGTCCTTGGCCTTGCTGACTCTACCCACAACAAATCAGTGACTGTAGGGGAGAACAGCTGGATGCTGGCTGCAGACACTTCCACATCCTTAAAAAAATGAGGGATGTGTCCCACATCCTCCCTGTGCTGTGTCTGACTGCAAAGGGCTTCATTTCAGTCATTCAGGTTGCCCCAGGATGGAAAGGATTCCATGGGCAGGGTCTGCCCACGGGCTGCTGGTCCCCACAGCATCCAGGCAGGTGCAGCGGGAGATGAGAATTGGCTGGTGCTGCTCCAGCAGCCACACTATGTAAAAATGAACCTGAGACAGTAGTATCTCTTTCATGGGGAAAAGAACTCCTGCTCACTTGAAAGGCAGCTGAAGCAGAAAAAGGTAAATAGAGCCAGGATGCAAGCTGCATTTGGAGTCTCCATTTGCAGAGCTGAGCTCTGGTCCCTGGGCTGAGATTGGCTCCCTTTGCTGCCTGGAATGAGGCCTGTCAAAACTCTCATAGCTTTGATCACCTTTTGCAGGAGAATGATGTACACATTAGATGCTCATTAACATTTATGTAAGTCATCTGCTGCAGTAGCAGTTTATCTTGTTTGCTGTTTGCCTGTGGGAAAAGAAAACTCACAGAAGGCCTGTACAGAAAAGCCTCAGGACCTCTGCACTGGGAAGATGTTGCTGAAAAGTCCATCTGATCTCTCAGCACCAGTCTTCCTTCCTTCTCCCACAGTAACTCCCACAGAGGCAGAGGCAGCTCAGGGGGGAGCTTCGCAGCTAAACTCTTGCCGCTGCTGTCCCGGGTTAAGCGGTGAACGGGATGTGCGCTGCTGTTGGAAAATGGTTCACTGAGCACAGCTGTCACCAAACAACTGCGTGGCAGAGACTGAACAAATGCATTCAGGGGAAATCAGATAATAGAGGTGGAAAGTGTCCTGTGATCCATTTAACTGTGTCTGCTCCCATGAGAACACCACAGAGACTACTGGCTGTGGCAACCCAGCGTGTCCCTGCACACACACACACGGTGCGACACGCTCGCACACGGCACGGCACGGCAGCAGCGCTGACCCTGGCACCAGCACGGACATCACTCGAGTCTCTGACAGCAGTCTGGAGGGAGGGATGGGCACTGTACCCTAGCCAGGACTCTCTCAGTCAGCTTGTTGCTTCACAGAGCCTGTTCAGCAGATGCAGTCTCACCAAAGCACTGTGTGGCATTTATACTGAGCCAGGTGAGTCCTGCAGGCTCTCCTGCTCACCTGGCTCACACAGACTCACACCACTCTCCCCACGGTCGGCTTAATAATTAAGAAGTTGCTCTTGCCAGGTTAAGGACACAGCTCTCTTTACGGAGCAGCGGGCTCTGTTTACCCCTAATTGCACTCCAGGTAAGAGGTTAAGAGGAGAAAGGATCTTATTATCTGGATAAGCTGAAAAAAAATCCCCAACCAGGAGGGCCAGCACAGATGTTCCTGCTTCTCCAAGGGCAGGACTCTGCCTCTGGAACCTCTCCAGGGCCTCATCCCGGCCCTGGAGAATTAATTATCTGCTCCTTGTGCCTGGGCAGAGTGTGGAGAGAGATGATTCCTTTGTGTTACGAGAAGAATTGTGAGACAGACGAATTAGGTCTCGCTCAGTGTTCAAAGTCAATTAGAGCCCAGCCTGGAACAGCCCAGGTCTGCACTACCTGCTATACAGAGTCCTGCCTGTGGCCACGCACGCTGAGCTGTGTCAGAGCAAGGAAAGATTTCTCCTACAAGGGCCTAAGAGTACTCAGACAAATCCTACTGATCAGCTAAGGTCTACAGAGTAAAACTCTCATGACATCAGCCTTGCTCTGCAGCCCAGGGACCAGTAGAGTCAGTACCAATGCCTGAGGTGCCGCTGCCGTCAGCCCCGTGGCGAAGGTCCTGCTTTCCCAGCACCCAGCAATGACAGATCCTATCAAGGAGGTGGCAGTGGCTCAACTCCCCATAGCTCTCCTCACTGAAAGGAGCACAAAGGCTAGCTTGCAATAAAGGAAGCCTGCAGCCCTTCAACTAGTGCAAGGTGGAGCTCTGAGGACACGGCACTGGGACTACTTGAGGCAGCTGCCAGGGCACCCAGCTGGGAACCCAGTAGGACTCAGTAAGTCAGAACTGAATGAAAGACGCACAGAGGACTTCATACAAACCATCAGGACCATTCAGTCCCCTGGCAGAGAGAGGTCGTAACCAGAGTATGAGAAACAGCAGGTACAGGAATCCTTAACCTGCAAAGGACAGCACGGGACACTCGGCTCTCAATTGTACTTACCACCAAAGGAATATGGAACCCATTTGGGAGAGCATGTTGTCTGGGTTCATTGCCATGCAGATGCACTCACATTGCCCATGCAAGTCAGAAAGCATGCTTATCTTTTCTAGGTAGGGATGCTTCTTGACATGGCTAAGAGATGCTGGAATACCCTCTGTGTGAAGCACACTGAATTCACAGCAGGGATTGCTTTCCCAACTCCCGAGCGCAGCACTCAGTTCTGAAACAATTCCTCCTTCTCTGTTAACAACGTAAAGCTTTGGCACATTACCCAACTTAAAAAGTAATTTAAACTGCATTTATGAAATATTTCATGAAACATTTCTAAAAACATTGCCACTTTCACTCCCCAGCCATGACAGCAGCAGTTGAAAGGAGAGTGCACTGAAACCTCTCTCTCAAACGCAGACTGCTTGAAATTTCTGCTTCTTCAAGCTGCTGTTTCTATTCTATATTCACTTAAAAGCTGTGGAAAATAGGCATACTCAATATCAGATTTTGTTGTTTTAAAACTTGTGGAAGTAAATACTTTGATCTAATCACATGTAAATTATGTGTCACTGTTAAAATATGGGGCTGGATGTAAATCTCAGATACAAAAGAAGTCATCACCGTCTCCATGTAGAATGAAAAGAAATGTAGAATATTAAAATCAGGAGGTTCAACTTTATTAGCATAACAGCTTTGGTTTATATTCATGTGCACCAAAAATGCATTCACAGCAAAATAACTCAGAAAGAAGAAAAGCCCTGATTCAGCACAGTAATTTAACTCATATTTAGCTTCGAGCACGTGCTTAAGTCCAGCTAGGCTTAAGTCCAGATGAAGAGAAGCCCTCTGAAAGTTAAGATGAAGCCAATAAAAGTGGAACAAATTATTGCAGGCTGACCAAAAAATTCAGAATAGTTTTTACTGAGTTCAGTCTTTGTTTCAAGTGTGTCCTGTTGTTACAAATCTCTTTGTCCTGGTCTAAACCAAATCTCGGAGGCTAACAAATTCATATGAAATCCTATCCTTGAAGGATGGAGGACAAAGGCTTCCAGACTACATCCATCCTCATTGGCAGCCAGAGACAGATGGAGCAGCTACAGGTAACAGCAGAAGCCAAGTGGAACACACTGGGGTCTGCAGAGAACTGAACAGGGGACACTTCTTCCTGTGGTTTGTATCAACAAATGCATGAGGCCGTGAGTTCCCACCTGCTCCCTTCTCCCTCCTGAGCTGGGTGGCAGTCCAGAGCTTCGTGGTATCACATTCCCACTCTCTGCTCCTACCTGGAGGCGCTCTGCCATTGCTGAGAGACATGGAGAAAGGTCTCCAGCTCTCCCAGGCTAGAGGAAGGCCTAGAGCCAGGGCTAGAGAAGGGGCTTACTCAAACTGCATGTTAAATGCAGAATCAGATTAAAATAATTGGGAATGGTTTCTAACCACTGTGAAGAACACCCTGTGCTACCCTTCAAATAACAGTACCTGGCACCCAAACAGAAAGAAAAAGAGTCCCAGCTCACACACACGCAAGAGGCTGACAGATGCTAACTGACTGTGTCTCAGGCTCCCTTGAGAGGGTGTCCTGGGGCTGCTGGGCTGCAGTGGGCAGCAATGGGAGAAGACAGAGGAGCTCTACAGCACCACCACTCAGACTGACCCTCTGCTGATAACAAGCAGAACAGCTCGTTAAAGACCACGAGCCTTTAAAGGCAACAGCAAATTCTTACGTTTCTCATGTACACAACATAGATATCTATTCTATATATATTTGATAGAGATCCATAGGTATGTTCTTATGTATACAACAGCTAGAGAAGGCAAAACACATTGTCAGTGAAGCCGAAGACATCAGCATCAAAATTGCAATGAAAGAGAGTTGTTCTCTGATTGAGGAAGAAACACACCTGAATAATCTGGACAAAGGGCTGTGCCTCCTGTGAGTACAGGCATCAGCTCTGCCTCATTCCAAAAGGCCCTAAAACCTCCAAACTCCCCAAAAACTCTTTGGTGACACGAATTCAACCATTTCCCAGCAATCTCCTTCTTTCCCAGAGCAACAGCGAGACACCCTCTGAGGCACGGCCCCATGCACACAGGAGGAGACCACGGCTTTCTCTCTCTGCACATCAGGTGACTTCACTCTGTTTGCTGTGAGCTTTTGCAAAAGGTTCCTTTCATCAGCTGCCTTTGAGGTTCTTTGAAAAATGGAAATAATTAGGCACGTGTATTTTCATTGGCACAGGGAGGCTGAAGCCTGAGCTGAAAGGCTTTGCCTTTGCAAGAAAATAATAGGTCCAATTAAATGTACTTTATTCTCTGAAGTTCAAACGCCGTAGCTTTGGGGGCAAGAATTACGTGCAGAACGGGCTTATAGGTACATATTGGACTGGGGTTAAAGATAATACGCTTGGGTTTACAAAACAACGATGCTGATGATTAATAGAGCAGCAAAGGGTGGAAGTGTGACAGTCCTGTCCAGAGGGACAAGGAAAAAGCCCCGTGTCCACTGGCACCGAGTCCACCGAGAACCCAGTGACTCTATTTGCATGTGTAATCACACACCAGACTGCTAAAATGATGGATGTAGCTGTGATAAAAACACACTGTCCCTGAAGGGAACTGGATCAGACCCCTAATTATCACCCATGGTTCCCTGTTCAGTTAATACTCTCCTGAAGTTTCTAAAGTTTCAAAGGCATGTAAATCTTATCAAAGTGTTTCTAATTGCACGTAAATGGCAGGTAGGGTGTCACTTCGCTTGGGCTGCAGGGAAGGGGCAGCAGAGCTCTCCTGAACCCGTGCAGAGGTCTGACACTGTGTTCAAAACTCAGAGAGAAATCAAACCCTCACATAAATGTTAACTGAAAGCAAAATTGCAGTTAAAAACCACAGAGAATGCTCTAAAAATAATTAAAATCATGTGAGACAAATCAACATGCTCTTCTGCTTACGGGCCCGGCTCTCAGGGGGCCGGCGCCTGGCTGTGCTGCCTGCAATGGCTTGCTCTCTGTGTGCTTGGACAAAAGACACTTTATTACAGTAATTTATCACCCCATAAAAGTGGCTTTCTTGTATTGCTGAATAATTTTGAAAGAAATATGTTTTAAAAATTAAAAATGCAGTCAGTGTGTGCACACTCAGGTCTGCTGGGAGACATTTCTGCAACTACTGTAACTGCCTGGCTACTTTTAATACCTCTACCTTCTATTATTTAAAGTATGACGATATTTTTTCCTTCTCTGAGCTTTGTCAGCTATAAATAAAAGATAAGGTTTGAATTGTACAGGGTATCTGTAAGCACTTCCATTATTGATACTTAATGTTACTTGGAGGAGACGGGAAGACCACGGTGCTTCTCATTTGCGCCTAAACCCTGAGGTTCAACTGAGGAGAGCAGAGGGTGCATGCTGGAGAGGTCATTCTCTCTCTGCATGCTTCCATTTGTTGTCCTCCATGTAGCACCTTCCAGCATGAAAATGAGACCTATCCACAGATATTTAATGCAACATTAAACAAGATGCTTGGGGAAAGTGTGAAAACTGCTTGATGGGACCCAGGACCAACGGGAAAGGCTCCCTAGGACAAACTGAGGACTCAGAAGCTGCTCAGTGCCTAGAACTAGGTCCATGATCCTGAAACACAAAAACTTGTTTTATACTACTTCTCTTAGACCCAGAGAGTCCTTTGTCTGCAAAACTGGAGCTGCCTTCTCCCCAGCTCTGGAACAAAAGGGGATCCTTTCCTCGGCACTGTTGTCATTTAAGGTGTTGCCCTTGTTTTTAGCACCACACCAGCCAGTGGCTCCTCAACAGTGGGGAAACTGCACAATTACGTACGGAAAAAACCAGAGTAAGATGGAATTAGCAACAAACACACTCATCAGACTGGCCCAGAAGCTGAAGGGTTGTTTGACCTGGAATGGTCTGAAGGAAAAGGAATGTGTCAGTGAGGCTACTCTTAAGGCAGCCCTGTAATTTGGTTTTACAGGTCCCAGTCCCCTTGTAGCTCACAGTGCTCTCACAGCCAGGCATCCTTAGGCACTGGACTGAAGGCAGGACACCTGCCCCAGGGTGAGTCCCCACAAAGCTTTTATTTATAGCTGACTTATGTCCTTGTTCCTCAGGAAAATGCCACCAGGGTAAACCTCCTGTATATTTTTTTGTCTACTGCTGTAGCTAAATCAAGGCATTTTTGCTGTTAAAACAGATGGGCTCTTCAACAGGGTGAGGACGGCGGCACCTCACAGGAACCATCACCCCCACAACCCCTTGGATTTGCAAAGCAGCTGGAACTGGGCTTGGAACAGACACAGAAAAGTCCTCCTATGGGATAAACTGGGATGAATCCTGCCCTCTGCGTCACGTCTTCAACGCTTTAAAGACTGTGTGGCAAATTCCAGCCCATGCAGCCAGATGAATGAGGGCAGGGCCAAGGCCAGAGCGTAGCTGGGTACGTGGAGTCACTGCCAGACTCAGCTGTCTGAGCATCCACAGGCTCCCAAGGGCAAAGGAACCAGTCAGAGCAAGACTTCACTGGGAGTTTTCATGAGAGCTAATGACCACCTTTGGTTTTACTGCGACCCAGGGAGATCACAGAGTAACCAGATTGCTAATCAGCCCCAGGAACACACCAGCACTGGTGCCTGATGAATCAATAAACACACTGAGCTGAGTTTCCCCTCCATATTCTGTTTTCCATACTGCCTCAGCACTGGTAATGACTGCATCAGATACCCTTTGCCAGCCATGCACTAATTACAGATCTGCAACCCGTCCTGATGCTTCTTCAAACCACAAGATGATAAAATTAGATCACTACTCACATCACCTTCTTTGTAGACAACTATCAGAGGGATGCAACAGTATCTCCCCATTTCATTTTCTAAGAAGTGACTTCAAGAGCCAGAGAGTGAGACAGTGAGTCACGCTCGGAGCTTTCTTCACCAGCTTGTATTTAGTCGGCTGAGAAGAGCTGCTCTCTGTGCACAGATACCTGAAAACTGAACACACTTGGCAGCAAGTGCAACAACAGCCCCACAAACCTCAGGCTGTGCATAAATCCACATCACTGGTCTATGTCTGAAAACCAAAGGGGCTGCCAGGCAAATCCCAGGCACCGCTGAAAGCAGCAGGGTGGGAGCCTGCATCCAACCACGAGCATAAGGGAGAGTCCCTCAGTTCTCTCGCTGACAGATGGACTCCTGCATCACACATCCTTGAACCGCCACTGCGGCTGGAAATACGCAGCAGGCAGTCACACAGACACTGGGCAGAGCACCCAGAGGATTAGTGCTGTGGAGATGCCCAGACAGACCCACGTGTTGTTCCAGCAAGTCTTGGTACAGGTACCGAGCTACACGGGAGCAGAGGCTCATCCAGCCAGGGTCCCGTCTCCATCAGTGCCCAAAGGCAGATGTCAGGGGCAGAGCTTAAAGCTAGACTAATGTCTGTTAGGGCCAACCCAGTTTATCTGTTCATTTATGAAGTCATCTGAGGAAAGATGCACCGGGCTGAGCTGGGCATTTCCCACATAAGCATGGCAGCATTCCCAATTCCCTCAAGCGCTGCATCACCCCCAGTCCCCTGGCTTACATGCCCCTTGCAGTCAGCTGTGTGAGTTCCTGCTAAGCACAGTTATCCTTCTGGGCATTCCCAGCCAGGCCTGCAGTATCACAGATACTTTGCAGACCTGCCCTGATTGTGTTTCATGTTATGGCATCAGTTTTACACAGATTAAAAGGCATGAATAAATAATGAATCGAAGTTGTTGGCCTGGTATATCTATATAAGCAGCATGTGTCCAAAATGGTTACCAGCACATCAGTGGAAGTTACCATAGATAATGATAAGCTACGATTAAAAGCAATCTATTGCTCTGCTGGACTGTGTAACAGCATGTAATAAAAGATTAATCACTTATTAAAATAGCTACAAGTATTTCATTAACCTTTATGCATTATTTCTAAAGGGGCTTGTCTACACTGCAGTCACTGCAGTGACTAAGTGGCCTAAGTGACAGAAGCAGTGGGCAGGACTGAAGCAGCCCTGTGCTGGCACTGTGTGCGCTGCAGCTGTGACTAACACTGTTGTTAGAGCTTAGCCCCAAGTATTTACCCAGCTCTCCGGGCTGCGTTTCTGGCCCTCGCTGACCCCTGTGCTGCTGCAGCACTGCACTTGGCAGCACACAAAGAACAGGTTTAAAGCTGAAGTCGGAGCTGCAGCTCCTGTGAGAACACCTTCAGGGGTGAGTGCTCAGCACTCACACGTCTCTGGCAGAGTCGAGCTGCTCCCTGAGAGCTGCCAATCCCCAGTGCCCACAGCCCAGACCGAATGCCCTGGCTGCCTTCCTGCATGCTGCAAAGACACTTGGCCTATGCAGAGTGGCCATTCTCCATCATTCTCTAGTGTCCAGTGAACTCTCACCACCTGATTTCCTTCACACAACAGAGATCAGATGGGTCTGTTTTCAGGGCTCTCCAAAGAGCCCTGGATGTTTGTGCTCACCTTCATGTTGTGTTCCCTAAGTGGGAACACCCGTATGGTACTGTGCCATTTGCACCTGAGGAGCTCATTCCACTTAGTGTGTACATCTTCAGTTATCACTTGCATCTGGACTTACACACACATACGGAAACTGGGGCAAAATCTTTCCTCTGAGCACATGCTATTAGTTCTGCTGATTAATCCCAGCAGTCCTTACCACTGGATAAGAGAGGTTTTCAGAACTGAAGTACTTCAAGGACTCTGTTTCCTTCACAGAAGCTAGTCTGCTTCTTCAACACCCTACTTGAAGCTCTCTCTGCCCATGGCAGCCTATCACGAGCCTGCACTAACTAAATCAACTCAAAAACGGTGTGTGCAACTGAAAAGTGGTTTTCAGAAATGGTTTTTGTCTGTGTAGAATAACTCCATGGCCTGTTGAAAGCCATCAAGGGGTATGCTTGAGGAACAGTGTTTGGAGACAGCAGAAAATAGCTCTTCATTCCAAAGGACAGCAAAGGGTCTTTAGTTCTCTCTCCCTCTCCTATGCAAATGTTATCCTTTAATGTGGCTGGTCCTAGAGCGATAAAGGACACACCTTCTCTATCAGATGAAAGTACGATCTCTCCTCTGTGTTCCTTACAGCTCTTTGTGCAGGAGAGTCTGAATTCTTCCTCAACTTTTCAGAGTCTGCTGTGTTTAAGCCCTGGCATTACACCCTATTTGGCCCTCTCAGCTCTCAGACAGAATCATCTCAGACACTGCCTTGCTGCAGCCCTCCTTTATTCTCATATTAGTGGGATCTATTCACACGTGGGGCCTCCATTGTGCTTGATCCGGAAGATCGGTGACACGTGGAAACAACACACTGAAACATTCCCACAGCAGTTCTGTAACCTCCACGGTGTTCACAAGTTGAACACAGAGAGATTCCCTAAATCACTACTCTGAAATACACTGCTCACTGTAGGAGTGGAGCAGAGCTGGAACACACCCGCCACGGCAGGCTGGGACAGGAGCTGTGGACACCGCTGCATGTGCTGCACAGCTCCCCGTGACACCACAGTCTGCTCTCTTGGAGCCCTGGAGTGGTTTCAGCACTTCTCAGACAGTATCATATCAAATTACTGGAAGTATTTTCAAAGAGGTGTTTGTTTCCCTAAGTTTTGTTTGAGTTAATAAAAAGTGACAGAGTTGGAGAGAAAGCAAAGCACATGTGTTCCTGTGGAGAAAAAAGGCCAGTCAACAACAGTGTGACCAACTGGAGAACAGTGCAATTGGGATGGCTCTGAAACATCTGCAGCCAGAGAATGAGGGAAGGGCAGGGGGGAAGAAGGAACGAGGAGGGGAGAAGATAGCTCTCTGCAAATCCCACGCTATCCTCAACAGCTTCCACTCCCTGCCCTCTCTTACAGATGCTTACTCGCATGCAATTGAGCGTAACAGACAGAGCAGGCTGGCTCTGAAGAGACCCGCTGCACTTCCAGCAAGAGAACTCCCATTCTTACCAAGAGATACAGTCTCGGCTCCAGACAGAGGAATGAGACAGTCAGGTATTTTTTTAGCAGCATTAAATACAAGTTGGTGGCAAGAGGACAAGAGGACTATTTCATTTACTAGTTAAGTGCCACAGCACAATTTTTTGTTTCATCCTCAGGTCAGGCATGTGTTTGCAGCTTGGAGCTAATTAAAATGCTCAGCTACCTCCAGCAACTGCAAAACAAATCATCACTAAATCATTCCATTACTTGTGAGAAAAACTTTTGTATTTCTTAGCTCACTTTGAGATAATCACCTGGAGCCAGGAAGATTTCTTGCTTTGGTGGCTTTTCATAACAGGAAATGGTAATAACACACTTCTGTCTGTAGGAGCTTCCTCTGGTTCCCCTCTTGGCACCAAGGGAACGTCAGGAAGCTGCCTGAAACAGGCACAAAACCTTTGCTGTGGCAGGAAGCCAGTTCCATTCACTTTCTGTCTCCCACTGAAGTTACTGGGAATCCCTGAGAGGCTGCCTGGCATTTGGCTGAAAAGGTCTGTGTCCTGCAGTTCTGCACTCAGGCACCCAAGGGAATTAAAAGAGGAAAAGTAAGTAATTCCCTGATTTCCTTTTCTCAGCTGTGTTTCACACAAGGCAATGCAGATAATCCTACTCCAAGACTGGAGTAAGACAGTCTGGTCCTAGAGCAAACCTGTTCACACACAGGAACGTGGGCAGCTTTCTTGCATACTAACATTAAAGGGCACACAACACCTGTGGCAATAAAATGAAAGCTGAACTCACTGGCCTCTGGCAGCACACATAAGGTCACACTGAAGTGTCCACATCTCATCCTTAAACACCTCTGCCTTCAGCTGAAGCCACTCCTGCTGCCATCCCTCCACCAGCCTGCAAACACGGCTCAGCCGCTGCCATGGAGCAGGGTCTGCTACACACCAAGCTTCCCCCTTCTTTTAAGAAGCCCACTGCTTACTGCTGAAACGCTGTCTCAAGTCATCACACTGCCTCATCCTACAGAGCCCTATCATGCACTAGAACTGCACTCTATAGGGTCAGGGCTGCTTAAGCAGATGTAATGGGAGCTGCAGTGCAGAGTGGGCAAGGATCCCACTCCGGGTCCCCGCGGGGCAGGCTCTGGATGAATTCCTGCCAAGACGGTGCCACTCCGAGGGCTTTGCTGTGTGGCAGAGAACAGGGAGGTCCCCGAATGGTCACTGTTAGCAACTGTGAGGTACATATCTCACCCAGGCACACTGTTAAAATGCAATTTGGAAAAGCAGATTTTGCCATCCTCCCCCATGCTTTCAAGCTCAGAAATGTTAACAAACGCTACAGTTCAGAGGTATGAACAAGGCTGTCCTGATAATGCATCTCTCTAGATTCTTGTCATGCTGCCCTGGTGATATTCAGTGTGATAATGAAGGCAGCAGGGAAGGAAGAACAGAGAAAATAGCAAACAACCTGGGAATAATGTGGAGTTGCCATGAAGAGTCACAGATCCGCTTACTGAAATTTAGAGCGGTTTGATTTTTGTCTCTGAAGTCCAGCTTGTGGCAGAAGCCAGTACATAGCAGCAGAACCACTCAGTGAGGCTCAACACTGCAGGGCAGCTCAGGTACAGATGAAAAGGTTTGTCCTGGACATTTTGTCAGCTCAAAGATGCTCTTAGCCTACAAGATCCAGATTGAAGGAGAGGGTTCAAACAGCCCCGGGGCTGACATCACCTCACAGCCTCCAGACATTCCTACTTAACTTGGGCTTATTTTAGCACTGAAAATCCAAGAATGACCTCTCTTTTCCAGCCTTCCCTGACAGCACCTGGGCTGCCAGTCACAGAAGAGATCAAGGGTCAAGAGAGCAGGGTGAAACAATAGCCCCTTCCAGTTTGCTGCAAGACCTCAGGAGGTTATTGCAGTTGGGAGTGAAAGATGGAGAAGTGAGAGGGATGGAGCAAAAGAGAGAGGGAGGATGTGCTTGTAGTGGAAGGTGCAGAGAGAGAAGAAAGGCCAGGAATGGCTCCAGCCCTCCACTCTGGCCTTGCCCTTTGTTCTCTGACACCTACAGCCACATGCCTGCCCGCACCCAGCACTGCCGGCGGGCTCCTGGCGGGACCCCCGAGGAGCCAGCCCTCTGCTCTCTGCTTTGCTCCTCAGCAAACGTGCTGGCTGGCTCTGTGCTGAACAGCTCATGGCTGCTACAATACACGTGTGCATGTCACACACCAAGCTACGAAATGAGGCCTGTGGAAGAGGCATGCAGTCCCAAACTTGCAGCCAGGGGTGCGGGATCCCTGGGCATCAGGTGAAAACAGTGGGAACGTCAAGAAAGAGTCTGGAGGAAAGGCCTGAGAAAGAAGGAACAAGTGTTGCCTGTTTTAGAAGCAAGTAAAAGATAACGTGCCAGGACAATGATGAAGAGGAAGTGTGAGATTGAACAGAACTGCCTGAGCTGCTTGCCCTTGTGTCCTGTCATAAAATGGGATAAGTCAGAGTCTGGCACCATGGTTTGCACCTGAGAAGACCTGAGGGCTTGTTCTGCTCAGATTCCTTGTACACCCAGAGCTCAGGGTGTAGGGAATATGAGGAGCAGAACAGCAGATACTGCTGCTATCAAACCTACTGGATTTGATATCTTCTTCAACCTTTGGATGCTGTGGCAAGAAAAGTGAGACCAACAGGGGGTTCAGGCTCCTCTGTTCCTTCAAAACTTCAATGAACTGGAATGAAGTCAGCTTTTTGTTTTCTGCTGATTTATCTCATGAACTCTAATACTCTGCTTGCTCACAGAATTCACTCTAGCAGCTCAAGGTGGCACAACTTCACTAACTCAAAGAAGTAAGGCCCTTCTGCTAGTTCCTGCAAAACTCTGCAGCTATGAATTGATTTGTGAGATGATTTTTTTCATCTTGTCATTTGGGGTTTTTTTTCTTTCTTAATAGACACAATGTTTAATTCACTCTAGCTAAATATACTGATATTTTAGTGAGTTTTCTGTCAGCTCCCATAACTCATTTTGATGGGAACCCATTGGATTTTAATGGAAACCTATTAGGTGAACATATTGTGATCATTAATGAACTTGATGTGCAATTATACAGGGAAGCACCTAAAGGTAATTAAGACCTATCAAGACCACCAGGGAATAAAGAGAAAGGAAGTTAGTCTTGTTTAAGACAATTAGTGTAGACAATGATCTGAGAACAAAATAAATGAGCACTGGTGAAGAAAAGCTGTGTAGGTGGCTACCCTGGAAGATACAGGCCATGCAAACAAGGGTTTCTTTAGAAAGTCAATGACAGTAGCCTGGCTGTTTATTTCTACCACAAGTGTTGCTTTGACAGGGAAGTTCAGCCTTTTCCTTCCTGTTGCCTAACTCTTTGACATTTTGCTGATGCTCTGTGTCTCTGGGTCCTGAGCAGAAGAGCACAAAACGTCCTCCTGACACCTCTGTGTGTGCAGATCCAGGCAGAGGGAAGCAAAGGAGTGTTAACTCCTGTTGTTTCAGAAAGATCTGGATCACCTCATACCTGGATTGTGCATACTCACTGTCTTCACGGCGTGTTATGGGGTAGCTGGAAAGGCTGCTAACAGAGCACAGAGATAGCAAGACCCCAGAGGATGAATTCCAGGTGTGGCAAGGAGCAGAGCTGTGTTCCACCCTTATTCCAGAGATGCAAATGCCATATACATTCTCCTTTAGGCTAGTGCAGTTCTGCCCTACTGAAATGCTGCTTGGTGCCAGAGACTTATCCCCCCAAGCCTGAAAGGCCAGCATCCCAACAAGCAAGCAAGCTGCAGGCTCAGAAAGTGCTCCCAAATCAACGGTGTACTCCTCAAAATCACCAGAAATCCTATGGCTTGCTGACCACTGGACAACTACAGGGTCTCCCACTCCACTGTCACTAACCTGCTCTGCGTGCCTTTGGTGCAGAAACAGGGAACATAATGTAATTACAGCCAGTGGGTGATGTCCACCAAATGTCATTGCTGAGCACACTCGTTGGGTCGCTGTTAGCAGCGTCAGCAGCGAGGCAGCCTCCCCATCCACTGGCAAAGGCCTCCGCCAACGTTTGGGAATTCAACAATGAAACAGGCCTGCAACTAAAACATTTATCTGGCAGTTTTCCCTCTTTAAGTCAAAGTGTTATGTTGGCACACTGCGCTGTGGGTGGCGATTTGCCAGAGAAAAGCATGTGTTGGAAAACCTTGCTCAATATTACAGCAATCTCGTGCTTGCACGGCTCGTACGGCTGCGGGGAGGCTGCGGCAGCGCTCAGCGCCGGCCCCCTGCGGCCCAGGCCGGCCACGCAGCAAAGCTCCACAGCTGCCCAGAGCAACCCAGAGATGAGGTGCTGCTGGACACAGCCTGGCATGTTACACGTCGGGTTGAGGAGGAATGGGAAGGGGGAGGCTGCAGGCTGGCTGCCGTTAGCCCGTGTCACTGGTCAGCAGAAGGAGCTCTGCAGAGGACTGCACAGAACGACGCTGATGTACTTTTGAAACATCTCCCTGCAGGTCCTTACGTTTCTTTGGGCCCAGCTTTTTATGCAGGGCAGATAATACTCATTGAAACAGAAAGAAAGACTGCAGGGACTTGCCTGTAGTACAGAAAAAACATATTGAGGAGGCAGCAGTAACTTAATATGCGAGAGAGGCCGGGATTCAGAAGTCAGTTGCATCATTCATTTAGCAACACTCAAGCCGCAGAGCAAGAGCTGGGCCGCCAAGTGCGTGCACTGGGCATTGTGCTCCTGCCAAGTTACATCCTAGGGGAGCCAGGGAATGAGCCAGGACAAAAACAAGAGGATGAAATGGAGTACTCAGAGCCAAACAAAATCAGGAGACTATACCCCTTAGGCTCAGCTGATCAGGAACTTGGCCAACGAGGGGGACTAGGAGAACACGGACTGTGAACAGCTCTTGACTGTCCTGCTTTCCCTGTGCTGATGTGGCAGAGGTGCAGTTGGCAGAGCCTGTTGCCACAGCTGAGCTCAGTGCTGGTAGAGCCATTCCCCATGCACACACAGCCAAGCCCTTCAGATAAAACGTCCCTCTGACCATCCAGTTGAAGTTCAGCCTTTTGGGGCATTTCTAAGCAGGAGGTCTCTGAGACATGGAAGTCTGCTGCTGAAAGAATGCCCCTACCTCAGCTGTCACTTCTGAGGCTGCTGCTAGAGGTCACTGGCTGAGACAGGAGCCTCTGCTCTGCCACTTGGAAAGTGCAGCTTCATCTTCCTCAGTTCGGATTGTGATTTCTCACCATGCTTTAAAAAATAAAGCATCATGCATCCATTCCTTTCCTATGTTCATGCAGCTGCAACACTAGAATGTGCTTTGAGTCACCTGGATTTAGAGGCATGTTAACAGTTCTTGGGCTCACAAACAGAGATGCAGCATTACAAACTCTTTAGCTAAGCCAAGCTCCTAGTAGTGATACAGCTACAGGAAATGAACCGTCCAACCTCCGCGTTACCACAAAGTGTGGTTAGACCAAAGCAATTTCATTTCTATTTAATGAAGCTTCCAGGTAAAGACATTCTGGGTTTTCTAGGATCTTGTTCTATTTAAACTACCGTCAGGGCAGATGTTGCACAGGAAATAACATGGCTGGGCAGCTAAAACCATCCTGCAGCAGCACAGCTTTGCTCTCCTGAGTTGCACAGAGCAAACACTGGAATCTAGCACACCTCAGTGGAAGTCGGTAGAAGAGCCCCCTTGTCAGGGCTCCCATGCACTTACTGCTCCTGCTATCAGGCAGAGCATGAGCCTTTCAGACTGAGAGATATCAGAAGGTAACCACCCTGCAAGGAAGAGTCAGGTACTCGACATTTCTGTGTGAGCAGAGGAACACTTCACTTCCTCTGGAAAAAAACAACCAAATACCAAAACAAGATTTTTTTTAAAAAGTGTGTAGAGCAGGAGAGGAAAAACATGAGGTTCAACCACTTATTAGCAAACCTTTATAATTCTGTCTGCTCCAGCTCACTGATGCCAGGAGTTGCTGTGCTGTCCTATGTCTCCCAATGCATACAGTGTGTTTGGAAAGAAAATAAAGATAACATGTAAATGTTGTGTGTGTGGCAGCAGCATCAGCCATCCTTCAAAATGCTCCCCTCCTGACAGAAGTGCATGCAATGTATGTGCCTGAAAATCTGCTTAGCCATCCTAGCCTGCTTCCTATTTACCCTCCCTTGCATTCACTGTTCCAATCTAACATACCCAAACATTAACATTGTCCTTCTCTAGATTCATATGATATTTGGTGCTTGCATTCACTAGGCTGAACAGGACAATTTCAAACCTGTTACAGTCACCCGAGGCTCTCAGACCCTTCCTGCACAGTGGGTGTCAGACCCACAATTTCTGTCTGTCTGCAGTCACCCAGCTGAATCCCACACTGGGTCCCTTTGCCCACAATGCACGACTTCCCTGCACCACTGTAATCCACGACTCGGACCTGTATATCACATTAGCACTGTGATAGCCTATTTTCATCCTGATCCTCACACTTACTCCTGCCTCTAAATTGTTCTTTATAAAGAGGTCTGCAGGGACCTTGTTATTTTTATTGCTGTAATAAGGCAGCTCTACAGGAGAGAGGGAAAATGTTTAGAAAGATAGTAAAGGCCCTGAGGCTGTCTGAATGTCAGGAAAGGCCTGTTGCAGAGGCCAAGCAACTTGGGCTCTTGCCTTGGTGAGCACTAATCTGTTTGGCTTGCAAAATGTGTACTGGGCAATAAAACACAAAGGGTGAAGCTGCCCAACTCAAGGATTAACCTGCACCAGGATTCCTGACCAAGAAAGCAGATAGAGCCAGAACACCTCCTCAGAGGGTGCTTTGGAGAGGTCCTCCTCCTTTCATCATCAGGGAACAGGCACCTTCAGCAGCAATGACCTGAACCCCACAGAAATGCTCAGCAGAAGCAAATTACCAGCAGCACATTTATGTATTTCAAGTAATTCAAAGCACATCAGGCAGGTTAACAGGTGATGAATGGTGATGCCCAAGTTGTGTGCTCAGCAGGCACAAATGCTCTGCAGTCCTGTTAGATGACACGGGGAGCCAACGCTGCCAGTGAGCAGAGCTGGCTGGAGCACCTTCCCTTCCCTGGTCCTCTGAGCATGCTGCCATGCTTCACTGCAAGTGAAATAGTCTGCTAGAGAGAGTTTGAAGAGAACACACTACACAAGTCTTGCTCTGCACTTGCTGCTTTAGGTGGTGTGAAATTTCTGTCACCATTACCTGCACATCGAGGAGTTTCTCGTGCCAGGTTTGTTCTAAGCATGGGCACTGACTGGGTAAATCTGCTGATGGGTGAGAAAGCAACGCTGCATCATCAGGTTTCTCTCTCAACACTACAACAGAACAAGTTTTCAAAAGACTGATGGACCTAGAGGAGAAGCAGCAGCACAGTGATATGTGAGAAGTGTCTGTCAGTAAAGAGAATCAGTGCACTGGCTGAAATAGCTATCAATCCCATTAGTGCCAGTGCCTCATCTGAAAGCAAGTCCTCCAACATGCATGACAGAAGATCACAGCCTGGACTTAATTTCCAAATCAGGCAGTACAAACATAAGAGAGAGGGAACACTAAAGTGTAAGAGGGAACAGCAAGTGTAAGAGACTTCCAGGGTTACAGCTGAAGCAAAAACAAACATTAAATAAATTGGGTGACAAGAGCTGTGCCCGTCGTGGCTGCAGCCGCTCTCGCTGAGCAGAGATGCTCAGAATGCTTCTGACCCAATGTCACCAATCAGAAAATGCTGTTTCATCAAGAACAGAAGTGCTCCCTGGGAACATGGGCAGTTCAACAAAGCCTGAAATAGGAATATTTCTGAACAATTTGTTCCTACATTCTGAAGTCTATATCCCTATATACTTTAGTGGTATATATCATCTCTGACACTTGGAGATTATTGCACAGAAGTGCTTCAGTATTAGAGAAAGGAAATGTTCTGATAATGCTGTTTTGCAGGGTTTTTTCCCAACTGAAATACCTCAGATGTTTTGTCTGATGAAGCATTTCAACATTTTGATTTTTATCACAATTTAGGACAAAAAAAACCCTCCAAATTTTGAAATACCAGAATTTCTTGGGGGACCAATATTTTCTTTTCTGAAAAGCCTTATTGCTGAGAAACTAAAAAGTTAAGTGTCTTGGGAAGCGATTGAGTGCTGCTGCAGCATCTCAGAGTGCACTGTGCTAATAGATGAGGCTGTTGTATGATGCTAATACGGAAACTTGAGCTCCAGCAAACTGTTCATCTCCCTGGTGAACAACTGAGCTCAGTAGCTCACAACTGTTTGCTTTATACACTCCCTTGTTGTTGCCATGAGGCCAAGCACACATATTCAGTTCCCTCGGCATTCCTGCAAGACTTAATACTCATTCCAGGTTCCCTCTTGGCACAGTGAATTTGCTGGCTTGATCCACAAGTGAAAGTAGCTTTTCTTGTCTCAATCCTATTGCTTTCAGCAAAGTGGCAACTCATTTTTCCAAGTGTGCTGGGACTGAAAGAAAGAGCTCTCCACTACATACCTGTGCAACCCACAAAGGCTTGGCCTGGAAGATTTGCAGCGAGAACCATTCTACCGCCATTATCTCAGAGTTTCTTTTAAGAGCTTACAAGGCAGTGATTGATCTGCCCATTGCAATGGGTTTGACTAACATTTCATTACCTATCCCTACTGAAAATGTTGTTTGATTTAGGTTCAAAGAGCTCATTATGTAAGGGGTTTTTTTTTCCTCAGGAAAAAAACCCAAAATACAGCATCAGAAAGTGTCGAATCCTGAGCTAATTGCGATGTGCCAAGGTTTGGTTGGTGTGTGAGCGTCGCAGATTTTGCTCATTACCAGTTGCATAATATAATTTCTACTGCACGGTTAATTAGTACCCCAAAAATAACCCAAGGAATTTACACAAGCCTAGCTGGAGGATGAGAAATAAATCACTGAGGAGTAGGTCTGGGGAAAATCCCCAGTGAGGGCATCTCCACTATTGATGTAAAACACTCAGAGGTTTAACTTTCAAAACAGACATTTTGGGAGAAGCTCAGAAGCATCTCAAGGACAGCTTCTGTGCCACACTCAGACAGTTAAACTCCATCCCATTCCACGAGCTAAGTGCTCTTACCCAGCTGACAGCAGAGCCCCAAACAGGACCCAGCTGAGGTTTGGGAATGGTGCTCCCCACGGACCTGGCGGGACTCCTTGTGACACAGCCTGGCTGCGTCCGGCCGCCCGTCACCACGCTGGTTGGTTTCCAAGATTTCCCTTCTTTTGACAGTTCATTCTAAACACCTGAAGCTGACTTAGAGAAATTTCACTCAAGCACTAGCACAGACACCTCTTCCTTCCACCACCACAGGATTCACCTCAAGATAGTGGAAAATGTCATTGACCCTTTGAAGTCAAGAGAGCTACGACAGACCAGCTGACAGATCTGCTTGCTTACAGTCAACTAGGCTCCCTTATGTTGTGTATAACCACGTGAATGACTTCCCCAGCTGTGCAGTGTGCCTGAGAAAGAATCATCTCACTCCCAAAAGGCTCCACCGTGGCTAGTGGTTTCCACCACTGCAGGAACAGGACATGCTGAAAAGACGCTGCTTCGATTTGGAGGCAGATGGGGTTTACTGCGTAGGTGGGTTTGGGGGATTTGGTTTGTCCTCCAAGCCAGTTGAGTTATTCTGAACTTTGGACTGAACCTGAAAGGGACAGCTCTCTGGATATTTCTTCTAAACCAGTTAATTCAGTTCCTGCTTTCTGCCCTTTTCCATTGAGAGCCCTCTGCCCTTTGAAACATGTCCCGTTGTTCTACCCTCAACCAATGGAGAAAACGAAACGTATGACGTACACGAACGAACTCTCTGTGAGGCTCGTCCAGCAGCTCGGCAAGAAATAAAGTCTACTGGGATGTATTAAAACAAAAGACCATCCCAGACTGTTTAAAAAGAAGCTGGATACCAATAACCAAATATGTGGCTGTAAAATGTATTGCTCTGTCTGGGTCTGTCTTTGCCATCATATCAAAGCCTAGAAGCGGTCTCCAATTGTCTGTATCGGAATTCTTCATTATTCACTACTCCTCCCAAATCCAATGTGATCTGCAAACTAGGAAATCTTGCTTTCTATGGCCTCAGCCAAGTCTTTCATACACTGTAACTATCAGAAAGACCAGGATCCGCCAGTGCAGTCTCCTACAGTACGCGCTCCTTTATTAACTCGTCTTTCATCTTGAAAGGCTTCTATTTATGCCTCCTTTCCCCACTCTGCTCCTGTCCTCTGGCCAATTTTCAATCAGTGAGCCAATTCTTCCCCTTTCCAACTCCCCACCTTTAGACATTAACCTCCGACGTGGGACCCTGTCAAACAGTGTGTGAAGATCCAAGCCTCTCCTGACTGCTGCTTAGCCTCTTGTCTATGCCCACAGGAGTGTGTGTGCTAAAAAAAGAAATTTCCAAAAGTTAGCGAGGCAGAAAAGGTCCTTTCCAGAAACCATACTGGCTATCTTTGGTCAAGCTGTGCGTTTCTCAACAGGCCACCTTTCATCTATTAAAACATTTTCTAAGACTTGTCTTCACCTGAAGGGAAACGAACTTCCCTGCAAGACCCTGGTGCACATCTGGGTCGTTCCTTAAATAATGGTGGGAGGCTGTCCGCCTTCCACCTTTGAGGAATCTCCTGCAAAACACTTCAGCTCTGTGAAGTGCCTGTGAAAACCTTTCCAATTTAGACCCACAGTTCCTTTAACCTCTTTAATAAGAGAGCCATAGAGTAGGGGGTTTGGTACCAACCATCCACTTCACACCCTCTAGCTCCCTGAAAGCTTCATTTTCTGTGCTTTCTTTTCCTTTGAGGAATAAAGTCTGGTTTCCACCTTTCTACTTACAACTTTGGTCCAGGCGGCTCCTCTCTGACTCAGGTGGATTCTCTCTGCCAGTAGCCAAGCCTGGTATTTCTACTTGCCTCTTCCCCACTCCACCACCAATAGATTAAAACAAAATTAGCTTCCATCTTTGCAGCCAGCCCTGTTCTTCCTGCTGACATGCAGACTCTGCCAGCTTGTTCTCACCCTGCTCAGCTCCAATGCCAAAATGTCCCCAATTACCAAAGAATCCCATATATCCTGCTCTGTGTGTGATCACTCCTACACCATTATCTTGCCATTCAATTCATAGCCTCTGCCTAGAAGCAGCAGTAAACCTGTCTCAATGTGCCACTTTACATCCACATTGAGTCTCCTTGGTCTCCAGAGGAGTGTCTCAGCTCACACTCACCTTTCTGCTATGCCATTTACAGAGATATGTGTGTGCACAAGCAGTTTCCTTCCTTGCATGCCAGATGAGGAGATGAATATCCTGTGCTGATTACATAGCCACATAAACAGGTATTTTTCCAGGCCACTGTATTGTTTGGCGTGATTAGAAAGAGCTGACTTAAACACACTCAAATGTTGCCTGGGCTCGTTACAGTGTGGTGTATGGCATGGTTGGAGTTTGTATAATCACATTGCCCTGGACAAGGGTGTTGTATCTCTAAGGAGGAAAGGAGGAACATCAAAAGTTATTTTGTGCAGAAGTTCTTGGTTTTGAGTCACTGTTCGGGCTTAGTGAGGAGAGAGAAAAAGATCAGCCCTAAATAACACGTCCAGTGCAACAACTGATTTCCTCACAGGCTGCTCAGTTCATCCAAAATGTACCAATACAGGGGGAAGTAAAACCCATTCTGCTCTATCTGCCCTACTTCTGTGTTCTTCATAGTTCATTCTTCAGCTTGAGCTGTTTCATTGTCCGACTTTTAGGTCATCCAAGGCAGTGACAGTTTCTCACCAGAATCCTTTCAAATCTCTGGATAAATAGCAGTAAACCAGCAATTCCTCTGGCAGCTGGTGGAGCAGAGGACTGAGAACCACGCTGATGGCCGTGATGGCATTGTCCCAGGCAGCCACAGCAGTTGACAAAGCCCTACAGAGCAGCCTACTGTGAGCAGCATCCACGTCAAGAGGAAACAGCTGCTCCTCTGGGTTTTCCTGAACTCCTCTGAGACTGAGGGCTCCCAGCCCCTGCTGCACCCACCTGCCCAGCCATGGCCTGTGGAAATACTCGTTCTGTACATGAAGAAAGTAAGCCAGGCCTCTCCCACGTGCTTGCCTGGCTGCCTCTTATGGCCTCACCGAGATCTGAGCACGTCGTTGAGCAAGAGTGGCAGGAACGGCTGGAGAAGCAGCGCAGCAGCGCCCATCCCGCGCTGCAGCCAGCGGCACAGCCGGCAACACATCTCTCCCGGTCCAGCATCCTGCCTCCAAGGTCATCTGTCACTTTCAGCTCCAAGCCCTTGCTGCAGCAAACTCCTTGTCCTCTGGACTACACTTCCCTCCCCCTCCACCTCAAAGATAGCCAAGGTCACATTTGCTGAGTTACAGGCTCCAAGCAAGCTGTGTTTGTTTCAGACAAGCCAGGGGGGAGCAGACGAGAGAGAGTCAGTCAGTGTTATCACAACTAATGCAGCTCATTAGAATTGTTTTAAACTCTGAAAGCAAATGAATATCTAATGAGATTTCCCCCCCAGGTGTAATTAGCAATAAGCTTTACATTGCTCTAAAAATACCCTCCATTTTTTTTAAAGCTAAATGCAGATAACTGGAAGCTCTAGTTACACTTAATGAACTGAACAAAGCACACTGAAAACTAGGAATATTTTAATTGTGTTTATTTAGCCTTCAGCAAAGGATCCAAGACATTTTCATAACTATCAAATTAATTCCAAAGTGCTTCTTTGTCTGTTGTCCAGCCAGCACTGCCCATGTTGATCATACACAGTGGCCCATTTCCTGAACGGACAACGTACCAAGCGCTGCATTACTGAGGAAACTGAAGCCATCTCTTCACCAAGCTTTTCCTCCCCTTTCTTACTCCCATGGGCCGTTCAGTGCATAAAAACAGTCTATCAACTCAAGAAGAAACACTGCAGTTCTGGTTAGTAAAAATAATTATGATTAGATAGCTTCTTCCTCTATCTTTGCCCAAAAAACAACGGTGAGAAAAGCACTAATTTCCTTTAACATTCTCAGGAATTACTGAGAGCAGGTTTTGTCTTTCCCATTCACTTCAAATCATTTGGTAAGTTGGCTTCATATCACTGAATACCCCAAATGACCAATTTATGTTGGCAACTATCAGCCAGAGCTGTCTAAAACTCTGACCTTTGAAAGAAAAGAAGCTACATCTTGATACGTGTATCATCTTTCCCTGGAAGTGTTTAGGACTCAATCCTGGTTTTGATTAAATCAGCAAAACATCTCAAGATCCTGTGTCGTAGTTTCTGTGCCTCTGGTGACTGCTGCCAGGCTTGTGAGGTGCAGCATTAGGTGGCCCCATTGTTAGTGCCACGTTCAATCGGATACCTCCAGCCTGCCTTTGTCTGTGGCTGATGCTAACATGCAACATGTACACAAAAGAAACAATCTCAGGACAGGATGGAAATAAGGCTGCAGCACAGAGCAACAGGGCGCCGGCCTGCAGCCGCTCCCACACTGCTCCAAGGGAGCATCTCAGTGCAGTGTCCATGGAGAGATGCACGTCTTGTGGACAATGGGAGCTGCACAGCTTCTTGCTTTATCTTCATCAGCTGGGAAGGGCAGTTTTGGAGCAGTGCATGCCAGGCAACAAACTGAAATCAAGCTGGCAACCACTGTGTTATGTGATATGGTCTTCCTGGGCCTGCTTGCTAAGGCCATCCTGACACAAAGTACCTGCGTGTCACGGCACCACTGCAAGTCAGAAACGTCAGAGGAAGAGCTGGGACTCCTCTGTCTCCTTCCTAAATGTCTGTACTGCTCTGAGACTTTTTAAATTCAACACTGGAGGAGCAAGCAGAGTAATGCAAACTGAGCCTGAGTCAAAGGAACAAACTCACTGAACAGGAGCCGTGATGGGACACTCGCTGTGAACTGTTGGTATTGTTCCACTAGAAAACTCAAAATCCCACCAGCAACTCAGTCCCTTACACTCAGTCCCCAGTACTTCCATCAGAGATAGCAGGACTGCTGCTTCATCCACATGTCTGCACCCACAAAGGGACCATGGCAGCTCTCCCTTCTACTTCTGCTAATTGTGCTCTGCAGTCGCCCCTGGAGCCCGCTCGGGCCAGAGTGCAGCCTTTGCTGCATTGCTTCACATGGGCCAGGTAGTCACATCCCATTGATGTCCTTTGTGTCTCCATCCCTAGATCGCTGGCTTCCTCTGAAGCACTGCAAAGGAGAGTTAATTAATTCTGATCACTCCTAATAGTCTTCTAGGTCACAAATTGGTGATTCAGCTTCATTAATTTGATTTCTAACATTTCATCCTTTGCACTCTCTGCCCGATTAGCTTCTTGAAATTTAGTTTCAGTAAATGGGATGAGCACAGCAGAAACTTCCAAAGAGATTTTCCTCACTGGCATTTGGAGGACAAGTCACAGCGCAAAGCTCCTGGACTTACAGGCAGGGTGCGGTCACCTCCATTTTGCAAACTCCACGATCACAGGGGTGGTGTGGCCAAGCTGCAGCCTGAGCCCCTGTGCAAAGGAAGCACTCACTCTTCTTTCATAGAATCGTTCCAGTTGGAAAAGCCCTTTAGCTCATCGAGTCCAAGCCCTCCCCTCACGCTGCCAAGCCCACCGCTAACCCACGGCCCTCAGCACCTCAGCCACGCATCTGATAAATACCTCCAGATAAAACAAGAAAAGGACCAGTGCACATTGCACTAGATCAAGACTAGCACAGGAGGAAAACCAGATCATCAAATACCTGAAAAGAACAAAGAACTAATTTTTCTGATAGTAATTTTAAACAAAAGCTGACACTGCTCTGTAGGTGTACGTGAGCAGAGATTATGTATCCTGAAAAGTTCTCTGTTCTTCCAGGCATCTATACATGCAACATCAGGAAACAAAACAAAGCATGTCAGCTGCACTCTGAGGGAGTAGCAATACTGAGAGGCACCAAGCACTGATCCTTTGTCTTATATCATTTTAGATAGGTCATTGCTGTAAGACCCCCTAAACATTAGTGCACACTGCAGGGGGAGGAAGTGCAAATGGCATCTAGGATTTGGGATCTGGGTGGGGTTCAAAAACTAGAAGACATTTTTTATGCGACCCAAGGATCATTAGGGCTATACTGCTGTCTTTCAGATGAGAAGACTCTGATGTGTTCCTATTTGTGTCTCTGTGATAAGTGTCTTTATTGTATCCCACTGTACAGTGTACTTTTTCCAATGGTAGACATCCTTGGTAGGACCTAGTCCTTCCTCTCAGTGAATAAAAGCTTCAGTATCCTTACACATGCCTGCTGATGAAAGCTGAACTCATACAAATCATTATGTCATCTGGGGAGGGAAGAAGGCAGGAATACCATCAGTTGTATCCCAAAAGCAGCATGTAATTCTGTAAAACTGTCCCTTCTGCCTCCATACAGACAACTGAGGAACATCTTCTAGCTGAATTAAGACCAATGTTCATTGTGAACCTCAGCTCAAGCCCTAGCTTTTCAGCCCAAGTCTGAATCAGAGAGGTGCATGTGGGTTTGCCACAAAACCACAAGGCAATACAAGTCTGGGGATATTCTGTCAAACCTAAGCCCAAGTTTATTACCGTAGAGAAACGTGAAAGCAGGCTGGTCCCACCTGGCTTGTGGGTTTCACTGCAAACACATCACAGAGCCTGAGCTGCAAAGGGAAACAGATTTCTGAGCCCAAAGGAAATCTTGGGGTGAAAATATCTTCTAGGAAACAAGCTGAAAGACGCAGATGTACACCCCTAGCAGCACAACCTGAGAGAGAAAACAAACCCACAGCTGTGGCTGGAAAATAAACCTGCCCTGTCGGCAGCACAGCTTTTCACATCACAGGAGCCAATGAAAAAGTGCTCGAGTGTTCTCACTGCTCAGACATGTGCAACCTGGACCCTTCGCTGGGTTTATTGTTCCCTTGCAAAAGGCCCATTTATAGCAAGCCCAGCAAGCCTGAGAGGGGAAGGAGGACAATGGCAATCTCTCCCATTCAGCAGCAGAGGCCTAGGAAATATTTGCTACTCCAGGAGAGCAGCAGAGGCGCCTTTTCAAAGCTCCCTTTGCCGGGAGCTGAGTGACAGCTGAATCACACTGCAGCTTTCCAAGAGCCAGACCTCAGTAGCACTGCCAAGAGTGGCCCGTTGTATTCAGAGCCCCGACACAGCTGCAGTTACTGGGAGGTCCTGCCATTGTCCTCCCCCAGCAGAAAGATGTTTCTGTCCCTTCTTTATAGACCTCCATCACTGCCCAGTACAGGCAGGCTGAATGAAAATGTCAGTAGCAAGCATCGAGCAGATGTGAAGGGACCATGCTCTCTGACCTGGATTCACCCATCACGTGGGCTAACACTGCTAGATTGAGAATAGCTTTATCAGACAACTTCAGGGGGATGGGATGCTGCCATTTGAAACTGCGTGAATGTGGGGCACACATCTGAGCAACTCAGGAATGGTGCTTCAAGGGAGGATGAGAGAAATTCTTCCAGGGAGACATGCAGGAAGAGACCAGCACCATAAGGGTTTAGCAGGATTTGCCACTCAGAGGATGCTGAAAACTTTCCCCATCTAATCCTGCTCTTCATTTCCACATAGTGCACATCAGTCACAACTGACATCCCACTTTTGAACTGTGGCCACGGGCTTTAAGTTCAAGCTTTTTTAGAAACAAAACCAATATAAAGTTTTAGAAAGCATTAATAATGCAAAGTCTCCAGGAAGCAAAGAAAAGAGTCTGTGGTATCATTCTGTCTGCAGAACAGTAAAATGTCCCAAGTAAATAAGATGCAGAAAAACCCCGAGCTGAGTAAACCAAGATGAAAATGCCGTTCGTGTTCAAACGGATTTTAAGCAAATTTTGTCCCCATTATGTTTGTGACATTTCTGCAGTGAATGCTAGAACTGCAGTTCATTAGCCCAGTGCTCACGTTACGATCTCAACTATCCATCCAGAGTGCATCCAAGTGCCTGATCACAGGCAGGCGGGATCGGAAGTGCCCCGTGGCCCTGTGGGCACGCACACGCCGCCCGGGGGCTGGGGCGAGCACCCACGGCTGCAGCGAGGGTACGGGCACACGTCCCCAGCATCTGAAGCAAGGAGCAAACACGACCGGTGGCTGGGGAAGAAAAGGAAAGGAAAGGGAAAAGACTTGGGAGGTCTGTCAGCAGGGCAAGCAGTGTGGTCCAGGGGGGATTTTACTTCATTTGGGAAACAACGGGACACTTACAGAAGGGCCTGTGCTCCTGGGGATAGTACAGGAGAGCAGCTGCTTTACACTGTCAGCCAGATCAGAGACAACTCTGCATCCAAGGCCTGGATGTGAGCCAGGTGTACTAAATGACTACAGAGATACCTAAGATACAGGGATGGTAATCTCTCACCAGGTTTGAAATGCAGATGAGGGTCTGCAGAAAGGGCAGCAACACGAGTATCTTGGAGCTGAGAAAAGCCGACTTTGAAGAGAAATGAGACAAAGCTGAAGGAAATTGGCTGGGATTCAATAAAGCCTGAGAAATGCACAATGGAAAGGGCTTAATGCAGTCAGAAAGTAATTACATTAAAATAATTCTACTTTACAGCATTTTTTGCATCATCAGATTGTTTTTCATGTTCTCTCAATTGGTGGCAGAAGCCAAATTTCACAAGGAAAAAGTCCTGAAGGAAATCTCATGTGTCAAAGTACTAAAGACACAGACAGGACCCACAGGATCCCTGCTTCCTCTCAGCCAAGAAAGAAGCAGTAGAGTAAGGCAAAGCAGGCAGGGTGGTGTGAGAGGAGGTGTTGGCAGGACTGCAGGATAGCTTCGTGGCAGTTTGTACCTGCCACTTTGAGAGCTGTCAGGTGCGTAGGCAGGAGGAATAGCCTCTCCATTCAAAGAGCTCCTGGGTAGAAGGTCAGTGCTGTGAGTGACAGAATAAAACTAGAGGGATGGAGCAACTTCTTACCCACACTTCAAACCAAGCAAAGTGCCAGTACAGACAGCACAATGGGGCCATTGAAATCAGAGAGTGATAATGGGAGAGGAGGCGGCACCATACAGCTTAAAACCAAAGCAGATTCTTCCCAGAACTCACTCCCAGAGGCATTACAAACTGAAGGGAAAAACAAGATGGTAAAAATAGATTCAACTCTGATCCACAGTAATTGCACAACAGGGATAACAGAGATCTCAGAGGTGGAGATCATAAAGTGGCCGAGTTTTAAAAGTTAAAACTGTGAGCACCAAGAATTAAAGCAGAAGTTGATGAACCTGTAAACTACAACCCGAAACGCTGCTTCAGCTCGGGGCTCTCTCTGAGTCCAAGAAAGGGCCCTCCATGGATTCCTGCCACTTTGACAAACAAGACCCATTGCTAGGAAAGTGGGGTACATGCAGCTTATACAGCCACTAAACTCCAAGGAGGGGGAAAACCATTCTGCTCTTGACCCTGGCTATAAGCAGAGTAGACATGAAGCCTCCACCTCTGTCCTCCCACCCTCTGTGTAGTTATCCTGATGAACTACAGCGCTTTCCAGCCCACCAGGATTTCTCCATCTCACAGTTCCAGAGGGAGCTTATGCTAAACAAACAACTTGCACTCTAAAGCCTTGCTCTCCTCGTGCATCTGTCTCTGTCCTGACTTTAGCTGCCTCAGAAGGCAGGACAATTTTTACTAACACAGGGTAATTAAAATGAGAGACCTGAGTCTTGAAGTACTAACTTTAACATTTCTTACAAGCTCCTGGCTCCTATACAGGTTAGACACAAGGAGAGGAAAGCTTGTAAAACGAGCCCGAGCAGCCCACGGGCTCCAGCGTGTGCACAGAGAATGGATGCAGAGCCATCAGAACCCTTCCACAGTTGGGGAGTGTCCATCTAACAACAGCCCCAGGGCCAAGCACCACAGCCAGTGCAGTTTCTGACTATGCTCCCTTCTCCCATCACTCACTAAAACACTGCCAGTGTCTTCAGCCTCCCTGGGCAGGGCAAGTGCTAAGTGTAGCTTGTTTTATCTGTGCATATAAGCAGGCCTGGAACAGGGGTAATCATAGCCTGCATTGCCAATCCATGTGCTAAAAAATAATGACTCATTCTTCCTCCCCAAACTGATCATGTGATAAAGAGGGGAGATGTACTTTGGTTTCCCTTTCTTTGCTTTCTGGTTTATGATCCATTAGGCTACATTGATTTTGTGTTTTTAAAAGTTTTGCATAACCATGAAGATTAGAAATATCCTTTCTAAAATGAGAGCTCAAATTGCACAAAAATCCATTTCTTTCAGCATCTGGCAGAAAAAAAACCCCACCAAATACTGCAGGACTTAGTCACACTACCACCAGGACACCAGTGAGCTCTCATCCAGCAGGCACAGTCTGATTTGAACACTTTGTTCCCAAGAACTGTTCTGCATCAGGAATAACTAGCCAAAGCTGGAAAGTAAACCTTCCTTCTGCTCTCACTTCTGCCTCTGCCCAGACCCCTGAAGAACAGAAGCCTGTCTTCTCAAGACTGACAGTCCCCTCACACCTGTAAGGGACTATTTCAAATATTCCATGCAATGGTACCAACTCATGATGCCTTCTATGCCAAACATGACCATGCCAAACTTCAGGAGCAGCTTCGAAAACTTTCCAACATCACTTTTCCTCTTGCCAGAGGAAAAATAGTGTTCAGCTTTCTCTCCTATCAGAAGTATTAACTATTGTTTTCACATAACAAAGCCAAGTAAGAGAAACACAACAACCACTACTGTGACAAGGAAACTGCTAGCTGCTGCTGGAGGTTATCACCAACCCCTAGCATTAAAGAGAATCTCAGATCTCCATTTACAGCAGGAGCACAGGCCTTCTGCTGAAGAGTGGAGCATTGGGGCTCTCTGAACGTCACATTAAGTTTCTGAGAACCTCAAAGTAGAGGCATATGTCATTCTTCCCTGATTAACACATTTTTAATGGACTCCAGACAAGTCTGATGGGGACATAGGCTTTGGAGGGAAATGAGGTGGTTTTGATTCAAACACTGGCTTCCATCAAAATGCTGTGGTCCACAGAGAATGTCTGCAGACAACGTTTTACAACACACATTCACACACAAACACACAAAATCCCTGGGGGTTTTAAACCCTGATTTGCAGCAGGACTCAAACTAGCAACTTGCATAACCAATCTGCCAGGGACAAGAAGGCGCCTTTGCAGCCTTGGTGGCTGGACAAAGCAAGACAGAGGGGTGCCAGTGGAATGGGGTGCAGATTCCACCACCTCTCACAGTCACAGCTTTCAGGAGGCTTTGTCCTTTCTGTGCTGGGAAGTTGCACACAGCAGGAATGACCAAGTCACTTCCTGAGTCACCCGCTATTACTCGCTATATGAACTACGTGTGCCTTGTAAGCCTCCTGCTTCAGCGCTAACACTCAGCCCTGCCTTGCTGCTGTCTGATGGGCTCCTGGCTCTAGGTGGTCTGGCTGTAGGCACAAACGCAATCATAAAGACAGTAAAATATGTGCACAAACACATGGGGTTTTTGATGTCCACCAGATTATAACTAAAAATATTCCAACAGCTGTTTGCTTTTGTTGCAGGGGAAGGCTGGGAAAGGGAAGCACATGGCCCAAATTACTATCTCAAGGATACTTGCCTTAATGTTGTCACTAAAAAGAACAGATATTAACCATATAGTCAAAAATCTATGTCCTGCTGTGGACTGAATACTGGCCCATTCCCCCTCCCACCTACAAGTAATTCTCAAGCAGACATCTCACGACAGAGACTCTGAGGGCATCCCAACAGTCGTTCCATTGTTCCACATAACGGGTGAATTAGTAGCTCATGGCAGGTTCTTTTCTCATCCTCCAAAGCACAAACAACTGTTAGTGAAAACACACAACAGGAGGGAAGGTCCAGAGCTTTAGACTGGGCCCAGAGAAGCCCCTGCCTCTGTCTCCCAGGAGATGCTGAGATGAAGTGCCGCCTCACACTGCATTTGCTGCACCACACCATGTAGGCTCCTGGCAAGAGCAAGCACTGACGTCTCTGAGCCCAGAGGTGCCCGTTGGTGCTCTGTACTCACTCCACAAAACCCACACTGCCTCAGATCAGACAATGGGTATTTGTTCTCTCAGGAAACTTTACAAGTGCTTTAGGACTAGTCTCCCAAAAGTGAACCTTTGGCCTTGCTGCTTGCTTTAGGCTCCAATGCAGCTACCTTGGAGGAAACATTTCCTTCATGCTGATTCCTGGTGTGGTGCCTGATACAGCAAGGCAGCATCCCCTGTATTTTAACTGTCTAGTAAATATTTCAGATGCTTCTGGCTCATAGTTCAAGCATTAGAAACAGCCTTGTCCCAGGATAACAAGCTGTCCCTGCCTATAAAGAGCAATGGTTTATGCCTTTCTATCAGAGCATATGAGAGAACAGTAGCAGAGTGTCACCATTCTTAGCTAATTTGGCACTTCAACCAAGAACAGGGCTTTTATCTCTTCCTTTTCATTATAACATGGTGAGACAAACATTAGATATCAATAAGTAACCAAGCTGGCTACAGAGGACAAACAAATAATTGCAGACGGTTCCTTGGTAAGTGATAAGCCTTTCTGGGCTCGATCACCACCTGTAGGCAAGCTTTGATTCATACATGAGATCATGGAAGACAAAGTCAAGCACAAAGCAGACATGCACCAGAGAGTAGAACCTTATTGCTTCTGGTACCTGGGACAGCAAACACAAGCAAGCACAACTCCTTTAAAACTCCAGTGGGGTGACCCAGAGGAGATTAATGCTTTTCTTTTTTCTACCCAAATTAATATTGTTTGTATGTGTGCTCCTCCCTGTTCCCACCCAAATATACACAGTACCCTCTGCAATGAGACCCCCAGAGCAACGGCTGCTGTAAATAATCTCATGTTACCTCCTGCTCAGGAAGGGACTAGAGAGAGGATCTCTCACCTGTGTGAGAAAGCAGCACACACCTCCTAGGCACCACACACCAAAGCGCCACGCTGAGAAGCACTTCCCTGGGGCAGGAAGCCTGGGTAGCCGCAGCAGCACAACAGCTTTACTCTCATTCACAAAGCTGGGTCAAACCAGAGAAAAACAACTTGAATCATAACCTGCTGAATATGTACCATGTGGAGAATTTGGTTCAGCTTCAGGAAAGTGCAGCCAGGCTCAGACACTGCTCAGATCAGGAAGGAAACCTCAGTGCTTCAGCCCTTGCACAGCAGGACTGTGTATGGAGCCAGCTCCTATTTCTAGAGGGCTAAACCTGACACAAACGCTTCCAAACTCCAGACTTAGCCTGGGACCTCTGGCCTGACAGCGTGCCTCACCTTTCAGCAATGCTTAAATGTCAGATGGCTGTTAAGGGAAAGGCCAGAGGAGCTGTGAGCTGTGCCTGGCACAGCAGAAGGTGAACTCGGGGAAGCATCTGTTGGCTTGTACTGCCACCGTCTCCAGCCCAGCGTGAGCAACGGGGGAACCGAAAACACGGCCAGTTTTAACAAGGAGCCTGCTCGGACTTTATTAAAAAGCACAGTAGCCACTAGATGGCAAACTCACAGCCAAAACGGAACAGTGGCCGCAACAGAGTTCTCAAACCCTGTGCAGTTAAGGGTGCAAAAAGCCAACGAGAGAGAGGCGGGTATGGGGCGGCAACAACACCCCCCAAACACAGCAAGTTCCTTCACCAAGTTCAAGGCGTTTGTGCATTTCTGTTCTGTGCTGTACTAAGATGAGCCATAAACAGTGTGCTGTCAACTGCACAAACCATCTCCTGGTATTAACGTGCAGTTCCAGGCATCCCAGGCACAGTTACAGCAGAAGGGACAAAGAAAATTCCAACACATTCACTAAAAACCATATTGCTTAAGCCAGAAAAAACCCCACAGCCTGCAAATAACATGGCTAAAGGAGCCCAGATTGCAGATGATGTATTATTCATTGCTACCATCATTGTAAGCCTCCAGCCAATCTAGCTTTTTTTTCAGTGTGGGCTGCAGGAAAGGTGGGGCCACTATGTAAATCAGAAATATCTTGCAAATGACTCCTACATATTAGCTGCATGTCTATGAAAAGAAATGAATTGCATGGTAGCCAAAGCTCTACACAAGCAATCATCTTTGTCTTGCAAAGTGGCCATTTGTATTTTATGTCAGCCTGTTATTATCCTGAATCAGTTCTTGAGCAAAGATCAAAGCTAGTCTGGGTAAAGCAGTCCTCACTCATTACACACTGATAATTTTTCTAAGTATGAGTCCCTTTTTTCCAGGAGCTGGAGGCACAGCAATGGGCACTGTTGTGGGCACTGTTGTGGGCACGGATTCTGAAAAAAAAATGGGTAACACCGAGCCTGAATTTCAGCAGAAATGGGAGCAGTGGCGTGCCCCCACATCCAGAGAGGCTGCATGTCCAAAATTGCTTCATATCTGTAAAAATTCAAGAGCAGCAACGTAACAGTTGTTTTACAGCAAGCTCCAAGCTTATCATTTACCTGCAAGGGGAAACTTCCCTTACTTCAAGAATAGTAATTGGATACATGTTTATTTAGTATCCAAATCGCTGGTGATCTGACCATGCTACAACACAGGGCAAGACAAACTCAGGCAGGAAACTTCCTTTGTATGACTGCAATGAAGAGTTGATCAAAACAATGTTCCTTTTTACACCAATTTCAGAAGCCTTTTTTCAGCAATAGTAGGCTTCTTTGCTGCAAAGTAGCAGCAGCGCTGTGTACCCAGACTCAGATACTCCTTTCAGCCACAATTACTTTAGGGATGTCAGGAAAGAACAAACATGCTTTCCTGCAAGCATTACTGAAAATTCTCGCCTCACCCTATATATTATTTCACACCTCTCAGCAAATTCATACTAAACATGTAAATATAGTGGATCCTACTGATCCTTGGGTTCATATGTGCAGAGCCATTCCACAGAAGAACTCGTGTCCCAGGTTACACCTTCATACAACTCATGGACAAATTGTGCACCAGCAGTTCTGAATCACAGTAACTCCATTGGATCTAAGGATCACCAGTCACGCTGCATCCTACTCATGAAACTCACAGTAATCATCTGCTCCTCACAGCTATGAACCTCAGCTTGAGAAAGACACATTTTCATCAACTCACGTTCCAAAAATCCAAGCTGAGGTACTCAAAGGTCTGTTCAAGAATACACACCCTCTTTGCTCTGCTTTTTTCAACCATGGATTTACACAAGCTGGATAAATTTCTCCTGAAAGGGGCTGGCTCTGCTGTTTCCCTGCTTTCACACCCACTCTTTTAAATTGCTGACACATCTCATGAGTGTGTCCATTATGACCAATATATTTGACCAGTATGTTTTGAACCTGAGCACTGCACTTGCCCATCTAATGACAATATTTTAGACCTTTTCCAAAGTTCCTGTCAGCAGCATTAGCTAACACACGAGCGACCCAGACACACTCTTTTGTTCTGAGCAGCTGTGCTGTAAAACAGGCTGAGTATCTTTGCGGCCACTAACTGCTCTCCAAGGTCTCCCCATCTCTAGTCTGCCATATGTTGTCCCTATAGTTGGTACAAACTCTTTCACTTCCTCTCTATCCTGTTGCATTTCATCAGGTTAAACTAAAAGCACACACCGGCACCTAAAAGCCCAGCGTTTGCAGCGCTCGGTGTGCTCGACTCTGCTTTGGAAGGGCACACAGCCTTTCAGTGTTCTTCACAGTCACTCACTAAGCTCTCTGACTTTTAGGTTTCTCAGCTTCACAGCCCTTCTACCTTCAAGGAACACTTTTGTGAGCACTGGAGGTGTCACATTCAAAGCAGTCCACGGCAGACAGTGGTCATGCTCCACTGGGGTTATCTGGGGTCAAAAGTGGGAAGTCAAAGAGATTTAGATAAGGAAAGAAATCATCCATTGAGGCTGGAGAGAGACAGGACTGCTCATTGGCTAAAGCACTGGGAACAAGGCTTAGCTGGCTGTTACTCTGTTGGCATACTGCACAGCCTGGAGCTCATCAAAGAGCTGATGAAAACGAAATGCTGGCTAAAACACAACCCTTTCATCTCTGGTTGGGACTCCAAGCTTCAACAGTCCTCAGCCCAGTCTAAAACCTTAACATGATGAACAGACAAAACTGCTACTGGATATGTCTCCATAGTGAATTTGGTGAAGGAGAACTCTTCCACATTCCCAAGTTGGGTCCATGTGACAGAAGTATGCTTCACAGATAGGCCCATGATGCAGGCTACTGCCACAGACAAAGCCATTACATGGCTCCCCTCAGCACCCTACAGCTATGGACTCTGCCTCTCTGTGCTGCTCTGCTCCAGCAGCTTGCCACACAAAGGGTGTAGCAACACCACCAGATAAAGATGTGCACAGCAAACAGTGTCCTGGTTTGGAGTGGGAAGTTGCCTCAGATACTCCCAGCAACAATGAAGGAGCTATCTTATACCAGACTATCAGACTGTAAAGAAACACAGTACCTAGCTAATCCAGAACTACTGCAGGAAAGGCCTGTGTCAACAGCAGATTTTGAGAAGAGCAGAGAGAACTACAGCTAGGAAGCAGCCAATTGGAAAGGCAGAGGCTGTGCTGTACAGAGACACCTCGTTTGTGTCCTCAGTGTTTTACTGGAGGAACCTGCGGGGCCTCACTAATATGACAAGTAGCAATGGTGAGAGTAAAGAAACAATCATCATCTCCTGAGCTCTGAATACAAAGAGGAGCCTCTTCAGTTCTTCTCAGCTTCAACTTTGGAGGCCAACAAGACAGGAATACATGTCAAGTTCAGTGTCAGAAGGATGCTAATGTGTACGTATAACCCAGCCTGACAGGCAGCTCCACTATCTGCAGATTCTCTCAGCTCTGAACAGGCTCTTCCCACCCAGAAATCCTGCACCAACAGTACCTGTGGTAAGCTCATGGCAGAGACCCAGTGCACTGCATGGTGCAGCACACACACACGTGTCTCTGCCTGGAGGGGTGGTATGAGGGCCATACCCCTGGCCATGACTCAGTTGGCTTCACTCTGCTAGCTGAATTCAGGACACATCATCCCTGCTCCAGGAGACACTGGGACTCACGATTCCCTCCCACTGCATGCCAGCACCTTGTCCATTTCTCTGAACAATCTTACCAAGCTGCAAGCACTGGCAGCACGAACTCCTGCTCTCTTTTGGGAAGGAGCCAAGGCTGAGAATGTAAAGCACGGGATGTGATTTCCTGCTCCTCCTGTGAAAGGAAGCTACAGTCCAAAAGGTAGAGGAAGAACTTTTAATCCTAGAACAACCATTTTAATGTCGATAGTCACATGATGCAGCTGCAGAAATATCAATTCAATTAAAACAGAACCTGTAATGTGCTAAACTCTGGAGGCAGAGAAGGAGATACCAGATCTGGGGGCTAAGAAGAGGAATTACCATTTGCAGGCCTCTAGAACTACTGCTCTTCTGACAGAACTCTTTAATCTAGAAAATACTAGAAAACCATTGAAAACTAATGGCAGATTCTCTGCAGAATCTCCTACAGTTCTGCTTTATACTGTATATATGAGCCGATTTAGCAGCAAGGTGCTGGGCTTCTTGGGAAAGGAATAGCTCGTGGAGTGAAAAGAAAACTAATGTACAACCCCAGCAGGTTTACTTTTGCACAGGCTTTAAAAAGAGATGGAGAAATAAGCAGTGCTATTGAGTTAGTGCAGAGATGGGCTGTACAATTCCAGTAGCTATTGCCTGCTTAAGCACAATGAAATAGGATGAATAGAAGCCCTAATGTGGCTGACTCACCCTCATTACCCAACAGCCTAAAATGCACATGGGAGGGGGGTGTCTTCTGAGGAGATCAGAAAATATATTTTTAGCTGTCTTAAGGTGTGAGTCTGTAGGGATTATGCAGCCCAGGCCACAAGTGCCCGTTATTTTCCATCTGTATGACTGTAAGAACTCTCCTGTGTGCAGAGCTCAACAACCACTTTTGTTTCCACAGTGTCTGCAACCATTTGCAAAAGACTGACAGACATGCATGCGCAGACACACACCCCGTGCTGTCATGGGGACTTGCCTTCTGTTCTTTCTCACTACAGTTTTCCTCAGCCTAAAATAAAAGCCTGTTACGCTGTGCCCTTTGTGCAAGAAAACATAACACAAGAGTGTTTATTTGCCTATGAACACTATAATCTTCATAGATCGATATTAAAACCCTTCACACTTATTTTCACTGCCTAGTTCAATTGAACTTAGAAATTCCAGTGTATCTTGAGAGAGTGCTGAACAGCTGCAAACTAGCCAAGGGATCACATTCCCACAGATGGTATTAGAGTCCAAAGCCCTTCATGTTTGACTCTGGGATATGTACAGGTCAAATGAGAAGTTACACTGTCTGGGAACAAAGTTTCACAATCCTTGCAGACAGTGTTATTTCTTTTTACAGTTCTTTGATTTAATACTGTTCACTTGGAAACTGCTATTTTACAGGGGTTTTTCTGCAGAGGTAATTCAAGGCCAGTTAGCTTTCACCAGAGGCCATCTTCTACCTAAATTCTGTTATGTCCAAACTTTGTAGCTTCTCCACTAACTGATTGATTGTATATAAGGTTTGAAGTGGTGCTTTCAGCACTAACCTGACAGGTGTCCAGAGAAATGCATGAGGCTACATGGTGGTTGAAGGAGGAGACTAGGAGCTAGGACCCTTAAACTCCAGATCTGCTCAGCGTTGTTAATTATGCTTTGCCAAATTTCCTAGCCTCATTTACAATCTGTCAGAGACCTGCAGTGAATTCACTGGATAGGGAATGAGGAGGATGTACATGTTTTGTTTGGCTCTTGCAGGCATTCTCTGCTATGGTCTGTGCTCACCTTCATGCAGCAAAGGTGAGACTGTCAGCCCTGCCACCATCACCCCAGCAGCTGCCTCCAGCTCACAGCTCAGCACTGGGGTGAGCAGCCACGACAAGAACAGTCAGTAACAACAGTGTTTGCTCGTGGAAAGGAAATGGATGACGACAAACACAACACCTTGTTCTTGATTGTGATTAGCAGCACCATAAAAGATGTTACTAAGTCCAGAAAGACCAAAAAGCATAAACCACAGCATTCATCTGACCAGAAACTGCCTCCATGTACTTACTGCTCTGTGCTCTGCAATGGCCCAGGATGCCAGTGTTTCAGAACATGCATTTCAGGAGCAGTGACCTTCCAAATGCTGCACTCAGAAGAAGGATAAAACTTGGAAAAAGCTTTTCATGATGGCTATGTTAGAAAGCAGGTGAGCAAGAAGACCCCAGGTACCCAGACTTTGGACAGTGCAGGCACAGTTGTATGTTCAGAAGCAGCAGCAGCAGCTTGTGCAAAACCACTGCCTGAAGAGATGAACTCTGGAGTCGTCTTTGATTATTTTTAACCAAAACTCAAGAGCTGCTTGGCACATTGTTAGGCAAGCACAAGGTTTCATTGTCTCTGTGTGACTGAGAGGCAAGCCTGTCTCCCATAGGATCTTTGTTTCCTGACCTCATGCATTCAGCAAATGCTGTAAAGGCCACAGTGGACAATGTGTCAGCCTACTTGTAAGCTTTGGAGATAAAATGATTGTATGTATGTATGTGTGAGAGTAAAAGAGAAAGTGAGAAACAAGGGAGAGAAGAACTAGTGAGAGCACCTGGCAATTTCTCAAATGCCCTCCCTTCCACAGGCAGAGCAGCGGGCTGCTCCCCTCTTCACACTGCCCAAAGAGTTGTGGCCTCCAATGAAAGTGTCACCTTCAAAACTGAAGAGGCTCAATGAGATCTGGTGCTGACTTGAGCCCTCCTCCCCATCCTATGCTGGCCTGGCCTGAACACCTACAGTCCAGAGCCCATCTGAGTGGATTCCCTCTCAGGGCTGTCCCTAGCATGCGCTAAGATGAGGATTATCTAATCACATTTGGATAGAATATATGTACACTGCAGATGATGGGCAATCTCAGAGCTTTCCAGTGGTATTCACAGTGTCTTTCTCCATGTGACTTCCAGAATTAATCACCAGTGTATGAATTTGGCTTCCCATCCCTTTCCCCAGCTGACAGGAATTGATGGCACCAACTGCCGTCACCACGAGAAATAAGTGATTCCTTCCCTAGCATGGCAGACATATGCCAGCTAGGAAGAGAAGATCTGATCATCAGACTTGCTTGTTTTGGCTTTTCAATGCACAAAAGGCTGTTTTTCTCAGAATTAGGGTGACTGCGACAATCTGTTTTTAGACAGAGTTAGAACCACAAGATAAAAGAGGCAGAAATCTTCTCATCTGCATATTTATCATCAAAATGCAGCAACCGCATAATTTAAGCTCAGTGTTAAAAATATTGTATGTATATTTTAAGGTTTTCCTACTCAGGTGAAAAGGAGACATGCTTTCTCTGAGGAGGTTAATTATTTCCTAATGGTGTGAAAACAACAGGAAAAAAAAAAGGAATCAAAAGGAATGTTCTTACCCTTCCCCCTACCCAGAGGCGCCGCAGAGACACATCTCTGTCCACATCCTTCACTGACACACACAGTGAAATGACTCAGAACAATAGAGCGGAGGCACACACTGGTAACGGGTCCCACTGAGCCCCACAAGGGTCTGGACACTTGCAGTGAGGTGCAAGGTACAGGAGATTTGTAGAGAGAGCAGGATAACCTCTCTGCTTATTACACTGTTGACCTGAGAAGGGAAGCGCTCCCAGGCGTGGGGAATGGGCACAGGCACTAACTGCCTGGTGGGCTCTGCCACAGGAGAAGGTTCTCCAGTGCCACGGTCAGTGGTACAACACAGCTGCTGAGGCTCTGGCTGCCCTGTGCCACCCTCCCCATCCCACATGTGCAAAGAGAGAGGGGAGAGGTGCTCCTCACTAGGCCAGGCTCTGTAGGGAAGAACGAACTAAGCACAGGCTGTCTCTGTGGTACTCAGTCACGCCTGCGCTCTGCCAGCAGTACTGTGGAGGTTTCCTCAATGTTCCTCCCTGTCTCTCCTGTACATGTAGGGGAGCTTTTGTGTTCCAGAGCTGAAGTGATGAGCTAGCTGTACATGAGATCCAACTTCCTAGAAAGAGGACTTCTTCACCCAGAGTGTCCTGCTTTATTGTTGTCTTTCCCAACACCTGCTTCCTTAACAGAGACGGTTTTTATGTGACCTCCGCTGCTGTCCATGCAGACATGCCATGTCCCCTTGCTTTCGCACTAGAAGCATCTTTTCCTCTCCAGCATTGTCCAGGAACCCCACAGCGTGATCAGTCACCACTCAGAAATGTCTCTGCAAGCTTGGCACAGCGGATGAGGGCTGCAGAGCCGGCTGGCCGTGGCCACAGCCACCTCGTGCTCCCACAGCTGACACAGCTTTCCCATGCTCTGCTGGCTGCTCCACATCCTCACATGGCCACACCATCAAACCCACTTGACAGCCTCATCCCTCAGATCCCACTCCCTGTAACTACCTGATATGTGCACGTGCTGCTATTTAAAGAGACAAGTTAGAAGGGCAATGTATGACAATCCACCACAATCTGAAGACAGCCAATCAAACCAATAAATCCCCACTCGCTCCCCAACAGCTGTAGCCCAATTAAACTCAACAGTTCACAGGTGTTCATGTAATGACTTTAACACAAAAAAAGCACTGCTCCCTTTAGGGGCCTTTAAAAAAATTTAGAGCTCTTTAAATTTTATATACCAACAACATCAAACCAAAGTAGGAAATAATAAAGAAGGCAAGGAGATAGAGCAAAGAAAATCCACAGAGTGTCAGCATCAGTAACACCCTAATTAAACAATAGCCAACAGGAAAATACACATTCTGCTCACCCAGCCACGGCCCTTCTTGAGTTCTATGTGCTGGATGCAAAAGCAATTTTCTACACAGCCTTTTCAGCATCACTGCAGCATCCCCACTCTCATTCATGAAGTCCCTCTGCCTCCTCAGAACAAAGCTGTGAATGAACAAGGCCTGCATCTATCACTCCTCTCCAAGTCTTTGACTCGCTCCCTACCACGAGGTCGAGACTGGGCTGCTCACTCTGGTGCACTAGAGAGGCAGAGCTGTACACCTCTGGAAGTGACTAATGACCCCACTATTTTCTGTGGCCTTGCAGCACATGTTAGTTGATCCACAGAGCCCTGGTGAAGCTGACACCCTTGCTGTTCAGGTTGCCTGCGCCAGCTGTTTGTTCTGTGCCAGCAGCAGGCTCATGCTAGGTGCCTCCTTATTCCTGGGGTTTGTAACACCCTGCTAGCAGCTCCTTGGCCCCAGTCTGCCTTTCTCAGAACACAAAATTTTAAATTGCTTTCTAGAAACAAAAAGAAGTGGGGTTCCAGACCTCATCCTCTGTCCTGTCTGCTTGAGGGGACTGTTGTCTCCCTGCAAAACACAGACTCACAGAGCTGCATGGCCGTCTTCACAGCCATGTACCTTATTCCTGCACCCACAGCACACTGGGCCCCAACCTGGGAGATTCCTTTAGGAATTACTGTAACATAAATATTAAATAAATATGAATAATTATCTGAGGATGATAACCAGTGATTCACTATGAAAAGGCCCCAGGATGCAAGTACTAATCTCCTGAGATACTCAGCTGTCCTTTCAAGATGCACGAAGACATATAAGTAGGCTAATTACAAAGGAAGACGTTTGTCTCCTGTATATAAAGCTCATCTAAATTCAGAAGTGGTGCAAAAAAAACAAATTAAGAAGATACCCAGGAAAAGTTCCATGATGTTGCTGGGAAAGGTTAATTTTTAGGGATTTTTTTTTAAGATAACCTAGAAAATCCTTAAATGCAAACCTTAAATAGCAACTGCAAGTGTCACCCAGGAAAGGCTTCTAAAATGAATAGAAGTATTGAACTGTGGAAGCATCATGGCAAAAAACACAACAATTTCACTTTCTTAGTTTAGTTTCAATTTATAATTCACACAAGTAGCTTAAACACGTCGATTTGAGATCAAAACAGAACTGCAGGTTACATAGCATCTGTTCTATAGGAGGGTGCTGTGTGCACTGAGATAATTTTAGATGAATGTGTTATAAACAAGATCTGTGGAACATTGCAGAGTAGCAAGTTTTGAGAGAGAATAACATACAGTTTAAATACATAAATTGTTCAGAATGTTTAGCATGTGGTTGTAAAGCGATCAACCAAGTAATCTGTTTCCCAGAGTAGGACAGCTCACACAGATGAAACAGTAGCTTCCTCTGTCTCTAACATAAGACTCGTTCAACATTCAGAGAAACATTTCCTTACTCTGTGCAAACTTGGTGATCACAAAGCCACAGCTTTCTGCCACTGCTTTTGTCTTTTCCAACACCTCCCCAGGCTGCTGCTGCTGCTGTGCAGAACATATCCCAGCTAGGAGAGGTCCACTGATGCCCAGACTAGACCCCTCCTGAGATACACCCATCAGTGCAGACCTGCACTTTGATGTTGCTGTTTTGGGATGTAATCGCTTTTGCAGTGAATTTCTGAGGATACAGCTGGGTAGAGAAACAAACACATTTTTATTCCTTCTTGGAGAGGACAGTTTTGGAGATCCCCTAGAATCAAGTTACCTCAGTGAGGTGCCTTTCCAGACTCATTTATCCACACATAAGGACATCAGGTTGTCTGTTCTGCCTATAGCAAGGCAAACACTTAGGGGTACCACACTGGCTTCTGAACTCACAGGACTGGGTCCTAACAGATCTTCCTATTCTAGTCCTAGACTGGCAGTTCCTCCAGTACTCCAGTGCTGGATCATCCCTCAGTGTACCTTGTCAGCTCCACAAGTCCTAGCAAAACTGAGATGAGGTTTAAAAATTTGCACCTAGAAGTGTAAATTAGATACACGCTGTATATTTCTTTACAGCTCGTTTTTATGCTATGTTAAAAAGAACAGGTGTGTGTGCAAGTACAGGAATTTCTAACACACTATGCATCTAATCCACAGACACAAAAGCATTCTGCATTTCAAACCTAAAAGCATGATCATGATAATGGCGTGGTTCGGGTCAAAGGCATTTCATATGTGAGTGCAAATGAAGATCCATGAAAATGCTTTTCCTTTTAGAAAACACAAAGTTTTAAAAAATAAGTGTGAAACAACCTACAAAATACAAGACTAAAATGAGTTCAGTTGGTTGACAACCCTGTTCAGCCTGCAGTGGAACATTTCCCTGAAACGCTTCCTCCTTTGCTAGGTTATTTCTGGTTTGCTTGCTAGCCTGACTGTAGCAACTCAACACCCTGCAAAGAATCAGAATAAGCCAGGAAAGCAGCCCGCAGCAGCTTCCTCTGAGACACTTCAACCTTCTGGCTCCAAATCAGATGCATCTCTTACCAAGCCATCACCCCAGCTCACTGCAGGAGCAACGCACGCTGTAACGCCCGTGTCCAGCTCTACGGTCACACCACCCTGCTCAGCCTGACATCAATGTTCAGTTGATCCACCCTGAAGATCTACTGAGGTTCACTGTACTGTTGCGTTCTCACCTGAGTGAAATCCATGCTCAACTGTAACATTTTCCAACATCTAGAGCAAAGGCTAAGTATAACCTGCTGCCCTGGTAATAGCTCACTCCCACTAAAGCACAGTAGCAGCCAAGCTCTTCCTTCTACATCAGCTTTTCCTGCCATCCCTGAGCCTGCTGAACTGATCTGAAACACAATCACATCAGGCACGCTCCATTCAGTGAATGAAGCTGGCTCTGTTTGTCTGCTACGAAGACCTGCAAGAGACTGCAGCAGCTTTATTCTGCCCTATGGAGTGGAGACAAACAGGTCTGACTCTGTAGCATGGTCGCCCTCTCATTGTGACCTCTGGAAATTCTCTGCTGCAACTACACCAGACAGCAGAGTGCAAGAAGCATCAGACATGAATACAGAGCCTGAGCAGCATTAACAAGGACACACATTCCCACCTCAGCTGGGTAAAACCTCTCAGTGCAAGCTGCAGCTACCTTGCTTCTGCAGAGACCAGAGGTGGAGGAGGGAGAGGTCATCAGGCCTGATGTGAAAATATCCTCCTTGCGTTCAGCGCTGGACTTGCAGCCCATGAGGGCAAGGCTCTGGGCATGGGGTAGGGCAGGGAGTGACATCTCTTGGCCAGGCAGACACTGCACTCTTGCTGCTCATATGTTTGCAGCTACCCAGCGGCTCAGAGACCAGGCTGCCCATCTGCTGTTTGCTCCGGTTGCTCACAGGGCACTCTGTGACCTCCTCCCACCCTTCTCCAGACACCAGCCGCTTCCACACATTCATCTTCCTGCATATTGAGCCAATGCACTGTCACTCACAAAGTTTATATTTAAATAAGCCCTTCTGTTGAACTCAAATTAAATATAGCTTGGTTGAATCTGATACCATGAGAGAACCAAGGCTGGAGGCGAGAGAGAGAACAAGGAGGAGATCACAACTGAACAAATAACATTTAAAGCTGCAAAGTTAACACCAGGCTGCACATCTGACACTGGTACTCACTGGGGTTGTTTCTTTTCAGCTCAGCTATAGTATTATTTGCAGTGAGGTCATCCTCACATGTCCTTCTACTTTATGTCTCTTACTAGACAGACACACACAAATATTCAAATTCTACAGAAAGAATGGAAATTCAGCCAAACATTTGTATTTCTGACCTGTCAGCACTTACAGCAGCTCCTGACTGACAGAGGCACGAGAGGCATAGTCAGAGCTTCTATAAAGGGAGGTATCTCAGGATTCATTTTGGAGTCTACTGGCAACAACAGTAATCAGCTCTTAGCTAATGTCACAGGGCAACAACAAAGCCTGCAGCAGCTCATGCTGCAATTCAGGCCAAGGGCTCATTCTGGGCTCTCTCCTGATGTGGGTTGCCCTGCCAGCCACTTTCCAGGCAGTGCTTAGAATCTGGTTGGGCAGAGCGGCCTGTGTGGCTGGATCTGAGAAAGGACCTGAGCTGTACGTGTGCATATGAGCAAAGACGTAATTGAGGAGCCCAGGTGTAAAAAAAAATAGATCCCAAAGAGTGACCATTGCAGTAAGGGAGGAAAGTTTTACCACTGTGATAAGAGATTTCGCAGGAAGTAATACAATAAAGTTAAAGAACAGATCTTCAGGCCTGTGTGTTCAAACCCACAGAGCTCTGTGTTTAGTACTCCACAACTTTTACTTAAGACTCCAGAATAAACAGCTTCTATCAGCAGAATAGACTTCATCCAGGTCAGGCAGCCACAAAAAGCCTCATCAGTCACCACATGATAACCTTGACTGAACCATCCACATGTATTTAAGACACCAGTCCCTTTCATTGCACCATAAGGAACCAAGCCAAGCTGTCCCTATTTCTGTCCTGGTATCCTAAAGGCTAACCCTAATAGCTAGTCCAGACCTACTTCTCTCTGTTTGGCAGACTTCCTTTATGGCTACTTGTTGTCTTTGACAGCTATGAAGTCCCCTATGTTTAGTTACAACTGGGCTAGGGACAAGAGAGGCAGAGGAAGAGAGAGAACAGCACGCTGAGTGAACTTGTTGGGCTTGCAAGAGTTAAAGACGCTGTGTGTCCCGGTGCCTACAGACTGTCTCCAGTACCGATAAAACAGCGTGTGTTGAAACATATGGTAGACAAGCCCGGCTTTGTCCTGCTGCAATCTCTTCAATTATTTTTTGTGTTGTGTATTTTACAAAGGATAAATCAGGGAACATTTCAAGAAATGTTTTCTCATTCTAAAACCTATCAAAATATTGCTGACACTGATCCGTGGCTGGGAATGTCATTCCTGAATAAACATGATGTCATTCTCATTCCATTCATACTTCTCCTGGACAGCTGCTGTCAGCCTCAGTGAAGAAAAATGCCACCTCACCAGTGACAGCTGCCACTTGAGGTACTTTGTATATCAGCCTCCATAGGAAAAAAAAAAAACCCCAGCCAGTCATGCAGATGCTATTTAAAGTATGTTGCATCTTGATGAGAAACGCAAAAGTTAACACGGGGCTGGTTGCTCTGTGTCAAAAGTCTGGACAATAAAGAATCGGGAACTTTTCTGGTCTCACCTTCCAAAGAAGCAAGGCTCACACAAGGCCCTCACTCCTGCACTGTATTTGCTTTAAAACCCAAACAAATGCTGGCTAAGATGTGTGTGGGTTGCTTTACTTTTCCTTATTTTAATCTAGACTTGGAAAGTTTTCTGGAGCTTATGACTTACAGATGGAGAAAGAAGCGCATGAGCAGACCCGGTACGGACACTCACCATCACCCTATACCTTCTGTGTCTCAGAAAGTCCCCCAGAGGTGACACTTACAGCTTAGTGTCATCTGCAAACTTGCTGAGAGTACATCCCCACAAGAACTTGTGACTTGGCAAAGCATGTAACTCTCAGGGAGCTGACCTGGCGCTCCACACCTGGCCTCGTTTAGAGGAGACTGTTCATTGAAACCATCAACAACTAGTTGCCCTTGCTTTGGAGCCTCACCTGTTAACCATGATGGAAATGCAGACACTTCATAGTGGTATGTCAAAAGCAATTGCCCTCAGCCCTTACATGATTGCTTCCCCACTGTGACTCCTGCAGGTTCTTCTAGTGAGATCTTTCCCACTGCAACCGTTTTTTGTATCAGGGTGCCCCAGACCACTCCCCATTGCAGTAGATCCCATAGAAAACCCACAGCAGAGAAGTGGTTTGTGTCCCAAGGAACATGTAAAGTACCTTATTCTCCTCACCCTTATGCAAGGAAAGAGAAAGCACACCTCATGGAAGAGAAGTATCTCCAACTTCCAACAGCATGTGGAACCAACTGACCACTTTTATTTAGAACACATGTGGTACTTTCCAGCTGGGACAGGCCGTGGTAAGAAGGCAAATAGCACTGTCACTGGAAAACACATTTGGGCAACTTTCACTGTAGCTGCCATGCTGGGATAGTGCAACATGCACATTTATAACAAATCACTGCTTTTTCCAGTAACACAATTACATTTGCAATTCACTGGCACCCAGATCTCCTGCAATTGCTCTAGGAATTATTCTGGGCTGGTATAGCTCTGCAGTTGCTTTCCAAGCATGGAGACAGACAATCCTTGCCCCAAAGAACAGCCCAGACTAAATCTGTTTTCTGTTCTTTCTGGCCTTCAACTTGCACTGCTGCTTCAGTGTCAAAGGGGCAGATGTACAATCTGGGAAGCTTTCCAGATGCATCTTGAGCAAAGCAAAGCATTGTGAATCATTGGTACCAAGCGAGATCTTCCAATCTGTTACAGTACCACTGGCAGCACTCAATATGTACTCACAGCACACCCAGGATGGCAAGCACCTCATGGAGGGGACACCAGTATTTGCCAGAGCCAGATTCCCAAAGAGCAAATGAATAAGTTATCTTCCCTTGCATACTGCGGTGTTTCATCGTGCAGGCTGTGCCCCAGCAGCACTCCTCTGCCCCCAGAAGGATGGCAACAAGCCCATGCTAGGCATGCGATCCTTTGTAGCCATAAATGTTGCATTAGTAGGTTTCTTGCTAGTACTGTGCCATCATTTTAACTTTTATTACTTCTCCTGTCCCATAAATGCTCTCAGGTGCTCTTCCAAGGAATCTGTGCAGACTGCCAAACAGAGGAGAAGAATGACAATGACATGGCCTCTGGCTCTCCCCTGAAACAGCAGCTTTGCTGTCATCCCCTGGAAGTGCTCCAGTTTCTTTACAGCTCTGGAAATGTGGCTCAAGCAAGGTTGCCAACACATGTTCCTCCGTGTCAGACATTACTCTGATTCTGGAGCCTGCGAGGAGCCTGTCAGCTATCATTCTTCCAGGAATACCCCAGCCCTGGCTCCTCTGCTTTCAAATTCAGTCCATGTTAGGTTGAATAAGAGGAGCTGGCAGGTATCTGGAAAAACAATAGCAGCTCTTGCTTTAATTTGCATGCCCAGTATTTAAATCCTTTGTCACTAACTCAAGTGGGCAGTGGATAAAAACTATGTGAAACAGAATGATGCAATTCACATAAATGCATGAAGAGAGCATCTCTGTGCCTCATCTCATGCTTGCCAGTGTTCTGGTGCAGATTTGTTATGTCAAAGCATTAGAAAATACGTAGATATCCAGCACACAGGAGTCCCCTGATCAAAATGATGCTTATCAAGTCTCCTCACAGGCTCTCCAGTTCTCCTGACTGTGGGGGAGCAGCGAGTTACAGTTCTCTAACCTTCAAGACCAAAGGCACTCCACGCCCCTCTGCTGGGACTGACCTCCAGGCACGTGCCATACCACATTGCTCTAGCACTTGAAAGGAAACCTGCCTTTGCCTGGCCATTTTGACACAGAAAGCCTCTGCTTCCTCACCATCTCCTCCCGCTAGCCCACGTGTGCAGCCTTATTCCCTTCTCACTGTGGCCTGCACGGCTGGTGAGGACCCAGACATCTTGGGCAGACGAAACACCAGGCTCCCTCCAGTGCCATCAGCCCTCATGCTGTGAGAAAGGAGAATAAGGGGGCTCCAGTGCCTCAACACTAAAGAATGAAGGCAAAGTGCTGTCACCTATATAAGAGCTCTACAGAATTTTAAGCCAGCACTACCAGAAGTAAAGCTCAACCTGTCTCCATGTTGAAGCCCTCCAGCGTCTCACAGCCATGCTCCCCACTGCTGCCTGTCTCACTGGCAGCCCCAGATCCCCATGCTACTCCAACGTGACACACACCAAAGCCTCATGTTTTATTACAGACCACGCCGTGTTCCAGGAGGCCGCACACTCCCCACCCCGAGCCCCCACGCAGGGCCACAGCCCTCAGGCCGCCACACACTGACGCAGGCACCGCACACGCGTGGCAGTGGCCCAGACAGGACCGAGGGCAGCAGGCCCCACGCTTCGTGCGTTGCACAGCGCCGTCCAACTGCTGTGATCCCGAAACACCGCTCCACGTGCCCCACGCCCCAGACGCCCCCGACCTCCAGCCTGTCCCCTCTCTATCCTTACCTGGTGCCGTCTTCTGGGCGACATTTCCTCCCGTGGTGCCCACAGGAGACTGCCCGCTCCACAGAGGCCTCCGCGGCGGTGCTGCCCTTCCCGCCGTGGGGAACGGGCGTCCATCCCCTCACGGCCACGGCGGCCACGGCACGGCCCCTCCGAGCTCCCGCCACTCCCGGCACTGCGTCGCCAGCTGGGTGAGAGCTGCCTGTATCAAGTGAATTCCGCCATTTCCTCCACTTCTGGGGATAAAATGATCCCTTCACAGAGTCCATCGTCTGACTGGAAGCACCTTGCACCTGGGAGTGCCCCAGCCTCCTCCCCGCAGCCCCCGACGTACCCAGACACTGGGTACTGGGAACCGTCGCTTCAGGGAACACCTCAGAAGAACCCGGGCTTTGCCTCAGAGGCGGCTCCGACACACACCTGCGAGCTCCAGGGCGCTGCGGCCAGGCCTGAGGCGGGACAGCAACTGCCAACCGCGGCCGAAGCCTCTGAGAGCAGGAACCCGCCCACGCAGCTGCGGGCCCTGCCCGGCGCCGGCCCGCTGGGCCCTGCCCGGCTGCGCGGGACGAGGGGCCGCTGCCCTCACGGGGCCCGAGGGCTCTGCGGGGGGAACGCTGCAGCCACGGAGCGCAGCGGGCTGTGGTGGGGTGCGAAAGTGTGCAGGGATGCTGCGGCAGGCAGGGAGGGCACAGCAGGGCCTGCCGAAACAGCCTCCCTCGGCGCGGCGTGCGGCGGCCGCAAGGGCCGTCCCGGCTCTGGGGCAAGGGACGGGGCTTCCTCCATCAGTCAAGACAGAGCCTGCAAACCTCAACAAAGAAAACCTCCAGAAAGGAGTTAATTAAAGAGTTCCAGTTCCCCCTGATGCAGACCCTGGTCCTTTGTGAGTACAAAACTAAGCCCAAGCATTCCCACTGCTAATGATGAATAAGTTGAGGAGCTCTTTGGTGTTACTGGTGTGGCTCATGCTGTTGCCACATAGTGCAGACAACAGCCACACAGAACCGCCGGTGTGTTGGCTGCAGCCTCTCCCTTTGTTTTGTGAACAAAATAAAATGTTTTGTTCATGTACATGGCTTGTGAGCTTCAGCAGCAGCCTGTGTGTCTCTGGAACTGCGGCTGTAACGGCTTTCTCCAGGAAGTTCTCAGAATCACAGCATGTGAACGCAGCCCTGTAATGGTGACAGGGACATTTCTTCACATTTCTTTTCCTGTGAAGGGTTCCTGTATTCTTTCTGAAACAAATGAGTTCTCAGGTGGAATTACAGAGCATGCACACATGTGTAAAAGTGGGCTGCAGCACGTGTTGCCTCTTTCACCACGGTTCACCAGAGGCTCTCACAGCTCCCAGCTGTTTCAGTGCAAAGTTGAGTAGATATGTGGGTGTATGCCCACAAAGAAAGTGTCTGCAAAGCTCAGAAACACAGACTATGCTTCCAGAGGCTGCCTCTGCTCAAGGGCTCACTGAGTCGTGCACCAAGTGCTGAAATACATGGTCACCCGCTCCCTCAGCTAGTCCAGAAACAATGGGAAGGTAATGGCAGTTCCCACTGTAATGCTTTACCTCACTGCTCAGTGCCAGCTCATCAGCATTGTTTGCTAATGCCAAGTCCATGCAGGATGTTGAATTAGGACAAGGTGTGAGCGTGTCAGTGGGCTGAGCTGGCACAGCTTTCTGCTGGAGGTGCATCTCACGCACGGCTGGCATCACACAAAGAATTCTGGACTTTAGTTGGACTAAATGTTGCAAACACATGACAAGCATCAACTGCTCTGCAGACTGCATGCAACAGCACACAATAAAAAAAAGCATGTCACAAACATGGAAACCTGGAGCTGTTTTCTCGGGTACTGTCAAACTCCAGGGCTCCCTTTGCAAACAGGCTACTTGCCTCACTGTTACAGTAAGAGATCTCCTTGCACCGTTTGGGCAGGTTAAGTGTGGGTGCCAGCGTGGAGCCTCATTCAGCAGTGGTTCTCCCCAGAAATCCCCCTTGAGAACACTAAGGGCAGCCCTGGGATAGTCCTTCAGGTCTGCTCCAGAAAGGTGATACTGTCTATCTGTCCAGTCCAAGAGGTGACACTGGACTTGGCCTTCCAAGCTCAGCTAATCATGGCCAGCTGCCAAGAGACCTTAATATGAACATCTCACTGGAGCATTAATAGGAAGCAAAGAGTGCTATCTGTGCAAGGGAATGACTGCTTCAAACAGGGACAGAATCAGAAAGCAGAAAATTAGAGCTTCAACCATAAAGTTCAAAGAACATGGGGAAAAAGCATGAAAAATAATTTTGACACTTTGAAGTAGAACTCAATTGTTCCATTAAACTGTATTTTTAATAAAAAATAACACTAACAGCATTCCAAATATCTATTTTATAAGCTTTACTAATGTATATTTTTTTAATACATGTCAGAAATCCTTACTTGAGGCAAATGCAATATTTATAGAAAGCAAGAGACTTCAAAACAGCTCCAGAGACTTTAAGCTCTCGATTTATTCACAGATTTAGAATAACTCAGGAATACAAAATGACAAAATGTACATTTTTTATATTGTTTACTAATGTATTGTCTTTTGTCCCTGATCCGTCATTTTCCTGACTGGAGGAAACACATTCAGCTGCTTCACTCTCTTTAATGCTACACACTTCTGGAGGGAAATATTCCCATTTGGTGAAAATCTATCACAACTCTGTCTCACAGAATATCACTCCCGGAGAATTATGTGAAGATCATTAATAAATACATTTTTGCAATGACAGTCATTTCTTCTTTGGTCATGATTTGTATCTATTCTTTGCCTCAGCCTCTCCGGTTCCCAGAGAAACTGCTGGCGAGAAGGAAGAGGCGGTGCAGCTTCAGACCAAGCTCAGAAGGGAACTTTGCCAGTGGCTATAAAGGCTCACAAGGTGTTGGAAATTAGTTAACCCGTAGCTAGACGTGTCCCTGGGTGTGCAAAGATGTGCTCCCTGTCTGTAAAAGACCACCTCCACGATGTGGCTGTGCTCAGGAGCGAGCAGTGGGCTTTCCAAGGACAGCTCCTGGAGGTCCATGTCTCTGCTGCCGGCTCAGGCTGCGTCATCCTGAGGTGAAGGAAAGGGCTTTCCTCTGGCAGGGGCTGCTCACAGCCGCCTGGCCCAGGCCAGACCTGCAGCCAGCTGACAGGGAATGGCTCAGGAGGTAGGGAAGCAGTCAGTGTTCTTTCTGTTAGCATTGTAAACCTTTACTTCTCAAAAACAATTATTCTAGACCCACAAAAGCTCATTGTTTAAAACGTACCAGACATTGGCTGCTTTTATATATGAAGTCTGTGTGACATTCTTCACACTGGAGGCATCTCTGAACCTGCAGAACTTCTGCTTTTCCTTTCTGCCTCTTCAGCCAGAGGTGAGTGGATTTCACAGCCCTGGGCAACGTTCTGCCTATGCAGCTTCACTTCCATCTCTCACATGTTTCTTCAGTAGATCATAGTGCACCTGTATGTTTACAGCCTATACCTGAGCACTGCTACTACTGAACACTGACAAGTTTTGGAGTGGCCAGTCTGTAACACCCCATCTATGGCACAGGCACAACCTTGCTCCAAAGAGGTTGAAGAGGAAACAGTCAAAAGCCTAAGAGAGGCCTCAGCGTGAGCCAGGACAGCACCTGCTGTCCCGGGCTCCGATGGAACAAAGCCGTGATGTTTGGTTACAGACATCTCAGCACAACAGTGAAAGTTCCAAACCAATACCATGTTCTGCTAAGAAACAGCACATGCTTTTGTATTTGCTTCTCCTTTTTATTTCAGCACCATGTAAGTTTCAGAGTGAAAATTGTCTCATGTTCCTCTGGAAAGTGATCTAGCCTGAGATTGTGGGGTGTGGGTTTATTCCACATGCTTTACTATGTGCCTAGCAGAGCACACTGGGAAGCAAAGGAATTTGTGACCCACATACACAAATAGCTGTATGTGCAGCATGATGCAGATCTGGGCAGACACAGGGTTATTTTTCTTTTCCAAAAAAATCCTGGATCAGAATTAGTCAGAAAGACACATTACTCTGGCAAAAGATAAGTCCAGAGCTCTCCCAAGTGTACTGCTAGTGAATCAACAGCTAGAGCACAGCCAGCTCAGCGTTGTGCTAGATACACAGCAATAAGTGCTGTGTTTCTGCTACACAAATTGCAGCAGCAAAGATACGCTGTGATTGTGTAACTGATGAAAGCTGATTAACACACACACTGACTGTACTACTACAGAGTGTTTCTCTTCTCATTAGACTTGCCCTGATGTGTCCAAACTCTACCAGAGTCCTGCTCAACCAAAAGGTTTCAGTTCCCGGTGAAAAACCACAAGTTTTGCCTACTCAGTTTCCTCAGAGAGAAGAAACACATTTCAAATCACGCTTCCAGTTGGGCTCTGCAAAGACACAGCATCTGCCCAAGCTCTGCCCAGGAACCACAGACCTCAGCTGAGTATGTTGAACTACAGGTGTCATCAGAGCTTCATGTCTGGAGAAGCAACCTGCACCCACACTGGAGGCTACCAGTGTTCTAGGAAACAATTATAGTGCTTTGGCAAAAAGAGTTTGCAAACCACAGGAAATAATCTTGGGAGGCTCAGCCTCAGTTCACAGGCACATCCACAGGTGACAGTTTGCCCTTTCATCTTCCGAGCCAGCAGCCACACTGGCACAAGCTGCAAGGGGACTGTGCTCTGCAGCTGCACATTCTCTCTAAAAAGCTGGCGAAGTTACTGAAGCTCTGGTGCCCATGCTCTTCTAGAAACCATCTCTGAGAAGTTTTTACTGTTACAAATAAGTGCCTTTAAAACTGATGCATTTGCAGTCATCTCAGTCAGTAGCATCCAAAAGTGTAACCTGAGGCACTAAATATCGACAGTTTAAAAGTAAGTGCTGGGATCTCTGTTTTTTCCTGGTATCTCAAGTTCAAACTATGATTCCCCACATAGTGCCTTAACTGCAGCAGCTGGGCTTTAAGAAAAAACAGTAATTGTCCAAAAGCATGTGGCAAAGTCATGCAAGTTGGTAAAAGCAGAGCCAGAGGGGTGGAAGAAACTGGTGAGTCAGCTCGTCACAGAAACATATTTAGAGCTTAACCGGCTGTAAAACTCAATAGGGGCTATGTGTTCTGAGGCACCCAGCCAAAATATGCCCAAGAGCCTCCAGCTCTGTATGACAGAAGTAGCTCTATCATGCAAACAAACACTTTTCTGAGCAAAGGGTTTTAGCTGAGAGAGTAAACGGGTCTTTGTGAGCCTTTCACCACAAATGGCTTTGTGCTGCCAAAATCTGGGTCCTTCAGAGCCGATTTTCCTCCCTGCCCTTGCCCCTTCCCTAAAGGACCTGGGAGCAGTTCCCAAGCTCTGTGCACTTGGGGAAGGGGGGATCACGTGGCTCAGTCACAGCCCATCCAGCTCTGCACCTCCTGTGCCCTCTGCTCCTGCACCACTCGTTCCCCCAAAGGATGTTTGATTGTTCAGTTACAGTTGGAGGGATTTTTAGAGTTCATTGTTGTTTTTAATGTTCTTGATGTTTCTGTGAGACTCTGGCACAACAGTGTGGAGGTGTTCTAATATAAACTTTGACAAATTCCCTGGAGCTCAAGAATTAAGCTTTTGCAGGGTGCTAACGCTGGAAGCTGGGAAAAAGCTGCCAGAATGGGGATTTAGCGTATTGCAGAGCTCAGGTTTTGTACTGGACTGCCATGGCTGCTGTTACTTCTTTGAGGGATGATTTCACTGCTGACACTTGGGACCCTCTTTGACCAGAGATGTTATTGTATTCCACCAAATATACACAAAACCACTGGCTTTCACCAAACCAAAGAACAAAGCCTTGCTGATACCAAGGGTGTCCCAGGTCACCCTGATAACAACCATTATGCAAATTTCTGCAGTGGGTAGATGATAACTCTGCTTCAAAAGCAGGGGGAAGTGGTTTCAAATTAAGCCCAAGGAAGAAATTCTTTGATTCAGTGACACCAAAGAGCTCATTCAGCTCTGCTGTCACAGGCAGAAGTAGCACGCTGACCCACATGGGCCCTGCTTCAAGCCCATGGTGAGCTCCTAACCCAGCAAGGTCCAGTTTGGGATATTCTCCTTCTGTGTAAATAAGGAAATGCATGCTATTAAGAATTTTGGACAAACTGCACAATAGATAAAACGGGCATCTGTGTGTGTGGAAACCTGTGGTCAGCAGGCAAAATCACAACTGCCGTGGGTTCCTAGAGGAGTGGTCGCCAGGGTGACTGTGCCCAGCTGCTGCCGGTGTAACTGGTGCCACTCCAGCAGACCCTGCAGAATCACAGAGAGCAACTCCCCAAAGCATTTCAGCTGTCGCTTTGCACTGGCACTAATCTCACTCAGCCTGGGTTCAGGGACAGGATGGCAGAGCAGGTTTGGGATCCCAGGGAAACCTGTGAGACATGCCACCAGTCCCCTTCCCCTTCCCAGGCTGCCCGTTGCTGCTCAGGCCTGCACCTTGACGTGCTGCTGGGCCCTGGATGGAGTCAGTCCTTCTGTAGCAGTTACTGACGTTTCTATGTTGATAGCTGCTGCAGGAGCAACACTGTCATCAGGGCTCAGCATAGCAACTGGATTGGGGATGTGGGGGAAGGCTGCTCATGCTTTGGATGTGAAGGCTGAGCAGGACCCAGAAGCTCCTGTGCCAAGGGAGCTCCTTCTCTCTCTGATGCTTTGTCTTAGCGGGACCTCACATTTTCTCATCTTGCTCCAGTGCTCATTCACAAGGCTGACACATACGGTTCTACCCTGTGTGGCCCCTGCTAATTCATGACAACACTAGTGACTGACAAGAGCTGGCACCTTCCCCATCAACACACACTCTGGGCCAGCATGAGCAGCAAAGCTACAGTTGAGGAATCTCTTACAGTAACGCTGGAGCGAGTGCTCATGGCTGCATCTTGCAAGCGCTGTTCAAAAGACTCGGCTCCTGGGGTTGGAGTGTATCATCTCCACTGTGAGCCTCGCTCAAGTTAATATTAATGCTACACATATTAATGCTACAGCTAACTCAGCCAGCTGCTGCACGAGGCAAAGAGGGGAGTTTATAGCTGAAAAGTCCCTGCAGCCCATTAGTTCTCTACAAGACAGCAGCCTCATCCTTCCAGATGTGCGCTCTGGCATTCAGCTCGGGAGCGATGGCAGCTCTGCACATGCCAAACATGTGTCAGAACCATTCTGAGGCGCGGCTGCGCTCGCTCCGCAGCCCACGCTGCCCCGTGCTGTTCCCGACACGACCGCAAACAGCAGCGGCGCAGCCCAGGCTTCCCGCTGGCAGCAATGACATCGGGAAGCCACAGTCCCCGTGCTCAGCGCCAGCTCTGCCGCCGAGCGCTTGCAGGAGCAGGGGCTGGGGGCTGAGGCTGTGCTGAGGCCGCTGCTCCACCTCCTGCCAGCCAGGAGAGGCCCCTCTGCGCAGCTCTCCCTGGTTTCCTCGCGGTGAGCCGGGGCTGGAGCACGCTGCTGGGCATCAGGGTCTGTGGAGGTGGGTGAAGCCTGGCCACAGGCTTTGCTGGGCTGGGCTCACACTCATCTCCTTGGTTCATCCATACTTATCAGCCTGTGCACATGCCACTAACTGCAGGTGGGTTTGTGTCATACACAGGACTTGCTGGACCTTTACACACATGTACCAGCTGCCAGGATCTTTATGCAAGTCACTAAGTTTCAGAAAAGAAAACGTTGTGCAGTGGAAGGGCACAACCATAACAATGAAACCTTTTTTCCCTGTGTATTTCCATGAGAGAGGGACGGTGAGGCTAGTGATGCAGACAGATTAGCCGGGCTGTGGCACAGTGAGCCGTGCACTGGCGGTACCAGTGGGGACAAAACCCTGAGCAAGACGAAATTATTTGTTCCACATCTGTGTTTGTACAGACAATACAGAATCAGACCTCTTGGTGTGATATATAGTCTCTCTGGTGTCACTGTCTGTTTTTCAAGACCAATGTTTCCCACCCTTCCTCTGTTTCCACAGACAGTGTTCAGTGACATCCTACACAGGTACAGAACAAATTTTGTTCCACCAAGTTCTGGCACATGGAACCTAACAGATATACAAGAGATGCAGGAGGGACTAGTGCTGTGTGCTCGCTGCCTTTGTGATACATCACTACTAAGGAGAGTGTAGAGGGGGCCAGTCCAGAGCAAAACTATTGTTTGCAATTGCCTTTTCCTTTTGACATTTTCATTGTAAGTTCTTTTAGGATCGTAAATCTCCTGCAATGTCTTTACAACACAGCTGTGAAGAGGCAATGTCTAAAGGGCTGAGGAAGAAAATGTCCTGCCACCTGGGAGCAGCACTCTTTATCTCCCCAGCAACACTCAGGTGTCTTGGGCCGGGCTGGCTCTCTTCTCTTCCACTGTGATATCTTTCAGTCAATGCATGCCTGATTCTTTTTTTGTTCTTTCCTGAATTGCAGGTAGCTTTGAAAACACATGTGTGAACCAGCCCTGCCAGGTGGAAAATAAAGGCTCCTGATTGCTATCATTTATTATTATTATACCACCAGACATTTTATTAACACTAAAGTGTGACATTTCCCTCCAAAGAAAGGCCTTCTTCTGCCCTTCTGCATGGCTACTGTATTGAATCCAAACTCCGTTTCCGAGGATCTTCACCTGTTTAAACGCTGCTGTGTTTCTAAAAGCAATTTAACCTTTCATCTTTTATGGATGGATCCTTTTTTTAACAAAAATCCTATAGGGCCATTTTTCTCCTCATCTCCTTGTGATCTCAGTGATATTACGTGATGTAGCTTTTGAAGAAGAAATGCCGAAGCAGCAGCTTCACCACCTGCAGCTAATGCAGCCCGAAGATGGAAAAGGCAACCTGGAAAAATCCCTTTTCAACATTTCTCTCACAAGCTCCTGGTAAGAATCCCCCAAACTGACAATGTCTCTTGCATAGAAATGAAGGGCAAGTGCTCAGGAAGGGGAGAGTGGCCTGGAGATGTTGCCAGTGTAAAGCCCATCAGGCTGTTTCCCAGCGCCGCGGCCTCTGGTCGGGTCGATGACTCCAGCACCACCCAGCTTTCATTACTTATTTTTGGCAATGGCTGCATGTTGTCCAACAGAATCTCCTGGGATGAAGAGAGTCATTCTGAACACAACCAGTGCCTGAGAGGTGCAGTGTTTAGAGACAGAACTGTTTTCGAGGCATTGTTGGATGATTTTACTGCTTGCTTACTGCATGGCTCACACGGGACTCTCGATTCAATAAAAACCAGACAAACTACAGACACTACTATGTATTTTCCTCTGCTAAATCCTCTAATCCTAGTTCAGTCCAGAGTACTCAGAGAAATTCAGCCTCTCCATGCTAATACATGTTTCCCCTTCTCCCTCCTCAGCCCGGGCACCTCTCTGGGGAAGGCAGAGCTCAGCTCTCTCCGAGCCCACACACACCAGTCTGGGCAGGAATTTACTACCAGGGACTGCAGGGCCACAGGGCTGCACTGGCACCAGCCCCAGCACGTCTTTCCCTTCCTCCCATGTGCCTCAGCACTGAAGCTGAGTGATGGCTGCAGCCCATGGGTTCTATTCCCAATGCAGAGCCCTCCACAGAGCTGCTTGCCCTTGGAGAGGCAACTGCCTCTGCTGCCTGGCTGGGATTCCTGCCAGCTGAGGGGGGCACAGAGAGCCTGGGGGCTGTGGGAAACGTGGAGTTCTTCTGGCCAGGGCCAGGCACCCTCTCCCCATATGTCCACAATCATTTCCTTCCTGAGTGCCTGGCCAAGGAGACCATGGCAGCAGCGTAGGGAGGAACTGGGTGTCTGCAGAGAACCCCTGGTGACCCTCACCTTCTGTTTGCATGGCATCAGTCCTGTGTTTCCTCACATAGGCTACATCACTTTTCCAACGCTGTTTCATGCACCAGGTCCCCCAGGAGGCTTGAGCACTGGAACAAGAGAGTGCACTGGCTGAGGAACACAAACAGCTATTGCTGCAGACACAAGGTCCCACAGCACCTGCAGACTCAGGCCCATGCTCAGAGGTGGCAGCTGGGGCAAGCAGGGCCATCAGATCTCTGTGACCAAGGCTCACTGTCAGGAAAACAACCATGCCCCAGTTTGCCTGAGTTGCTGAGAAGTTTTTAGGTAGTTTTCCAGGAATTTTGAACCAGTGACAAGTAGAGAACTGGGATCTTTTCCTTCTAAGGTCTCTGGATCTCTGACTTTGGGGATGGCTGATGCTGGGTGCTGCAGGACGTTTCCTCCTGGGCGTGGGCAGTTGCCCCTGAGCAGGAGCGATGCTCACTGACCCTGAATATGAGTTATTTTATATATCTGCTCCTTTCCCTCTCCCCTTCTCTGTCCCTTTGCATATCAGGTGTCAGTTTTTAGTTTTGGAGCATTTGCTTCAGTAAAGCTCCCAGTCACACCCGTGAACGTCCTCTTGCCAGGGGAGATGCTATTGTGCATTTCACCCGCAAAGGAAAGCCTGTGAAGTCTCACAGATGTGCCATCTCCCAGCTGTAGTTAAAATCTATATTTATCTGTAATTTACTTTATAAACTACATTAATAAAAATAATTAAAGCCACATAGTCAGAGCATCCACCAGCCAAAGAGACATCATTAACATTCCCTGCACCTGAATAACAAGCAAGGAAAAACAACACGGGGATTTAGAGTTCAACTTGCAAAAGATAACACCATGCATTAGAAGCGAATGAGCCTCCCAATGGGAGCAGCACTAGAGAATGGAAAGAAAATAAAGTAGGGCAGTGTGCCAAATTCAGGAGGTTTAAAAAAAATAAGCAGCACAGCCATCACAAAAGAATCCCCGTTTCAGCCCAGCATGGGAGGAAGTATGAACTGAAACCCAACGAGGATTTCCATGTTACTGTCTTAATTTGTAAAGGCTTTGAAAAATAACACAATGCTGAGCTGGTCTTTCTTTTTTGGGAAGAGGGGAGAGGGTCAAAGGGAACTGTATTGGTTATCAAATAATGACAGAAAAAGCTATTCTCTCTGGCTCTCCTAAACTCCCAAGTGACTTGAAGGGACACAAAACACATCCAAAGAAACCCTTGCACAGGAAGGCAAAGCAAAGCCTGCACCTTTCTCCAGCCTGCTGCTCTTGTGTAGCTGTTCCCTGCCTCCTTGCTGTGCACTGACACACAGCAGCTGTCCCCCAGAGGGACAGGAGCTGCACCTTGAAATGGAGCCTGATGCTTTTCCCCGCACAGGAAGATGAGCTTTGGCAGCTACAAAGCATATGGCAATAATGGCAGCATCAGATCTTGTGCACTCAGTGACAGCTCTGGACACACACCACCACGAGGGGCTCAGACTGTGTGATTCCTGGTCCAGGCTGGAGGGAGTTCATGCTAATAACACCCACAGGAACTGGACACGGAGCCTTTTTGTCCCTGTTGCTGGGGGAGGCTGCATTCATGTCTAACTTTTCCTTTGCCTCCTGTTTTCAGACCTGTTTCAGGATTTTTGCTCTTTCCCATTCTTATTCTGACAGTTTTAATTGTATAAACCCAGCTTTTCACCTTTTGTTGCTCGACGGATACGGGAGAAGGTGAAACGCAGGTAGAGCACCACAAAGGCAAAAGGCAGGTGAGCTTTGAAGGAAAAGGGATCTAGGAAAGGGACAAAAAGGAGCATAGAAATGGAGGGTTGATCTCTGTTGTACTCACAGCATGTAGTAAGCCAAGCAACAGCTCCTCTACCTTAACTAGGCGACCGGTAGCAAATCAAACCTTGGCTGTGATCAATAGGGTAACGGGGAGAGTTTGATTAGCCTTGGAAAAATTACAATAAGGAGAGAACTTTTCCTCTCCACGGGCTGGGTGATTTCCCTGTGAAAGTTTTTACAAGAATGAGGCTGCATATAATGCGTCTTGTTAACCCAAATTACATGCACTCGAATTCCCTCTCCTTCCCCAAAGAAATCAGAGAAGAAATCAGGCGTGAAATGGCATGTGGGTGGGGCTGAGCAGAGCCAGCGCTGCTCTCGTAATTAAACGAGACTCGCCGAGCCCCCACTTCGCAGAGCCTCTCTGTTCTTCTGCTGGGCGCCCAGAAACACGGGCATGTGCTGCTGGGACACAGCCTGTGCTCTCTGTGCAAAGGAAAGCACGCTGCAGGAGAGGGGGTGCCTCTGGTGAGCAAATCCTCAGAGCTAAACCTCATGCTGCAGTCCTAGAGCAGAGCTGCCCGCTAGAAATGTGTCTTCCACTCGTTTGGCAAGCCCACTTCTTACTATCTCAAGCAGAAAGGCTTCTGTCCCGCTCACTACAGACAACTGCACACTGTGGTACATTGCAATTTAATTTCCTAATTGTGTTGGTAGCTTCTGCTACCAGATAATGTCACCAGCTTCTTCAGTGGATGCTCTGCCCTGTCCTCTCTGAGTGTGAGCCCACACTCTGCTGGGCTCCTGTCTGCTCTGGCCACTGAAACTCCCGGCACTGGTCACCGTTAGTGGGCCAGCACATGTGACACTGCTTTGCACCGTGGCATGTTTGCTCACTGTGTCTCATTGACCAGGAGGCTTGAGAGACTTTTGTGGTGAGTTTACAGTCAGGTTCTAGGAAGTTTTGCAGGAGACCTTGTGAGCTCAGGCACAGTGTGCAGAGCTGTGACTGAGGCCATTGCCGTGTGATGCGGTGACACCAGAGCGCCTCCCAGAAGCCTCCCACGACAGAGTCCCCATTTTCAGACAGCACAGAAAATGATGTATTCAGCTGCTACTGTTATTAGCAACAGTAATGGAAGTACAAGTAATGTAAACACTAATAATTTAGTCTTAGCAGAGTAGCAGTGCCAAGACTCTGCCTCACAGTGGGGTCCAGTTGTGCCACGTGCCAAAGCACATGTGAGACCCAGAAGCCTTCACAATCCAAAGACACACAACAAAGTCGGGTGCAAGGCCGACTTCAGCCCTACTTTTACAGTTGAAGACTGAGCTGCTAGTGGAATTGTGGATGTTTGGCTGTGAAAAACAATGTTGTGACTCTTCCCAGGGCATCCACTTTGCTGCACCTTCCCCTCTGTAGGTGCAGAGACCTGACATTGCTTCCACATCTGTGACCCTCCAGCCTTCAGGCTCTGGTTGTCCTTGAAGCCTGCTGTCTCCTTCTTGGCTTGTGTCCCTGCTCCCTTCCTGCTGCTGCTCTGTTGGCACCCTGCCTGCTGGGGCTCCCTGCTTCTCAGGCCTCCCCTTAGTTTCTGGCTTTGTTTTTGTCAGTGAAGCTAAACGGACGGTGCCAGTGGCCCTGGTGATGCAAGGGAAGGCTGCGATTGCAGTAATGAGCTGAGTAAGAGAGCCCCAGGGGCAGCAACCTGGGACAATACACTCCTGGTGCTGCCTTCCTCCAAGGAGCAGAGGCAAGGAACAGAAACAAAGGAGACCAAGTGAAGAGAGGCAGGCAAGGGGCACTGGGGAGGTGGCAGGTGGAAGCAAGACAGCAGCGTACAAAAGATGAAGAGAGGCACGTAAGGAGAGCACGGAGCTGAAAGAGATGCTCAGTCTGGGACAAGGGAGTGCTGGAGAAGGAGACACGTTATAGGCCTCTGCAACAATAGGTTGTGAGGAGGTCTGCTTAAGAGAGGATCAGCTCTCCTCCTTGACTGACAGCTGCTGAAAGTGCGAGTAGCTCAAAAGGAGTGCATGCACCTCAGGCTGCCCCTGCTGATCCGCTGCCTCGGGTCAGGTGTGTTTTACACACTGGAAAATAGCAGCATCTTCAAGAGTTCCTGAGAATCTCCCCTCCTCTGCAGTCATCAGAATGCACTGCTCATTCACAGCCTCCTTCCAACACTGGGAATATATCAGCCCTTAGCAACAGGTGATGACAGGGCACGATGGGTTGTATCAGTGTTCCAGTCTCTAAACTCGATTAAGATTAGATTTCTCCCACTTTTGCATTAACGTCCTGTGAGATGCACAGGGCTGAGCTTGCAAGCAGAGGGTGTTTCCTACCCATGGCTGTAGGCCTGAGCTCTGCAAAAACGTGTCTGATGTACTGGTAATCTTTTTATTTTTGTTTCTAGATCAGAAACCCCTCACTCGAGGCTGACTTGCTGCAGTCTGTGACAAGCCAGATGCCACGCCAAGAACACATCAAATTAAACTCATTTTTCATTAGTGTCTCCTCATAAACAACAGCAGAGATGGGCCTTGTGGGAAACACAGGCAATGCTGCTTTACTTTAAAAGCTATTGTATGTGACTGAGCACCACAGGCCAGAGCTGATTCAGTTTGGTGAGGGAACTATGGAGGCTTTTGGAATGTGCCTGCACTCCTCAGGATGAGCTCACCCAGGCAGCTCCACCTGCCTCTGCACAAAGCTGAGCCCTGCCTGGCAGCCTGGGCTGCTGGGCCAGGGACCACTGGGAATGCACTTTGGCTACTCGACAAACCTGATCTGGGAGTCACCTAATAAAAACCCTTGAATTACATGTTGGAGCCCAGAGCCTGTGGTCTTGATCTCTCTCCAAAAGCAGTGAGAATAAAGCAGGGGGGCTCTGAAGTGATGTAGGTATTTACTTTGTGTTCTTAATATATCCAAATGATCTTGGAACCTGTTATGAAACCTGAGCATCGGTTTGCTTCCAGGTGCTGTGCCGCTGTGGCAAGGACTGTAAGCCCAAAACTGGAGCTCTGGGGGAGTTCAGTAGTGGGAAAATGTGGAGATTTAGTGTTAATCCAAAGAAATTGCTGCAGCTGGGCCACATCAGTCCATTTTTGCAAATTAACAGAAACATGGGGAGGGACAGGTCTGGCCTGTGGGACCCAAACAGGGCAGGCTGGTGTGTGTCCAGCCACGGCAGCTTGCCCAGAGGTGTGCCAGCCGCATACACACACACTGCGTTCCCCAGCACCACACATCACACGCTGCCTAACTGCAAAGCTCTCACCCTCCCTAATGAACCCTGTTAACAATGATCAGCTATGCAAACGGCACAAGAGGTAACCAGCTATTAACAGAGGGCTCTTTTATTGTTTCTAAAAATAGGCCTGTGCAGCAAGGTGTTTTCTTGTTCTCTATGCACACATTAAAAAGAAAGTGCAGAGCAATAAACCTTAGTATTTAAAAACACCCAACTCGAGAAGGGCACATTTGCTATAAGTTTCCTCTTTATGGAGGAATAACAAAAGATCCTCAAGCTTCTATGGCTCTACAGAGACTATAAACTGGTTGTGAGTTTAACTGAATCTTTCCTGGTCTTCAAGGTGTAAGATTAGTGTACATCAAGGGAATGTGCTTTGCTAATACCTGAAGTTCAGTCCAGCTGCATTTCTCCTGCACTTTATGGGATCTGGTTTTGTCACTTTCAACAGTTAGGTAAGGCACCAAGATAAGAAACATACCCCAAATTAAACTGTGTAAAGACACGAGAGGGGGGTTGTTGCAGGCTTTGTAGGGCTGGAAACTCAGGCAGCCAGAAACATGCAGCACTGGTGCAGTAAGTGACATCTTTCCTTGTTAATTATTCATATGTAACAACATATCTACTGCTAAGTAAATACATTTAATGAAGAGAGCCAGCTTACAGTAGCAAAGAGCAGTTTTGGGTACAAAGGCAGCACGTGTAATAGGCTGAGTTTGTCTCCTTCAGATTTCTGACAGAAAGCTTGGGAGCTGAAAGAGAACGCTGATCCCTCGCACGTACTCTTGCCATCTTTTACCTTCCATTAACAAGAGCTGGGATGCTGAGCACTTGCTAAGAATTGAATATTTGAATGTTGTTACACACACCAGGGGTTGTTTTCTCCCTGACCTGTGCAGCATGAGTCTAAAATCACTCCTCAAACCAAGAGCCTGAGCAGTGCCCTGGGATGGTGTCACCTCTAACATGGGAACTACTCCTCGTCCCAGCAACCCTGTGCTCCTGACCTCTGGGCCCGCTGCTCTTCCCAAACACTCTTACAGTCAGTTTTATACAGAAAGGTATCTTAAACTTCCTCCAGTTGTAAAGCTCCTAGGACTTCGACTGTCTCTGAGGAAAGGAGAAAGGATGGACTTCTGCTCTCAGCCATCCCTGGTTTGACTGTGTTTAGTTTTCCACATCACTGCCTCATGTGTTTCCCCACCTGCAGTTACCAAATAATACGGTCTAGTGTCTCCCACCTGGAAAAGGAAGATTTCCTTCCATAACATCCAGTATAAATTCCTCTGAGCTTGTTGCATGGGATTGATTTCTGCATCTTATGTATCTTGCACATCCCCAAACAGTCATGCAATAGTTTCTGGTTTTCGTTTTCCAAAACAGCTTAAATCAGGGTCTCCTGTCATCAGCACAGCTTGGTCAAGCAGCAGTTAGAACCCAGAAGGTGAGACAAGAGGTACACACATATGGTGACATTCATCTGCTGCAGTTCCATTTTCTCATGGCTTCCCATGTGAGATGTAATGACTTCCACTTTGCAGCTACATGCATTTTGCTCTAGCTTAGCACTGGTCACTCAACAACTTCAAAGCACTTTCCCAAAGTAACCCCTGGACAGCCTCCCTGTGCTGGCTGCAGGGTACAGCAGTGTCTGTGGTGGAAGCAGCAGGCAGGAGTCCTGCCTTGGTCTCTGCTCCAGTAGGCAGAAAAAGAACAGAAATGCCTGGAATTCTGCCAGAAACACATTCTTCTTTTTAACACCTGGCATCACCTCCTCTGTAACTGTGGAATTATAAGGAATTACATTTGGATGCAGATCATGTAAAAGCAGCTGAGCTTTTGGTCTTTTCTAAGCCAGCTGATAATGGTGGGATCTGCTTGCAAGTGGCAGCAACCCACCTTGCACTCCCAACACAGATCCCCACGAACTGCAGCTGCTTTGTGGGGAGAAAGCAGTTCTACAAACAGCTGCCAATGTCTTTTTGAGATCCTCTTTTGTGCTAGAAGAGCCAGAGGAGAGTCTGGAGAAGCCTGTCAGTGCCAGCGGGTGTTGGTGTGCACAAGCTATAACCTCTGGGACAAAACAGAAAGACAGAAAGAGACAGTATGAACACAAAACATGACTAGGAATTGCCTGCACTTGGGGAGCTAAAGAGTAAAGAATTACAGAAAAGAGCATTGTATAGCTTTTACATTAATCTAAAGTGGATTCCTCAATTCCATAGGCACAATAGGGGCAGAACTGGAAAAGACATACAGATAAATGAAGGCCACAAATAGCCTTCGTTACGTTTAAAAGCCTTTCAGAGTGTGTGTGGTTTAGGCTCATTTGTGTAACATGAATGACACTGGCTGCACTGTAACTTCTGCCATTTACCACGTTGGGTGAAGTGTTAAAGAGTCAATGCCAACGTATATGAAATGGAGAAAGTCTGGATCTGTATTAATTAGAGTTGACTGAAAGAGATGGTAGGAACATCCATGACTGATTTCTTTAAGCTGAAGGAACATCCATGACTGATTTCTTTAAGCATAATGTCAGCTCCAAAAGGCATCAGCAGCCGGCCAGGGCAGAAGCTCGTTCCAAGAACTCTCTTAGGAGCCCTGCCCAGATGAAAGCGAGCACTGCAGACAGTGCTGGAGGGGAGGAGCCTCCGTTCAAAGGGCAGTGCAAGCTCATGGGTATGAAACACCTTTGTCTCCCGAGTCTGTGGCTGGCTCACACTTGTCTGACAGCTTCCACAGAAACTTTTCAACTACTTCTAAAGGATCTGTGCATGCAAACTAATAAAGGCAAGCCTATGGTCAGTAGGGTTAAATCCACTAGACAGCAGGCTGCAGCTCGAGGAGAGAGCGCTCAGGGGATCTAGTTTGAAACCACTGAAACTGCCTCTCTAGATATCTAGGGAAGCTGTGATAAATAAAGTGTTCTGCCTCAAAAAGCTTCACACAACCATTAACAAATTCTTGGTTGCACCTCTGGGTGCAAGAGGTGAGATGTCCTTAGGATCTTAGTCCAGGTAATGCCACTTGTTTGCCCTCTTATCTGCCTGTGGGTGACAGATCTGGCCTTTCAGAAATTGTTCTTCCCTACATTCCCAGGATCCTTGCCCAAACTAGCTTAGCATCAGTTTATGCTCAATCACTGCCTGCAAAGTCCTTACAGAGGATCTCTTTAGTTAGTCTTCATTTCCAGAAGGACAGCAAAAAAGGAGTGATCAGATGTGGAAATTATGTGAGAAGGCAAATGAAACAGTTGGTGGCAAAGCAATTTCTGTAGGCTGGAGGCTGTAACCAGAAATAAACAGTTGAAACCTGTCCACATGGATCTCACGTCTGCACTTGCCACGTGCCAGGGTTAAGCAGATGGACCTCATCTCTGTATGTGATGTTAGTTAGGCAAAAGCTGGTCTGAACAACATTTTGAAAGTGTAAAGTTCCAAGAGGGAGCTCCCAGAGCTGTTGGGCAGCTCCAGAGGCACAACGACTTGTCTGGGGCAGAGGTGTTCAGCCAGACAGGCTATACCAGGGTTTGTCCTGTAAATACACCAGTTCTGATAAGAACACAAATGTGCCTCTAAGACTTGTTTCTTGAGTCATCAACAAGAGACAGTAAAAACTGACAGATCTATACATGGAGAGTCACTGGGACAGTTGGGATTTTTAACTCTGTGTAGGGAAGAAATTGTCTCTAGCTGTCTAGAAAAGGTTTCAGACAACACAAGTAATCCACGGATCAGAGCTCCTTACCAGTGTTACCTTTAATTGGACCAATATGCTCGTGGAAAATCAAAACCCTTTCCCAGGAACACTTTAAATTACCAAAGCAGGAGCATCTTCTCACTGCTTTTGAATAGTAAGGAGAGAACATTAAATTGCACAGTAATTACTGTGCAGTGGATGGATAACAGCCAGGGTAGTTTTGTGTCATTGCAAGAGAAATGCCTGGTTATTTCTGTGTGTGCACTGCTGCAAATTCATTGTGGCTTCCTAATGCTAATTACCAACCAGGAATCTGTATGCACCTGGAGAAAGTTATTGCTGATATTTATCAATTAAACCAGGTCACCACAGAAATATTTACTGACCTTTGCTGCTCCAAAACTCCAGTTGTTAGGCCAGAAAAAACTGCCAACATCATCTTAATCTGATCATAAATGCATTAAATGCCCAGTATATCTATTTATCTGGTCCTTGAACAAATAATTGTCAATGTGGAAAATGCCATTGATGGCCCTGATCCAGCACAGCTCTGTCTTTACCAGGCTGAACGGGGAGAACATGTTGGATTAGTGTAAAAGGTTTAGGGGGAAAGCACAACTGTAACAGTAATACAAAGTTCTGTTAGGCCTGTCAATATTTGCTGGTTTGGTGGAAATAGTTTTTGAGGCTGGGTTGTCTCTCTCACCAAGGAAAACTTGCATGCTGGAAGTAATTAAATTAAGGTGTCTGCTCACTGCCATGTGCAGCCAGAGTTGATTCCCATGACAAAACCTGGACGCAGCTCTGTGACAGCGAGTCTTACCTCGACTGCATGTCACTCCATGTGAAGAGTGAAGGCTGCCTGTAAGACAGTCACAAGTGCAAATAAACCCTGCTGAAGATTTAGCCTCTTCTATAGCTGCCATTTCACATCTGATGCTTTTCTGCTTTTTTGACTACGTTTGCCAGCGTCAGTATGGAGAATGCACATAGGCAGGACGATGGAAACCGTGTCAGGAAGATGATCATTAAAGTAAGAACCCTTCATTAAAGTAAACTGAGCCTGTTGCCAGCAGTTCATGATGTGTCCTGGAGAAGAACCAGGGTTAAAAGGATGGAAATGGAAAGAAAAAGGGGAAAAAAGTCCTTTTAAAAACATCTAGGGTTATCTCTTCATGCCATGCTTGATGTTATGGCCCTTTCTGATGGTAACATATCAACTGTAATTGTAAAGAACAGTGACAGAGTTATGTAATTGGTCCTGGCTTTCTGGAGGGGGGAAAAAATCATAAGTCACCTAATTTCAGTGACAATCTCTCGTGTCAAGCATTCATAAGTCAGTGTGACAACCATAAGCATGTACACAAGGAGTTTCCTCTGGTCACCTGGATGTCTTTCTACCATCATGCCTCAGTATGCAGCCTGATTCTTATTTTGATTTCTGATATTTTTTCTCCTTTTCCTTTAGATGAGGATTATTATTACAGGTGCCTAATTTTGTTCTTTACCTTTCGACAGACAAAAAGCAACAAGCAGTTACAGGAAAGTGATGTCAATGTAGAGCTTTTAACAGCTAGGAGGAAAAGATAGTTTGGAAACCAAAATATCCTGGGTGTACTCTCTCCATCCGTAGCATATTTGATAGACTGACTTTAGCTTCCAGGGCAGTTTCTTCATTAGTATAATGATCCTTAGCCTTCTCTTCCCAAAGTTAGATAATTTGAAGGAAAAATAAGTTTTATGAAATGTAGCTGTTAATAGTGTTGGTAAATTTTAGGTCGTGATTGCTCACATGGCATTATTCCTCCCTGACATAGAGCAACATCTGTTTATTCAGCACTCACTCCTAAAATCCAAAAGCCTCTCTCTTGGCTTGACAAGAACAATCCAGCGTGCCCTTGAGTACCAAGGTGACTAGAAAGTGTTTATAATGTGTAAATCCCCTTTTATATTCTGTATTATGTGGGAACTCAAAGACAAAATATCTGCATGGAAATAAGCTTAATAAATAAACTGGGTAAAATGTATTTCAAAAAGCTTCTTGAGTCAAAAAGTAGCAAATCATGGTATGTATTTTCCATATTTGTATAGGTTTCATTATATTCTCATTCTAAGTTACTCTTAAGCCTCTTTCATATTTAAAAAATGAACTACACACCTATCATGCAAAATGTAAAGAAGTATGTTCAACTAGTTCAAATTAGATATACAGTAAAAATACACTTCCAAAGAAATATCATTTCCATTTTTGTTCATGTTTTTAACAGAATTTCAGACTAATACATCAAATGTGGAACTGTACAAGTATGTGAAGAAACATTAGGATTGCAGTAGTAAAAAAATGTACAGCATTCAAAACCAACAAGCTCTAAACAACCAAACAATACCACAGGATTGAAACAATCATGGGGACAACATAGGTCATTGGAGCCAGTGAGTGAATCCTAATGCACCTACATAAAGACCCTTACATAGAATATTGTCTCTTATTTATATGCAAAATCCCTGATTTGATTAAACCAGACAATTTCTCCAATTGTCTCTTATAGGTTTTAGATAAGATTAATACAGGAGTATTCCCCTCCATAAATGTCAGTTATTTGAAAGGCAATATTGAGAACCGATTCGAAAGGTATTTCCATCCAGGTGGACTCAGGTAGTTAAAGTACCAGATCACAAATCATTGGAATTGTTGTCTGCTGTGTTTGTCACCACAATTAACAATTCAGGATTCAGCTTTTAAAAACTGCTTACAGGTTAGTACACAGGGGTTTAGTTATGAGCCAGACCCATTTAACAGTGGAGCAACATTGCCTTTTAAATCAAGAAAAGATCCAGCTAAGCATGTGAAAAGAAAAAAATCCCCAAGGTAATTGCCAATGAAGAAAACGTCACATACAGCAGAATTTCTGTGCCTCAACGTCTCTGAAAGGGCAGGTTTGTGCTCTTTTACAGCACCAACCAGCACCATTTCCAATATTTCTGTTATGAGGAGAAATGTTTTGGACAAACGTGTAACATTTATTAACACAACCAGAATCATCTCTTTTTAACGGTTCATCATTGTGCATAAAGTGAACGCAGCCCATTGGTTTTAGTGGCCAGAAGTAAACCCTTTCACAGCTCTTGGCCAGTTAGGACTATTTTAGGACTGTCTTGTTTTTCAGGTAACTCACCTGTGAGGTTTTTTTTTTTAAACTGAAGTGTAAAAAAGGTTAATAAATGACCTAATTATGTCAGCATTCCTGTCCCACAGTCTTCATGCTCTGAGATCTCTCACTGATCTTGACAGGAATTTGGTTTGCACAAGGATGGCAAATTTTCAGCTGAAAAAGCTGAATAAATGTAGCTCATTTTAAAACAAAATATTATCACCAATGGGCCTGGCCTACTAAATTACTTTCAATGCACTGAAAAGGGCAAAGAACCTGAATCTTGGCACCTATCTTGCTGTTTATTTAGAATAATCTTTTAGCAATTTTGATCCAATGAGTGACAGATCAGTTTTAGAGAGTTAGCCACACACAACCTAGCATTTGACTGAAATAAACAGATTGTAACAGGTTTGAAAAGGAACAACCATATGCACCTTATGTACTACTCAGAATCTATAAAACTACTGGGCAAACAGCAGAGTGTGTTCTCATTCTTACACATAGTTAAACTTTGCTGAGGTATTTCTTTAATTACAGAAAAGCATCTTTAAAAACAATAGGAAAAAAACTCAAAATATGAGTTATATCCTGCACAGATTTTGGGGGGAGAAGGAACTCAATTGTACTGAAAGGTCCATAATCATTACAGGAACAACCACTTCTATGACTACTGATAATATCATATTCTTCCCTGGCTTTGTATTCCTTCAGAGCATTACAAAAAATGTAAGGCTGTGACTTTATAACATAATTTTGCCTCGACTTTGCCCACCAATGTTGTAAAATAACCTGAAATATTTCTGTCTTTTTCCTTGGGAAAACATCACTCTGTGTCCACCTCTGCAATGCACTGACTGCGGCCACAGAGCTGTTTGATACCCCGCTTGCCTCCTCCGTGAAGTGGGACAAGTCATCTCTTGCACAAAAGCAAGGCTGTTTTCACCAATGCCAGCTGAAGGCAAGTTTGTTTCACGCAGGAAAATTTAATTAGAGTTTTTCTGTTTGAATTTTAACATTATCTGATAACTTCTACCTGCAGCTAACGTTCATTTCTCTACAATGAAGATACCTAGACTGTTGTAGAAGCTGGACTGCTCACCTAGATGTACTTCAGGAAGAGGAGAAATGGGTACATCCTATTTAGAGCCTATCCTAGGCAGATATTGTGTCTGAAGTGCAGGTTTCTAATCCTTTTACATACAATGAGCCTACCTTGATTGTGACACTAGTGTTAAATGTAACTGCAGCCATTACCAAGTAGTTTCCACAAGTGGTTTTATTACTGGTTAGATTTTACAAATTCTGGTATTCCAACAGACTTCGACCTTAAAATTCTAAAACAACAAAGCAACCCATGAAAGGCTCAGGACTATTCAAAGTAACAAACTTTTAACAATTTTGCCCTGGTCATAAATATACAGAGAGAAAAAGAGAAAAGTGGACATGGAATCCAAAGAATGTAGATAAAACAGTATATAAGGCACATGGCAGTCTTTGAAAATACAGAAGCTTTAGCCAACTTAAATTAATTGCTGTTTCCCTTGCTCAGTCCACAAAACTGTACAGTTACACAAATGTTGTGTTGCAATAGATCTTCCAAGTTATTCTTCAGTCCATACTCCGTAATACCAGAACACTACGTTTCCTTCTGTTTTTAGGAGAGATCCTAATTGTGGTTAGTCAGTTGCTCAAAGCCTCTATTAAAATACACTTGGAATTTCAGCTAAGAATAATTTCTTTTTTAAAGAAATTATCAAGAAAGAGTCATCAGAAAAGATTCGTAAGAGTTGTCTGTGAAGGACTTCGAGATTCGTGAACCTCAAGACTTCCGGGCACTGATGTCAAGACAGATGTCACAGTAGGCATAGTAGGATTAGTCAAGTCCGTTAAAGTAGTGGGAGTGCTGGATGGACTCATGGAGGCATTGGATATTTCTGAGGCAGGACCTGATGGGGTCCCTGCTTGGAGTGTTGAGTCTGAAGTCTTATCCACCCCTGTGTTTTCTTGACGTAAGAGGTTCCGTCTGAATTTGGCTCGAGCATTTTGAAACCAAACCTGAAATAGTTTAATATAACAGGGAAGCATTTAAAGAGCTGCAGTGTTTAGAAAAGCAAAAGCATATTCACAAAGTTCACCAACGCTTGAACTGGGGAAGATGGTTCTACTGGTAACGTGGGAGAAAAGTAGCCCCAGCCACAGAAGTGTCCTCTGCGTGCCTGTACAGCGTCCCTCTGCCCCTCTCCTGCAATCCTGCGTGGACAGCCTGCCTGGGACACGATTGCACTAAGCATGGAGGAGGGAGTCTTTCTGTGCAGGCAATGTATAAAGATGCTTAGAAATTTGGCAGCCTGCATGAATCCTCGATTGCCCTCAGTCCCAGAAGTGTTTGTCTGGATGAGGCATCAAGCATCTGACGAGTATAAAATAACGAGTTCTGGCACCCTTGTCTCTAGAGTCCATCTCCCATTGTACGCAGCAGGTGACACAGAGCACAGCACCCTGCCCTTCTGTGGGCCCTCAGAGCTCTCCCAGGAACTTTCTCTCATCTCAACATCTGCAACGTTCTCACTTTTCTAACAGGACCGTCCCTCTTTCTGACTCTCACTCTTCTTTCTCAAATGCTTCAGCTCCCTTTGCCTACACCAGTCTCCTTTTTCAAATGTACTGCAATGACGCTGGGACAAGAGGCTTGAATGGTATTGAAGATCCTCACTGCATTAAAAACTCTCATTTCAGTAGGAATAATAGGCACATCCAGAAGTTTTCCTAAGGCTGCTACTTCTTCCATTATTTGATTATCTATCAGTGACAGACGAAAGCTGTGACTTCATCTCTCTCAGTTAAATATCAGTGTTTAGGCCCAAGTTAATAATGCTTCCCACTCTCTGCAGGAGTCATTGAAATACAAAATATTTTATGAGTGATTTGAAAATAGATAAAATAAAATGTATTTGTGAAACTTGCATGAAAGGTTGGTACAGCACATGAACCCCACTGAACTGGGACATAACCCCCCTTCAACCTGATACATGTTGCTACCGGGTAATTTGACCGCTACAAACTAGCTGAAATTTCACTGTGCTTATTTATCAGAAGCCTTCTGTCATTGTTACATTCTTCATAATGAAAATCTCCATCCTACTGTCCTCACGTTGACCTGCTATAAGGAATAGGACTGAGCCTTTACATTTATCTCTGTATCTGTCGGAGGAAGGAACGGAGCAAATGAAAGGATCTGCATATCCATACGATATCTCTGTCAGATTTCTCCTCTGGCCTGCACAGGGAAGCTGGGTGCTTGGAGTTCATGAGGCCACAATAAATTTCTGTGCCAAATTTCTGGCCTCTGACTCTGAAACAGCACGACAGGATCCACTTTAAGCCAGACTACTGGCGGAGGGGTGATATGCTATTGCAAGCCGTCCTGTCAGTTGTTCACTCTGCACTCTCAGCTTGCCAGACGCAGTTAGAACTGATGGACATGTCTCAGCTGTTTTTCCTCTGGCTGGTTTTCTTCTCACCTATGGATGCTTCAGCCCCAAATTCCCCCTATTGAGCACTCCTACTTTTTTTCTGGAAAGCTTTCTCCACCAACCGAGGGTTTTTAAAGGTGCACATCCTCTCTCTCACACTCTCTCCAAGGAGTGCCATGAGGAAATAATCCTTAAGCACAAATGCTACAGTGGTCACAGGAGCTGCATTCACAGACCATGCAAGAATCACATCCCCTACACCCCTACAGGTCTCTGAAAGCTCAATATTTCAGAACGGTGTATGTTGGCATTCCCTTTGTTAAAACACTTAGTTTAAAAGCTATTTATCAGTTTCATACCTGACAAGAAAACAATTCAAATTAGCATGAGTAAAAATGTACTTGTGATTTGATAAGAGTCCATTACAGTGGCAAGCTATTTATTAGACTAAAAGGCCAGTTCTTTGGTGAAAATGAAGCAAATCCAAATGGGATATTTTTGCCTGACACTTTTGCAACCAGTGTCCTATGACTCTCCTACGACTGTTCAGTGCCTCAGTGCCCCACAAGAGGAGAGGTGTGGAAATGTGTGTGTGGGGTTCTGAGCATGTTAGCACTTGCTAACTGAGATTCTGGAAGCACCTCGCCCTGTGATGGAAAGGGAGAATGTAATTCTCGCAATAGTGACCTTCTGGTGTGCACTTCAGACATGACAGTATTCAGCAAAGACTTCACCCTGAAGAGCGGTGGAAGAATTAAAACTCTTGCTTCCTGAGCCGTAGGGATGCCGGCCTGCTGCCCCCTGCCCTGCGCTGCTCCCCACAGTCCTGCAAAGCAGCGGGTAAGGGCTGGCGAGTGGGGCTGCCCACTGTGCTTACCCTGGCAATTCAGGCCCTGCACCTGTAACAGTGTTACAGTAAAGCAAAGAAATAATAACCCAAACATACAGCACTGAAAGAATTGTTCCAGAAGGATTTATCTCACATCAATTACACAATTAGGAATCTGGTCTTCGGTACTGAGGAGTAAATACAATCTTTGGGAAGTATTTTGTGGTTTTCTGTCCAACTGTATCATTATAAGGCTGAGCTGTTTCAAATCAAAGGGGGAAATATGGACCAAAACTCACACAGAAAATAAAAGCAGCTGCAAGACCCACCACTGCTGCTGCCACATTGTGGTTAGCAGGGCTGGAGGCCTGTAGCTGGGCAACTCAGCAGCTAGGCAGAATAATATTTACTGAGGTTAAAATATCACACAATGTCTACTGTGATCTGGGATGTGTGCAGCTAGCTCTTTGTCTGTACCAAGTGAAACAGCAATAAAATAACATCTCCATATGAGAGAGGAGTATTGAAAATAAAAATGCCAAGTACTGTAAAGGATTTCATAGTGTGGTGAATGCACCTTAGAGAACTCTGGTTTCCCGTTTGTAACACCTCCATAGTTGCAACTGTTATGTATCAGTTGTATGAGTAGCTTATGCTAGAAGTAAATTGTTAAACCCAATTTTGCTCACTCACACAGCTACCCAGAGACATTAGGGTTTACTGAATTTTACTAACTAGTAAGTGGAAAAACAAAAATACAGAGGACATTGCACCACAAAGCAAACTGCGTTTGCTCATTGCACACACATTCTGACTTCTCAGCTGTAATTAGCAAACACACAGGTAAGGGGGAACCATGGGATATTGGATGAATGGAGGCTCAGTAAAGCCTGTGCAGTATGCTGGCCTAAAGCCAACCCACACCCAAGGGCAGTGCAGGGTACCCAGGCACCGTGGGGAAAATCCTCGTGCTTGTCGACTACTGGAAACTGAATCAGCAAAGTCCAAATGCATGCAGTAGTCTTCGTAGGATTTTCATAGAAACTTTACTGGGGAGTGATTCAGGAAAGAATAAACAGTGTACAAGATGTACTGAAAAATAACACTTTGTGTTCCTAAACTGTTTTTGCTGTGGACAATCATATTCCAGACTCCTGGGGAGAGAAGAGGTACATACCTACAGCTAGCAATCAGTGTCTTCTTACTATCTACTTGTCTATCTACTGTCTATCTATTTCCACCTTCCCTTTCTAAACTCAAAAAAAGAAAGACCAGTTACCAAAAGAACATTTATATCAGTTAGTTAGCTCCCAATTAGCTGGCCACTTTAATTATGAATGATGGCTTACAATAATAGGCTTATGCTCCCCAGCTGCAGCACAAGAGGTATATGAATTAAATTGCAAATATAAAGCTAATTTGGAATGAAAATAAATAAAAACAGGGGTTAAATATATAAGTAGGCTTACTGTGATTCTAATGTGGCTCCTTACAGAAAATAGTCTGCATTACAAAGCCACTGAAGGAAATGTAATTATGAAGCAGTATGTTACATTTCCATCCCATTCCACTTCTGGACACGTGTAGCTGATGACTAATTGTATTGAAAGCAAAGACAGAAGCCAGGTCCTCCAAAACCAATGTCACAGATCACTAAGAATATGGTCAAATTCTCTGCTGCTCTACAAAGTACCTTCATGACACGTTATGTAGGACAGTCTATACAGTAAGGACACTATGCCTGTTTCCTAAATGGCTGGGGACTCCGTGTGTTTGGGACGTACACTGGTTTCAGAACTAGGTACATCTATTGATCCCAACCTGCTGCCTTGCATTTTCTATTAAAATATATACTACTAATGATGTACAAAGAGCCACAATCCTGCATCAGTTGAACTTAGTTCAGATCACATAACAAATACAGCAGCTTGCAAACACACCTAGTAACAGCACAGGGGATGGGGAAGATTTCTTACTTCTGGCAAGTGTGCACGTACGTCTGGGAGTCCATGCACCTTCAGTACTACACAGATACTAATGATGCTTGTTTAGATCAATAGTGTCAGCGAATTACTTTGTGTTCAATAAATGACACAGAAGGAATGCCAGCCTTTCTGGCTCAAAAGAATTAATAAGTGACACTATCTCAGTAACCAACATCATGAAGAGTTTTCCCCAGCAAAGAGCAACTTTGAAACTCATAAGGTGAACTTCAGTGTTTGAAAACATACCTCTCAGAGGTATGCTGCTCAGAGGTAAGCCAACTGGGCACACAGGTTATAAAATATTTTCTTTAAGAAATTTGGTTTTTTGTGACCCATATTAATTTTCAAACAAAAAGTCCAAGACTGTGGGGTAGACAGTGCTTGTAACAGACAGGAAAACTCAAGTGACACTAGACAAGCATGACCCCGAGCACTTTCTTGAATTGCCTCCAACACCACCATCCTCTGGGTGCAATCCTCACCACCAACTATTACCTTCCAACACTCCTCAGCTAAAGGAGCCCAGGCATAAAGGGGTACTTGACTGTGAAAGTAAAAGAAGTGACACACCAATTACCAAAGTGGTAAGAAAAAGTTTAGTGGAATTGTAAGGGTCTGCCGTGAAAAAACAGAGGGACCACTAAGCACCTTAAAACTGCACGATATACTGTGTTGAAGATGGAATCAGAAGCAATGAAGAAGCTGAAAGAAGAACTGAAGTGTAATGGACATGTGAAGTCCAATTTTGGAGACAAGGAAATACATTCTGAAAAGGAACAAAGAAGCAGAGACAATAAGTCAGGGAAAAGATGGAAGGAAAGACCTATTAGGTGAAATGTGAAGAGAGATGGAAGTCAAAGTTGATGTCATGTGAGGAGAGAGAAGAGAAAGACAATTTCTAGACACTGACATAATTTCTTGACGCAGTAGGTGAAATTTCTCGTATAATTCAGGTGTGAGTGCACTGTAATGGACAGAACAGATATTACTGAAGTGTCTAAACTCTGAGGGTAAAATAAAGACGTGTCAAAATAAAGACAGACATATGCAACAAATTATTTCACCCATGTGCATGGAAAAAGGAGAGCTGCTGTGAGAGACACTGCGTCAGGTGTTAGGACATGCACTAGTTATGTTGGAGGAATCTGTCCCACCACTGCAAATCAGCCTCCAAAACACAACCAAAAATATCTGGCTATGGAGGATGTAGCCAAGAGAACTCATTATGTACAGTTTTCCATTCGTACTTCTTACTGGGAAACCTACAAAAACCTTTACTCCTTCTTCTGTTATGTACTAGCACTGTAAGGTCCAAAATATCTCCAGTGAATTCAGGTTTTGTCTACTGCCCTCCACTTGCCTATGAAATTGTGAGAGCTGTCCACAATGCTTTCCCAGGAGTTTGTCTCTGACCCTTACTCATCTCTGTGAAACTCACAAACCCTTTTTCTACAATTAAGACACGTTTAAAAATATCAGCAATATATCCTGGAATGCCCAAAGGCACAGTTATTTGGATAAGTGCCCATTAAAACTGACTTCTTGAATCAGAACTATAAATTAAAATGGAGCTGAATCAACTAATATTCTCACCTTTGCTTTCCATAATAGTTCAAAGGGAGTGTATGTCCGTGAGGCAAGAAAAAGACAGCTTTCAGAGAAAAAGTGTGTTTAAAATGCAGGCTCTTTCCATTCTAAGTTACTAAACCATGAATAAAAACCTAATATTTCAAAAATTAAATTAGTGTCTGCTTCAGTTATGAAAGAAAACATATCCTTCTTGCCCTGATGAAATTAATTCAAACTGCTGATTCATAAAGGTAAACATTCAGAGTGCTTCTAAATGAAGAGCTCTCTATTTACACACACTAACTAAAATAATTCCCTTTTATTTACAGCAGATTGGAAGCTAAAACGTGCACCAGAATTAACTGACTGCAGGAGAACAAGCAGGGCCCCAAACCTTCACAACTGTTAGTAAAAAAATAGAAGCCAAGTGGTCTGCTGGGAAACTGAAGTGAAATGACTCTTCTCATACTTTCTAGGATTTAACTGAGTCCCACAGAAGGTACAAACAGTTAAGAAAAGCCTGAAAATCAGCAAAATCTGTGACATTTTAACTACAAAACTGATATTTTATTTACTTTTCAAGAGAGAAGGCTGCTCTTCTTACCTGAAGAACTCTTTTGGTCAGGCCAGTTTTCTGAGCTAGCTGTTTCAAGTCCTTGGCATCGGGATTGTGGTTAATAGCAAAGTACGACTTCATTGTCCGCAACTGGTGGTGTTTGAATGATGTCCTCATACGCTTTGTTTTTTGATTGCTGGGGTATTGCTGGTCTCTATCCAGGTGGTCACCATCGTTTTCATTGCAACTTAAAGCTTAAGGCAACAAGAGGAAAAGGCGTGTAAATCTATTGCTCTGTGACCAACATTGTTTGCAGTTCATCTGAGTGCAGCAATTAAAATAACATACCATGGCGTGCATTGTACTGGTACAAATCCTTCTTGCCTTCCCCTCCATTTCTGCATCTTCTATTTTTCCCTTACAATAACTAGCCTGCAAGGACCCTCACCTGCCTCTTTATGGCTTTTAAAATGTCAGGTCTGGTTGCTTTTTTCTTCCCTCCATCTCCACACAGCCTTTCCTCTCCTCTCTGCTTGCAGGACAGTAGCTGTCCTCAACTCCGTAAAGTGTTTTAATGTACTTTGCATCACTATAAATTGCAGTGTAATATACAAAGAAAGCTCTACAATACAGCCCACTTCAACCTCGATGGACCACACCGGTTAGTCGTGATTATTTCCTCCATCAGACTAAATCCTGTGGGGTACAAGAGAGACCATTAAATGAAATGCCATAAAAGAAAGAAAGTTTGTGGGTACCAGACAGCAAATTTTGACTATAATTTGACTAGCTAAAGAAATAAAGTTGTTAATACGACGTGTCGCTGGCATGCCAAATGAAAACGTGTCTTTTAAATTGTTTCTATGTTATCTTTCCTTTTTTAAAGAAGCATTTGCAAATCTGAGTTGGAATGATCGATTCTGGCATCTCCTTTTGAAACCACCGACTGACACCGGTTGATACATTTGCATAAATCACCCATAAAGCCTGTAAAGGAGGTCTATGAGCAAGGAATGTTGTAATAATTGTCAAGCAGTATTAAATGTTGAATGCCAAGCAAAATAATCTCACAGACTAAAAGTAGTTTTTAATTTATTTGTGCGTACAGTAAACCATAGAAAAACTCTTAAAAATAACATTAAGGACCGAGCTTAAAACCACTAAAAAAATCAGAGATATAACTGAAAATTAGCTCTGACAAACTGCCATTGATTTGCTTTTTCTGTTCCAATATCTACAACTGCCTTTTGATTTCCCATCCTCTTTATTAAAAGTAATGAAACCCCAATACTGTTGCTGTTCTTTGTGGCATGCGAAAGAGGGGAAAAAAGGTTCAAAACGTGAATTATTGGTGAAATTCTTAAACACATGAACAGATTTTGTTTCAATTGTCCATTTTTGCTGGTTCATTACAACTGAATATATCTCACAGACATGTCTTTATAGTCTTGCTGTTACAGTCAGCCCTATTGCAAACACACAAAATCTGAAAGGCATGCATTAGAAACAGCTTTTTAAAGTACACATGAAATGCATGTACTCGTCAGTAAAAATGCACACAGCTCCCCTAAGCAGCAGCTCTGCAGCATGTGCACTAGCTGCTTTGCAAACTTCAGCTCTTCAAAAACTTCTAAAAAGATATGGCACAATATAGAGCAAGGCCTGCTTTGAAACCCAAAGCATGTTTGTTTAATAGATACGTAGAGAATGTCCAAAGCCTCAAACTTTTCTGTGTGTTTCTGTACTCCTATAATTTAAAAAACAGCTTAAAAAATTGTGCTGTTTATATAAATGTATGTGCATGTGTGCATTTGTAGAAATCCTTTCCAGACCTAAGTACCTTGTGCCAAATCCTAGCCCTAAGAAGCATTTCTGCTTGTTTTCCTGTGGCGTGGAAAGCCTGAAAGCACCTGAATTTAAAAGGTGTAAGACACTTAAAAGGAGACAGTAAAAATGCAGTATTAATGGGGCTGGATGGAGGGTAGCAAAATCTTTTCTGGATTAAGAACTGAGATCTAGTTGCCAAACTGGGGTCATCCCATGTGTTCCGCTTTCCCTCATAGCTACAGCTCCTCATATAAAGAACTCTGGGATGAATAACTGAGACTGTATTGCTCATAGCACATTCTAGTACGGAAATGTAAAAGCAAGCAGTGCTTGGTTCCTACATGTACTCACAGAATTTTAGATATTAGTAATGGAAAAGACTTCTGTGCATTATTTTAAATGCTTTAAAATCCTCCCAGAAATAACAAGGCAGAGACTTAGGAGGAAATGCATCAAAATCTGTCTGAAGGACTAGGGTCTGTTCACACTCATATGCAACAAAACAAACCTCAGGGCTGCAGGTATTTGGATTTTAACCTGTTCCACAGAGAATGAGATACAGTCAGAACTGAAGGAAATAAACGTGATCCTAAACCCTCCCAGAATGGATCAAGGGTATTAGCTTTTCATCAAGCCCTGATAGGACAACAATTTACTCCTGGAATTTCTCATAATTTCACCTCCTTATGTACTAAACAAAAATAATATTATAATGACAGCAAAAATGAGCCACTTGAGAGTGACAAAATATTGTCCTTTCTATGCAGAAATTACAGAGTAGATTTCGAAGGTGCACAAGGGAGTCTGCTGCTCGTTGTCTTGTGCAAGTGGTTTGGGCATCCCCAGGCACCACCCAATGGGACATAAATATTCCCACTCAGAGCCAATTCCCCCTCAAGTATCTGGTTGTGGTGCCTGGCACCATCTTCAAAAGCCTGCTACACTTGGGTTAATATTATATGCATCTCTCACAGAATCGGAAATGTCCATGGGCGTTGCAGGCACAGAGACACAGAGCAGGCCAAGGGTGTAAGCGTGTGGAGATTTTAAGAGCTGAAGAGCTTCTGCAAAAGGCATCATGGTGTAAGATTAAGGCAGTACATGTTCCCCACGTAACCCTCTGCTTTTCAGGCACTTCTTCCCGATTCCTTTGTGGTGTCCCCGTGTATCTCCCAAAGGAACTGCTCAACTCTCTATACCTAAGATTTCCATTCCATTGCTGGATCTAGGGCTCCTGCTGGGAGTTCAGAAATACAATTGGTAACATTCCAGAGGAGTCTTAAATTAACTAAAGTTTCATTCCTATTTTGTGATAAAACCAATTCTGAAGTGGTGCCAAGTCTCTTTTTTGACCCTGGAACATTTTTAAGGCCCCTGTGCCTTTCCTCCCGCCATTCTCTACATCCAGGCCATTGCCCTCCTGTCCCTCGGCTGGTCTCACCAATGGGCAGCTCTTGCAGCCTCCTCCATTAGCACCACGATCCAAATGTCCACTTGGCCACAAGATGGTGATGTCCATGGACAGCATCCCTACAAACTAAGACTAAAACATTATATTTTGGTATTGTTGACCAAAATATCCCCCATGGAATAACACTTCCTACTGTCTCTAGAAACGGTGTAAAATGAGTGTAAAGCAGCATGTGCTGTTATCTTTGCAACAAACACTATTTGAAAAGTTGGGAGCAATATTTCACTCAGACCACCAGATCCCCTTCCATGTCAGGACCTGGGGCAAAGCACGTGCTTAGAAGTTTACTCAGTATATGGCACAGGAAAAAGATGGGAAACAGGAATTTCCCCTTGGCGGAACTTTTGTTCTTAGTAGCTTGTGTTTGACATGTTAAATTACCCAAAAAGTAAGCAAAGTAATCCTGATTCTGAAAGAATGTTGAAACAAGAGACATATTTGGTGTATGCATCAGCTGTCCATATTCAGTGGCTCAGGAACATACATCCCTTTCCTTCTGTAATAAGAGAGTCAAGCGGGTGTTTTAACCTTCTGCTGCCTGGAGAGGGAACTTGTGATTAACTAGACCAAGCAGGGGTGCAGCCTTTGTTGTTTGGCAGGAGTCTGTAAAGGACTTTGTGGTACCCACATCCTTGAAGAAGACAAAAGTGAGATAGAGCCCTCTGAATGGTACTTAGGACAGGAGCAGAGAATCTTTCTACCCGGTGGCAGAAGGAGACATTTGGAGAAGGCAGATGCCTGACCCCCTTCCCACAACTAGGATTAAACAGGGTAAAGCTGTGGCTTTTGGAGCAGGCAAAGTACCACTCATTGCTTCTGAGGCATCTGGCAGCACCAAGAGGAGGGTGCTTCTGCCAAGCCAGCACTGCCTCAGCCTTCAAATTTCAAGTAACGTTTCTAGGAAGATAAAGCCTGGCTTAAGGAGCAACTGTCTTCCAGGCTGAGCATCACCAGGCCATGAAACAAGAGCTGGGGTTAGAAACCCTCATGCCCCTGTCCCTCCTCGGTCGCCTCGGGCAAAAGAGCCGCCTGTGCTGCTGCCTCCGGGGCTGCTGGAGGGCCGGGCCGCACCCCCCGCGGCCGCAGTGCCTCTAGGGGGAGAGAGCGGCCCGGGACGGGGCTACGGCGGGCGGAGAACAAAGGGTCCGGAGAGAAGCCGCACCGGGCTGTGCGGGAGGAGCTGGCCGAGGAGGGTTTTTCCCCTCAATTAAGCCAATTGAATAGCGCTGAATAGCCGGTGCGAGTGCGCGGTAATTCCCTGAGCGACGCGATTAACCCGGGCAGCCCCGGCCGAGCCGGGCTCCTCGCTGCCCGCCGGGCCGAGGGAAAGGGCTGGCGGCGGGGCCAGAGCGGGCTCCGCTCCCCGAGGGACCCCCCGCCACGGCAACCTCCCTTTGGGAACGTGAGAGTGCTCCCGGGGTCCCGGCTTGCCTTTTAGCAAGGCCGGGATCCTGCCCCAGCCCCGACCGCAGCCCATCGGGGAGGGGCCAGATGCACCATGCCCTCGGCAGCCCCAAAGGTACCACGTCGAGGGCGGGGAGGAAGGAGAGAGCCGGGGGGAAGAGGGAAGGCTCTTTTTTCTTAGGAAATCGTTGCAAGACATACACTTTTATGCGGGGACTGCTGCTTGCTCGTTCTGCAACTATAGTTGCAGGAAAGCTTATTCAGAGCTTTTATTCCCGGGGAAACGAGGGGAGAAAGATAAATTCGCTTCTCGAAACTTTCCAGGCTTTTCCCATTTTGGTAAGGAAAAAAAGCCCTTTTGCCAAGGCTGGTTCGGAGGCCCAGCCCCGGCGCTCCCCCGCGCCGTGCCAGGCCGGCGGGGAGGGGGCAGCCAGCGCCGGACAGGCTGCTGCAGCCGGGGAGCGGGGCCGGTGCCCCCGCAGCCGCCGGCTAAAAGCCCGAGCCCCCCCCTTCCTTAATTCCCCGTTCCCCCTCGCTGAGGATGAATGTCCACCACGGATAGTCACCTTCTCACTGAAACGCTACCGACCTTCCTGTCAGTATAGGAAGGAAATATTTCCTACAATCTTTGCTGTTTGCACAGATTCTGGGTAATTCATCAGCTCGTCGCGCCCCAAGTTTGCGCAACACATCTGTCATTTTCGGGACTATGTTAGTGTCTTGATTTTTAAAGACCAACTAGATACAAATGAATAAAATTGAGCAGGCGGTTGGAGGTGTGAGGTCTAATTCACAAAGGGAGTATTCAGAATTCTTTACAGGTGCTTTTTGTACAGCAAGCTTTCCGCCACTGATTTACTGACCTAAAAAAACCCATCAAACTCCATTAAGTGAAAGAAGAAATTATGATCACGGGCACGTACTTTAAAAAAAAGAAAGAAGAGAGAAAAGAAAGAAAGAAAAAATCCTTTTGAAGTTTCAGCATCCTTCGAAGCTACTTTCCACTGTCCACATCCAAACCCAACATCCCCGTGCAAACGGGATCTCGTTTAAATAGGAAAGAAGAAAAAACACCAACCCCACGTAGGAAAAGAGTCGGAGAGGAATATTTGCTGCAATTTACAAAACGATTCCAACATCAACTCTGCCGAAGTTTACGGGTCCCCCTTTTCCCACCACCTTTGTGTGTAGATTTATTTACACTAAGTATTCTACACAAATTAACAGCAACAGATCCCCTCAGAGGACAATATCGTGCATTTCCCTTTAAAAGGCACAAAATCACAGCCTTTGCAATAATTTGCTGGTTAGTGAAATTTTACATCAGCGGGCAACCTGGTCTGATTTCTAAGATCAATGAAATTAGAAATTAGTAGATTATTGGTTTAGTAAGCAGTTAAGTAACTAAATAGCTTAAGCCAAGAAGCCAAAGGTTCCACAAGGAATATGCCTTAAGCTTCAGTTGCAGGCTGTAGATAAAAATTAAAAGACCAAAAAATGGAAGTGCAATCATTTGGAAACGAATTTTTAAAAGCACAGTTAAGGGCGATTTATTTAGGAAGTCGGGCAGCAGTAAGGCTTTCCCAGGCTGTGCTCCCATCCAGGACAAATGCCACTGGTTCGGTTTACGGATCCTTTGAATCTGAACATCTGCCCTGCACAGGGAGACAGCGGAAGGACAATTAAAAACTAATCCCTCTGAAAATGAGACGTTTTCAAACGAGCAAGATGTATATTTTACATGTGTTTTAAAGCCCAACTGTTACTCGCAAGAACCCGACATATACCTTTCATCAGCCTTCACCACTGGGACTACTACTGATTTTTGCACTGTTTCCAAAAGATTCAGCAATTACTTAAACCAATTATAGATGGCAATGTTTTTTCCCGAGGTGCTTTTGCCAGTTAGAGATGCGCCTTTTCCCCCTGACATTTTCCGTGCAAACCACTCCACGCCGTCGCTATTGTTACGCTGTCTTTAGGCGCAAAACACCCGCAGCCCCCGCCTCCCGGCGCGGTCGCCTCCTCCGCACTCGAAGCTCTCGGTGCTGGAGAGCCCCAGCACAGCCCAGGACCTTCACTCACCACCACGGCGCTTCCCTGGGGCTCCCCACACCCTCCCTGCCCGGCGCCGGGCAGCACTGCGGGGCATGGCGCACTGGAGCTGCGAGCCCGGGGCGCCTGGAGGTGCGGCCTGAAACAACCCGCGGCAAACTTGGCTCTTACTTCTCTCCCTCTCCGGGAATTACAAAAAAAATAATTGTTAAAGGCAAATGTACGCCCTGGGGGACACGTCTGAGGTTCGTAGATTAAATACGAACTATGCTCGAAAGAGCGGAGCACAGCGGACAATACTGAGGCAGCACTAGGAGGGAGGCGAAGGAGTTTCGTCTCCAGGCTCCGAGGGGACGGCTGGGCTCCGGGAAACGCGGGGCTGGAGTAAATCCACCTCCGCCTGGAAATCTTCTAATAAAACCAAGAGCTAAGATTTTTCTTTTGCCCAAACACTTTTTCCTGTCATATAACAAGGAGCGGAGGTGGAAGATCCAGTGACACAGCCATTCTAGTGGGCAGGTCATGGGTGAAGAAGAGAGACGGGAAGGGGGGGAGCAGGGGACGGGCTCAAATTCCTTTGCCTGGAAAATTACAGAGCTGTGGCAGCGGGGAGGTTAAACGAGGAAACACATCAGAAAGTTTGCAGTTCGATGCATAGAGCTCGGGAGCAGAGTTCTGCAGAGGCTGCAGGCTTGGGGCTGTTGCCAGGTCTGCTCCCGTCCTTCTCGCGGCTGTTCTCAGCCGAGAGGCAGAGTATGCGACCCGGGGCTTAGCAAGGGATGCTGTGAGTTTCCCAACTCTTTCCCGAGTCACATCTGACAGACAAAACTCCAGCCGAATGAGCCACGGTCTGCCCTCATTCAGGGCTGCCCACAGCCACCTGCTGCCCACAACCTCTGCCTGGGCTCTGCGGCACCTCCATCACCTCTCCCCCACCTGCCACAGGTCCTTGGTCTTCTTCCCTCTCTCTTTCCTCCCAAAACTCTGAGGCACAAGAGCTCAAGATAAGGGCAGAGTAATTCACCCACCAGCAGCATTTAAGTGTAGCTACTAAAGAAAATTCACAGCTCTCTGAAGTGCTAACTTACAATCTCTGGTTTCCAGATTTTATTTCAGGCTACACCCCCCTTCTCCCCCTCCTTAACCAGATGACCTTGCTTCAAAACATTTTATTTCCAGCTGAAGTGAAAAATGCTAACATATTAGCTTCTGTAATTGCAGTCTGACAGCACTTGATCTCAATAATTATGCTGCAGCTAAACTATTATTAACGGTTTAAGCTAAAATAAATGGAAATCCCCCTTTGCAAGAGAACAGAAACAAACCATCGGGGGAAGATGGGAGTCTCTTACCTGCGTTGTAGGCTGCCAGATCTGCCCCAGGCCCTGGGCTCTTCCTTTTCCTGGGTCTCCCCTTCTGGACAGTCCCCACGCCGTTGTAATAAGGCAGTCCCAAAGTGTTGGCAGAGCCCGCTCCCAGTGCCGGGCCCTTCCCAGCGGCTACATCCGAGTGATTGAAATGCACCTGGTACTCCCCCTGGATGAGAGTCTCGAAATGGAGGCGGCAGTACACCAGATTGTCCTTCATGCCAAAGTGATCGCCGGTGGTCAGCATCTTGTTGCAAGTGGTGCAAGTGAAACAATTTAAGTGATATACCAAATCCCTGGCTCTCATGACCATCTCGGAAGCAGAAATCCCCAGGTGACATCTCGCACATCTCTGCACCGAAAACCTCCTGCAAAAAAGAACAGCCAGAGGAGACGGTGAGAGGCGCCCCCCCGCCCTCCCCTTTCATCGAGTCCACCTGGAGGGTGGCAGAGAGGGGCTGCGGGGCCCGGGGTAGCCACCCCAGCTGGGGCAGCAGCACGAAGCCAGGCAGGCACCACGGGCCGGGAGCCTGAGGGGCTCCATCCCCCCCATCCTCCACCTCGAAGCACAGCTCCTGCCCCACCAGCTCCCACCAACAAAACGCACTGACGCCTGTCCCGCAAACTCCCTTGTGCCACGAGGCCGGAGGCGGCTCTGGGCCTGCACAGGAGGCACCGCTGCCGTTCTGAGCAGACAGCTTGCCTGGGGCTCAGCTCCATACCTTTGCCCCAGCAAAGAGAGACAGGCGGGGAAGGCAAGCCCATCCCAAGGGTGAGGGTGCTGCTCTATGCCATGCCCCTGCCTGTCAGGGCAGGAAACGTGCTCAGCTCTCCTTGGTCACTTCGTTTTCCATGGCAGCCCTAGAAACCAGCCCTTGGTACCAGCAAGCATGAGCTGTGCCCCCCGCCCAAGAACAGAGAGCCCATCCAGAGTCTCTCTGTCTCTAGTGGAGGTTTTAGGAGCCCACAGCCTGCCCCACAGAGACCGTGTGCCCACAGATCCCCTCCACAGTCCTTTCAGGACGAGGTTTGCTCAGCGTGGGGGGGCCGCCAGCCTGGGCTGGTGGCCGAGAGCAGGCTGTACCTGTAGTAATCTTCCTTGCAGTAAATGCTGCCGTCCTTGCTGAAGCAGGTGAGCTCGGACTCCAGGTTGAGTTTACATTCGCAGCACTTCAGGCAGCGCATGTGCCACTGTTTATCCACAGCCAGGAGGTAATAACGGTCGGAGATTTTCCCCCCGCAGCCGGCGCACAGGGCAGCCCTGTCACTGCTGATGGAAGGCATGGTCTGCTGGGGGAAAACAATTACAGACCGTTAGCGAGAGGGAGAAACTCCGGTGTGCTGCTGCTCCCGCCTCCCCCCGCCCTTGCAGAGGCTTGGCAGGCAGGGAGCTGGGTCTCTGGCCCGGCCGCCCCGACCTGCCCCCTGCGCCCGGGAACGAGAGTCCCCGGGGTCCTGCGGCATCCCACCTTTCCAGGAGGAAGGCGAGACAAGAAGAAAAACACCCTGCAAAGCGTCCAGATGGGGTCCAGTTTCTGTTTTTTGTTTTAGATTTTCTTTTTAAATATGTATCTTGTCGGTGGTATTGTTTTGGGTGGGTTTTTTTGTTTATCTTAGGGATTTTCCAGTCCCAGAACAAGAAATGATGCTGTTCCATAAGCAGGCACAATAATCACAGAATAGGGCAAATCTCAGTTAATTTTGAAACGTATTATTACGGATATTCTGAGAGTGTCTGCACAGTTAAAGCTCTGTGAGTGCGTGTATGTGGAGCGTGTCTGTGTGTGTATTTTCCTAGCTATAAAACTCCGAGTGAATTACGATCACCTCCCCCCCCCACCCCAGCAGTCACAGCGTCGCAGCCACAGCCCTCTCTGCAAGCTGGCTCCAAACACTATGGAGCCAAATCCGCTGTGACCCAAAGCACTGAAGGGATCAGTAAATACCACTGCGGAGGAGACGAGCGTTACTAAACGCGAGATACAGAATGTTTCATCAAGGAAACGAAATAGTACCAAACGTGGAGGAAAGAAAGTGTGGAAAAAACAGAGCACGTTAGATTATGCTGGGATAAAGTTGGAAGTAATAAAACTAAATGTAACCCCTATATAATTTATTAGTTTAGTGTCAAATCGCAATCCAATCGAAACCTTGCAAAAAAACAAATACATACATATTCTCTTAACTCCTACCAAAAAAGAAAGAGACCAAAATATGGGAAACAATTGGAGCACGCTGGTTTATCCCAGCAGGCACCTTACGGCCGCATTCGGGGAGGCGGCTCGGAGCGGGCGGCGGGGCTTCCCCGCTCGCCGTTGCCCGCTCCGCACAAAGCAGCCTCGCTCCTCCGCAAGGGAACTCGACGCGGTTTTTTACAAATGTGACAAACACGCAGATTGTTTTCATTCGGGAGGGTGGGGAGTGGGGGTGGGGGAATTGTTTGTTTACTTTTTCCTCTTATAGAACCTTAAGTCCTTGCGCGAAGCCGAAAGAAGAGACAGTTAATAGGGAAGAATCGAAAGAAAATGAAGCGATTTTTTCAGCGTTATGTCAGACTCATTACTTTCATCCGGAGATGACCAAACCCCATCGCAACGAGCACTGCTGTTCGCACCGTACCGTTCCCTCCATCAGAACGACATACAAATAAAATGATGGCACTGCATCGGTATGCGAGCCACCCAGCTCCACCGATGGCTTATTTCTCGACGGCGCCAACTGAACTCGGGTTAGGGACCGCTTTATAACCAAAGCAGTTCCTTGTAAATCCACTTTAAATGAAGTTCGATTTTTCTGCTTTGCTTTTCCGGTAACAAAAAATATTCTAAGATTCAGAAATGGTATTTAGGGATCCAGTATTCTATGCCCCTATTTGTTCTATACACACGTGTACATTATATAGAGAGATAATATGCCGCAATATTTACTCCAGGACAGATAATTTGATATTGTTTAATTGTGTGGAGAAATACCAACTTTTCCAAAGAAAATAAAAATCGTTTAGATTAGAAATCATGTTCCACCCTTATAGTATAAAAGCTGTTTTCAGGTAGTATCTCGGGGTTAAATACTGTCACTGTCACCTAAAAGCAAATTTCTACACAGCATTAAGAAAAATTACACATCCTGATGAAGTTTTAAAAATCGAGGACAAATATCTATCTTGCACATGCCCACATCAGCTTGCAAGACAGCATTTAACCAAAATACGGGATCATTTCACCTCAGAATTATCATTACTTAACAAAAAAGGAATACACATAAAATGTTGAATCAGTTAACACATTTCAGAAATAATCTCTTCCACTTTGTCAGCTTCACTCTGGTTAGAAGGATGCAGCTCCTTATCATCTAAATGCATTAATATACAAGTACTACGCTGCAGCAGACACGAGAGAAAAAGTGGTAAAGTTGTAAAAATTTGCATCCATCCGTTTCCCTGAAACGTATCCTCTGGTTCTGTTTGCCATGGGTGCAAACCAAGTGTCCTCATCGATCACAACTATTTTCTTAAAAAATTGTAATTTAAAAGCATTCAAGTTTGGGGTTTTTGTTTACAAATGCTCTCATGGCTACCTCATTGTAGACATCCTACCTGAAAAATGACAGAGAATTGGGCACTTTGGGGTTTGGGTTTCCATCCTCCAGACAAAAAATTCACAGTGCCAAAACGTTATCTGGATAAAAGCATACTTTGCCTCTTCCTAAAAACTTTGGAAGGCCAGTAGGCTGGGGGAAGGGAAGGAGTTCTTGGACGCTACCAAAAGGCTGGTCTATCTTTCTGTTTTCTCACAAGAGCGGAACCGTTCATTTCACCCAAGCATTACTATTACTATGCATATTATTAATAATTAACAATTTCATGCCTTTCCCCACGGTTTTATTTAATCTTTCGGGGTACCTTTATGCTTAATTTTCTTCTGAATCAGCATTTTGCATACACTTCCCCCCAATCTGCTATTTTAAGGGAAAAGCTCTATCTTTGAGAGGTTTATTACGTTTAGGCGGTTGCATGACTCTCCCATTCCTTTTCCTCCTACCGTTTCGGTCTCTCCCCTGTCTATAGCCGAGCTGATGGCCGGTGCTTCGCTTTTGGTTCTCCGATCCATCTCGTCGATGACCCCGTGCATCTCCGAGCCAGACAGGCTGTGGAAAAGCATCGCTGAGGAAGCAGAGGAGGCCCCGAGTTGTTGCTGCTGCTGCTGACAATTGTCGGGGTCCCTGCAGGAGCCCAGAACTTGCATTAACCGGAGCCCTCCCCCATGCATCTAGCACGGCCGCCCCGTTTCTCCTTGGGCTCCGGGCTTTTCACCCCCGACAAAGCTCTCCAGAGCGCAGCGCAGGCACTGATCCGAGGTTTCAAGGGGATGGGGTGCAGAAAAGACGGGCGAAGGGGATGAGGGAGAGGGGAGAACTGCTGGTGTAAGCCTCGGGGCTTGGATCTAGTCTGTTGCGCGGCCCCGGCACATCCCTCTAGGAAGCTTCTTCAGCTCAGGGCTCATTGCCCCAGGTGCAGTCCCAGGCTTTATGCTCTGGCCCAGCAGGCAGAAGGCTGGGCAGGTTTGCGGTTGGGAGAGATTAATAAATAATAGAAATATAAAAAATTAAACCATCTTCGATGATAAATAAATAGAAAAAAAAAACCCCAACGACAAGCCCCCTACATCGTACTGTGCGAAATTTAGAGGAGGAAAGCAAGGGAGAGGGAGGCTGCAGCAGGCGGAGAGCAAGCTGGTGCTGCAAAGAGGATGGGGCGGGTGCCCACCGTACGCACTCACAGTCCAGAGGGCTGGCAGCGGCGGCAGCTCAGGGGCAAAGTTTGCTCCTTCCCCCGCTCCTCCCCCAGCCCGCTGGAGCTCATTGGGAAAAGAAAAAGCCAAGGGGAAGGAGGAAGAGTTGGATGGGCACCAGATGGGACGGGCACTTGGAGGCCCCCCTCTCTCCTTAAAGCGGCGCGGCCCGCGGGCCCGGGGCGGCTGCTCGCGAGGCGTCCGCGCCGCGGGGAGGGGGCGGGGGGAGCGCAGCGGCGGAGCCGGAGCCGCCGCCCGCCGCGGTGCCTGCGAGCGGCGCGTCTGCAGCCCGGCCGCCGTGCGAGGCTCCGCGCCTTTTCTACAGCCCCTCTGACATCATGTCCTGCCCCGCCGCCATTGGCTGCCGCCGCGCCCGGGCCCGCCGGCATGTGCTCGGGGCTGGGAGGCGCGGAGGGGCTCGGGGCCGCGGCCCGGAGCGCCCGCTCGCCCCCGCCGCCTGCGTGGCCCGGCCCCTGCGCCCCGGCCCCGGCCCCGGGCGTCCGGGGACCCGGAGCGCTGCCACGTCCCGTTCGCCGCCGTGGCCTCAGGAGTGCCCGAGGCGGCCGCGGAAGGCCGAGGCTGGCACCCGCCCGCGGGTTGGCGTTTGCCGCTTGGTGACAGCCAGCCACGCGTCTCGCCTTGCAGCAGCAAAGGGGCTACCGGGGAAAATGACCCCAGCGTGGGAGAAGTAGAGGTCAAAAGTTTGTTTATGCTTCAAGATCTGTCACTATCTCGGACACCTCAAACGTTTCTTAACTAATTGAATGCACCCAACAACACTCGTTATGAAAAATATTCACCATTACAATGTAATCATTTGTATCACCGCAGTTCATGAAGCCTTCCACCAACCATGGCCTCTTGCTCCTTGTATTCTCAAGTAGACTGTAAGAAAATCAGGCCGAGAAGGTCTCTGAACTTGAGGATAAGCTTCGGGAATCGGAGAATCATAGAATGGTAGGGTTGGAAGAGACTTCTAGAGATTATCTAGTCCAACCCCCTGCTAAAGCAAGTTAGGAAGTCTCCAGAAAAGACACAGTATGAAGGGAAAGTGGTGGTGATGTCTAAATATTTATCCAGAAGGTGGGTAGTAAGGAAGGACTAATTAGTATTAAAGATGTCAAATATCACACTTCTAATTATAGCAGCAAAGGTAGCACAACGGAAAGTAAATCTGAATGCACGTCTGAGATCATGAGACACGCTGCTTAATCCGTGACTGCAAGTTATTACATCACTTAGCGTATGAGGTGGTGTTGCCTGAGATGGCAATTTGCCTCTTAGAGTTGTAGGGCAATTTATACCATCTTTGCTAAAACTGGAATTACTCTGGTTATAGTCAAACTTTTCTGGGTTTATGTGTTTTCTTCTTACAATAATCTAGGCTTTTAATGATCTTTTTGAGTAGTTAAATACATCTGCATGTCACAGAGGAGAACAAAGTGTCTCTTGCAGGAATGCATCTGAAATAGCCACAAGACCCCTCGAGAAACCGTACAGAATGCCAGCTACTCCAAAACTGTCCTAAAATCAGACCTTAGAAACAACACAAGTTCATGTTTTAATTCAGATCAGAATTCTGCAACAGAATCGATGAAACTATATAGATAAAATCATCTTTCCCTTCCTCCAGTCAATTGCAGGACATTTCCAAAGCTGTCTGTGATGAGAGAGTTGTCTCCAGTAACAAAGACGGGGCGTGTTGCTCACTGGACACCATGTACCCCGCTGTGGAACACCCTCATGTTGTCTTTGCTTCGGCTGCTTGTCTCCTTATCTACAGATCCCATCCTATCCTTAGGTACATACAGACATTTTTCAGTTAATAAAGGTCTTGAATTCATACACTCTACCTGGCATTGCTAATTATCAAAAAGATTTTATTTATTTGAAGGAATTAAAATACAATATTTTATTGCCTAAGTGGTTAGAACAATAATACCAATAGCATGTTAAAAAGGTACGGCCTGACCTCCAGCTCACAGGCTACCTCTGATTATCTTCTTAATGGATATGCAAACACCAGAAGACATCCAACCCTTGCTACCAAAACACAAGGAGAGTAGCAGAATGTAAACACAAAGCTGCTAATGTACACACTGACACATGAGTGACATTTACATTGTTCAGAATAAAATCCAGGATATTCTTGAATAATGAGCAACAGAAGAATTGCTACAGCAAAATAATCTTGAGAATCAAACACGGACTCGTTTGAAATGAGAGGTTTTTCATTAAAAAAAAAACCAGTGCAGCTAATAATAAAGTCTTTTAACCTGTATTTTGTTATAGGTGACAGGTGAACAAATCACAGGTCTTGAGTTTCTCTACCCTGCCTCTCTTGGTAACGTCATCTCCAGTACCATCTGCTACCTACCAGACAAACAGACCAACCACATAATGAGGTACCAGCTTCCACCCAGCTACCGTGACTAAACCAGAACAAAAGATTCAACGCCTCCTTCAACAAAGGAACACAAGTCTAAGCTGTCTTTGCTAATTGCTGGGTTTCAGGTTGTCTGTTACAGATTTTAAGTGAGCTACAAACTTCCATCAAATACTCATAGCTGTTGGATAAAGGTACTAAGAATAAAAGATAAATGGAAGCAAAAGGTAAGAGAGAAGAGAAGAAAGCTTAGAAAATAAGTAACTACTTATGGTAATTTAAAGGCTGTGGAATAATATAAACATGAAAGACCAGGGGGCAGAGTGATTGATATCTCATATGTTTTCAATGCCCCGACGGTTATTAGACTGCAATATATGGGAACATACAATAAACTATGAATTAAAATGTAATTGTAGCTTCAGGCATCTTCTTCATTGTCTGCTGTGGTGTTATGTCTTCATGCACCGTGATTGACAAGGTGTAATTAATCATCTTACTCAGTTGTAAATATGGGCATCCTTCACAGTAGGCATCAGGAAGTGTGTACCAGCAAAGGAAGCAATAGTTGACGCTGATATACCATTAAATCCAAATCAGAACGCTTATATGTTCAGAAATGTGTGTTTGGTGTGATGCTGTTATCGTTTATTTCTAAAATACTGTACCAACAGATTTACTTGATTTGCAAGTTAACTACAACATTAACTGGTTTTATTTATTTTGTCTCTTCCTCATTTTTATAGGCAATGATGTTGTTCTCCTAAAATGTGAAACAGTTTGCTTCTTGTCAGCAAGTGGAGCTCAGCTCAGCTCTTCATCTCCCTGAGTTGTCGGAGACAGACTAGCACGCTTCGGATGCAGTTGCTCTGTGGACTGACTTGAGACAAGTCAGGGAAATTCTTACTCCATTCATGTATCTCTTTTTTTTGCACTTCTTATATACTGACTTAGGCACTTGGGGTCGTTTTAAAGTGAACAAGAATAACGCAATAATTGTATTAAGAAACACTGTTTAGTTTAAAAAGCTGACATGTCTTGTCACAAACGCTGTCCTCTAACTGTAAATGAGCATGTCTTTAAAGACTTTTTTTTCCCAGTATTTCAGTATTCCATAAATCTGTTTCTTTTTCTAAATGATTGCCATCCTTATCCAGTTAGTGCAAAAATGGTGTATGAGTCACAGGAAATTTAAGTGGTTTGTCTCAGGAAAATTTGGTGGTATGCATTTTTTTGACGCACATAGAGCTGCTGAATGAATAATTGGCAACCTATTTAATGTCCTTTGCTTTAAAGCTGTCTAGTACATTTGCTGTTTAAAAAAATGTCTTTCAAAGCTGTTAAATATGTAACAAAAAGAGGTTGCTATCACCACTCTGACATGAACAAAGCCATAGAGTGAGCTGCCTGAGGTACTTCCAGCATGGTATTAATTACAAATCCCAAAATAAATGAAAATTTGTAAAGTTCTCAAATTCCATTTCTTTGCAATAGCAGCTAATGAATGTTTTAGAAAAGAATGCAGTAATAATATCAGTCCAGAAATTAGCTGTTAAACATTACCTAAGCCAAGCGTTCTGGGGAGAGTATGGAATCCGTTGGATCTATAATGTCACCATTTACCCCTGACTGAATAGGATCTCTAGCTGTCTCAGAAGCAAACCGAGCTTAAAACAGTAGCGCACTTTCAAGAAGATGATCGACTAAGAATGTGTTTTATTTTGATTTGAAAACCTGTCAATCATAACTAAAAAAGACCAAGCAATATTATTATATAATATTAGTGAATTGTATTTGTCTGGTAAACCAGGAACATGCAGGAAAGATAAATAATAGAGTTTAAAAGGAAAAGATTCTGAATGTTTTGCCCAGATGTTGTGCTGAAATTGTTTGTCACTGGTACAAGCAATAGATTTCAGGCAAAAATACAAGTGTGTGTCTACAGATGCAAGAGAGAAATCAGATGCCCGTGATCTTACATATTCCGGTTTATATAGCCACAGCTATTTAAGCAATTCCAAAACTGCCTCTACGGGTGTCAAAGAGGGAGGGAAATCTTCAACCACATGATCTTCTCTCCAGAGTCCTGTTAAATCCACTGAACTTAAAACAGAACAAGAAGTGTGAAATATGGGTTTGAACATGTTATGTCAGAAATGTAAAGGTTGGAAGCCTTTTTAGTAACCGATATTAATATTGTATTAAATGTTATGAAAAGGTAGGTGTTGGAGAGAAGGGCTGGGCTCATGTGCAATTTTGTCAAGGTTTTTATCTGTGATTATGATTCCAGATGTATCTATTCCCCGGGGAGAAAAATGAAGTAAAGTTGGCATGTGACATGTGTTTTAAGGTGTTTGGCACAGTCTCCCAAAGTGATGACAAAATGTTCATTTTTATTACAGTGAATTGGTAAAGAAAATAGGATTCTGAAGGTCAGTAGCTGTATATTTAAGACAGCTTCAGAGTTTGTTTTGGGGAATATAGATTTTCAGTGGTGTGTTTAGATCTGATTGCCTGACTTGAGCATCTACCATAGTAAATAATTTAAATAGAATAATTTTTACAAAATATGAAGTGCTAATTACTAGAAATTCAGTAAATTTCATGCGCAGAATACAGCAAAGATTGCAAAAATAGCTCTTCTGCATCTAGCAGTGTAGCTGCTCCTTATTTTTTTAAATCTAGTTATTATGGACCAATCCTTTTGCTCTACAGTTAGAACTCAATTAAGTGTAAATGATCCTTTGTAGGAACACTTTTGTAGTGTAAATGGACAGGGTTTTTTTTAAGAAAGCGTGGAAGGTGTTTTTTTGGCAAAAACTATTTTGTGTAATTGCACATCAAGTTTAGATGAGAAAGTTCCCTCCCCTGCTCCCCTTCTCTCTTCCTTCCAAACCCCTTCTGTAACAGTATCAGTAATTCCATGCTGACAGCAGGGCACCTAGGGCTACATTACCAGGCAAACACTCACTCATAAACATTTTACAAGTTCAATATCAACCAATCCTGGCAGTTTGGGAGGCTGCTCTGATTGGGTCTATCATGGGTTTGGTAAACACGGCTACACAACAAAAACACGGTTTGTAGAGAGAGTCCAATAGCACTGCCTCCTTTGGATAATCAAAGGCTAACAGCATGATTAATTCCATGTTTTATAAGTAAACTTCCACAGCTCTATATCCATCTGCAAATATTCAGAGTTATGTACTCAATACATTCCTTTCTGTTCTACAAGCACATTTCTTTGTGAATTTAACCACATCAGAAAGGACTTCAGATTTCTAACACAAATATTAGATGCATGTAATGTTAGGAAGCTTCCTTTATTGGAGGTGATTGGGAACATTTTGTATTTTATAGGTATATTTAAGAGGTTAGCAGTAGGGGGGAATCGTCTGTGGAAAATCTGTCTACAGTTGAAATTTTTAGATGGAGAAGTGTTGCTGAAATGCCTAATACATTCACATTCTTTTGTTAAGTAGCTTACAGGGCTATCCTCTTAGCCTCTTAGCTACCAGACACTTCCTTTTTTTAAAAGTCAAATAACATTTCTCTTTTTCCCCCCCTATTTATTATTTTCAGGAGTATATATTTAGTTTTATCTTTTTTGTGTGTGCAATTAGAAGATTTGCATTCTCAAGGGCTTTACTTTTTTATTTACAATTTTGTCGCCCTTTTCAGTAATCTCCTGCAACTTTACCTTTAGTGCATGCATGTTAGTAAATTATTGATAAGGATTTACAAGTCTTCACAGATTAATTTTCCACGGGGTAATTTTTCTCCAATATAACGTAGCTCTAGCTCCAACTACAGAAAAGCATGACAAAGGTTAAGGTATTTTATAATCAATGTAGACATTATTTTTTGAAGTCCCTGTGTCTATATTTTGGGTTTTAAATCCTGTTTATTCTTCATTATAAGAAAAATAACATGGAAAATGTGAATATTAGAAATCTGGTATTTTCTAGATACTGAAATGCTCCCACCTAACGAAGACAGAAGACTTGCTCACGACATTTACTTTAAAGCAGTGCTTTTAGATATTCATAAATTAAAATGGCAGTTTTCAATGAGATACTTATTACTATTTTATTTGGTATTTGCAAGATACCTGGCCATTTAATATTTATCCTTTATTTCTCTGATCTGATCTAATTGCACCTCTCTATTTTGCATTATTTCTCTTTGCAAACACTACATTATTCACTCTCTCCTGTGCTTATTAAACAGTGCCACCTGCACCAAATGAAACAAAGCTTCTCCATCAATCTATCCCAGCTAAAGAACTCTGACTATATATTATAATTAATTGAAGCTCAATTGAACACTTGAGTCTGAACTAGATACAGTAACCTGGAAAAACATTAAAAAAATTAGGATGTACTTTAAAGAAATCTTTTAAATGAAAATGTTCACTCAAAACTGAGAATCTAACCTTGTACCAAGCACTCTTCATCATCTCTGCACAGTACCTCAAGTAGCAATTAGCAGGTCCTTTAATTAATTAACTATTCCCTGTACATCACAGGGATTTTTGTGGCACTAACGTCATCCTTCATAAGTGAATACCAAATTCAGTCAATATTTTGTCACTATAATCCCTTAGCTGGACTACCTGAATGCCCACTGCCTGTCTCTGGAAAATGATTTCAAAACACAGAAAGCAGGTATGGAAACCAGATGCGAACTCCACAGTGCTAGCCTAGGAATTGGGATAGACAAAGCTGGAAATGGAGAAGTAGGTGCAAGGAATCTTCTATGCGAATATTTGCAATAAGAAGAAATCAGATAAGATACAAAATAAAACAGTAATGATGAAGTCTTGTAGTTAAGAAAAGTTATTTTACAAAGAAAGCTGACTGTTTTCAACTTTGAAAGTGCTGCAGACTTTGCTGCCTGTGCTATCTCTAACACTGTCCGCTCTCAGACAAGCACAGATTAATTAAGTGGCAGGTCAGACACAATAAGGTGAAAGGGCATTGCCAACCAATCACTGACATTTTGCCAATTTTATACTTTGCAAACTTTTTAATGCAAGTGTGGCTGATTATTTTCAATGTAATTCTCATTTTGAGAAATATTAAGTAATTTTAAGGGAATTAACATTTGGAAGTGAGACACAAAACTCGTGTTGCTGGTTTTAAATTTACAAAAGATGCACTATGTAAATTTGTTTATATAAATATGTATAAGATATGACTGTATGAGGCTATATGTGTGTGTGAATGAACATATGTGTGTGTATCCATCTATCTATTTGCAGATTCAGACACAGACATATGTTAGAGGCAAATATCTGCAGAAATAATTCTTTGTGTTCAGTAGTTTTCTTTAATGTGTAGCAAGTTTATCTAAAGAGATTTCTGTGTTCAGGAAAGATCTTGTGAATTTATGTAATGTACAGCATAATGAGATCAAATAAAGTATGCCTCATGATTCTGCAAGAATTACACGTTAGCACTCTTCCAGCATGTTTAATATTTTGAATTATGAAGCAAACTTTCTAATCAATTTAAAAATAATAAATAATATATATGATGGACTTTAAGAAGTAGACACTGTAGAAAACTCAAGAATGAAGCGTTATTCAAATAATTTGCCAAATTATATTATAATTAGAAATACTCTCACCAACATTTAATTGGAACTACTCATGAGGAATAATATTTAGTCAATTACCAAAAGACAGTAACTGCACCCCAGTAAGATTTTCTATTTTGTAAGAATAATAGAAATTTCCAATTTTGCCTCATGGATTCTCCTACATCGCTGTTATTGCAACTTCACTTAAAATTTTGACATGAGCAAAACATAAGGTAAAATGTAAAAGTCAACAGATAAGCTATGATTGCAGCTCTGTTTTTGCTTTGTAAATCTGCTCTTATCAATAATTCACTATTCATGTTCTACAAAGACCCTGTCTTTACATTTTTTAATTAGCACTTACAGTTCTACAAAGATCATGTTTAAAAAGGGAAATATTAATCTCTGTACTTGGAGTCCTTATGGCATAATTTACTATAGGTTTTTTTTCCAACAGATTTGGCAAATGAATACTCTATTTTGATACATCAATCTCAAACAAAGGTGGACTCTGATGCAATTTTTCACTGTTCATTTCCCTGAACCTTTTGGGATATAAAGAATCGTGAACAAATACTTAACAGTCTGATCAATAATCATTGACCGTTTTGAGCCCCTCGTACCCTAACAAGCACAGCTTGATCATCTATATTTGATCATTGTAAAATTTCAAAGTACCTTGATACAGCAGAGCAAGTCTTCCTACAGTATCTTTTTGTTGTTTCATAAAGTACATATTTCCCATTATTTAGCTTTACCATTAATGGAAACTTATTGCACATATATGTGATGAAGCTCAAGATCATGAATTTCAGTTATACATCCACAGTATTTGGTATCAATGGCAAATATAAACCACTACCTGACCACTTTAGGATAGGAAACTCTGGATGTGCCTATGGATTCAATGGACCCCAGAGTGCAAACTGAAAAAGCCCTATCGTTATAAATCTTGCATTCCTGTTAAGTGTTGGCATGCACATTACACTGAGGTGTGTTAAGTTTATTTTAGTGGAAAAATTGTAGTAAAACCCTTTCCCCTGATATCCTTTTCAATATATGTTCACATACGTATAAAACAAAAATTAGGCAAGTTCACAGCTGCGTTAGCCCTCAGCCTTATGAATATCATGGCAAGAGATAAAGATCTAAGAAAAAAACATTTACAGTGAAAAATGTCTTTGCAGAACTTTATTATTGTTTGCAATTCCACATCCAGCGTTTTTCATACAAGAATTTCAATTTATCATTAAAAAAGAACATTGATGCTACATTTGTATAGCTGCCTTTTCTGCTTAGAATCATAATGTTTATTTTAACTTTCTGGGCTTATTATTTTAGACAGATATCAGTTTAATTAGCTTAAGCTGTCATACTCTAATAAATACAGACGGGTTGCCTGGTTCAGGAGGAGGAAGGTGGCTGCAGATTTCAGAAGCAGAGACAGTTAATGCTTTGTACATTATCATGTAAACAGCAAAAGGACAAAAATAATTACCTGATAAACTTTCAATTTCTGACTCTCCCCTATATGCCTTCTGACCAATTTTTCTATAGAAAATCCATTCAAATTAGGCAAGTCCTCTAAATATCTGCAGCATCTGCTGGTTCAGACACCTTCCTTTATGCAGAGTACCATTTTCATATGATAATACATGTAATATGATATAGAATGACAGAATGCATGACAGTTGCCCATAATACATAGAAAGTCACTCAAAGGACAGAAGCGACATTTGGATAATTAGCATCCATTGGGCAGTCAATCATGCGAATAGAAAAAACTGAACAAAACCCACAATGGAGTTAGAAAACAAAAGGGACCCTAGCCAGTCTCAGGATTAACTGCTCTAAAGCGATCTAAATGCTTTTGTATCTAAAGAACTGAGGCTCCCAGGGCTGCCCTGTTCCCCTCTAGATACCCAGGGAACTAATTGTGGCGATCAAAGTTAAAGCATTCTCTCTTCTTTATAGACTGCTAAATACACAGAAAAATTATTTCTCCATTCGTGTTCATTAAACTATTTTAAAGTTAAAAAACTGATGCCATATTCTTTGGCCAAGTGAAATGAGCTAGAGTATTGAGATTGTCCTGCTTTTATGGGAACACAACAGCCCATTTAATTTAAAGTCTGCCTTTGTTTGATTAATATTATTTTGCTGTTGTCCAGTCTGCTATCTCTTTCTTTTTGGATAATGAAGTCAATTGTCATTAAAAACTCTTGTGTGAGAAAAACCTGAAAACAGATAAGAATGGTAATAACAAAGCCCATTAACAAAATTAAGCAGGAAAGGTCTCACAATTTCCTAGTAACTGCCTCTTTATAAAAGATATAACATATTTTTTCACCCATAAATATATGCAGCTCAGAATATTTCCTTTCCCCAGATTAGTTGGAAGATGAGGGCAGCCTCCTTTAAAGCTCTATCTAACAGATGAGAGAGAGAAAGAGAAGAGATACAGAGAGAGCCCCAGGATGTGGAAAGTCATGAAAATACCTACCCTGGAGACAGTATTCCCATAGGATCCTTTTCATACAAATTCCAACTTGCCTAATGCCCTTAATGAATGAAATAAAGAGAGAATTCTGAAAGGCCCATGCTGATGGCTCCTGCAGGAAAGTGTGTGGTTTAAGGCATAGCTGCAGCAGTTCTGGGAGGGAATCGGCTCCGGTCCCCATCAGCCAAGCAGACAGGAATCACTGGGGTGAAATCTTCCCCCTCACACATTTGCAATTGACTTGAAATAACATCACGACACCTTTGGATAATTGACGCCTTCTTACCTTTCGTTGTCCTTTGCAATTAATATTTGTAGATCTAGAGGTTTCTCCCAGCCACAGATAACAGGAAGGTGGAAGGGGTGGGGAGAGAGAGAGAGTGCGCGTGTGTGTGTGCGTGAGTGTGTGCGGGAGAGAGACAGCGAGAGAGGGAAAGAGAGGAGAGAGAGGCTTTGGTTGTGAATCTCTGTTTGGGAAATGGTGTGTTGGTGTATTTGTGTGGATGTATATTTGGGGCTTAGTAAACCTCAGGAGTTCTAAAGGCTAGATAGAAAGGGAAAGGTATGATGAGCTGGATCTCCCTTGCCAGTCGTTACAGAGTTTCAGCAGCAGTGACCTTCAACCCTTTTGCTCTGTGTCAGCCTCAGCTTGAGCCCCTTGCCCAGCTGCTGTGCCAGCGTCAAAATGCAGAGAAGGAAAAAGGGACAGCAGAGGTAAGGAGGCAGAGAGAGATTGAGATCAGAAGGGCTTTTCACCCAGTCAAATGGGCCTCTGGTGACAAATCAATCACGGCCTGTTCAAACCAATGATGCTGCCAGTCTCCGGCTCGCCAACCCCTCCACAGCCTCCCCCAGCTCCTCTGGTTCTCCTGCATGACACTCAGCTGATGACTGGGGCTCCAGTCAGAGCAGGGCTGATTTTTACAGGTTGATTTGGTCATTAGCATAATTTCTTCTCCATCTCCTGCTTCCTCTGTCTTTACCCACCACCTATGTATTTGTTAAATATTGAAAACTAATATTAAAGGGGATTGTGACACAGAGAAATATTTGTACAGAAGTTTGTACACTACACTGGTAAAAGCACCCAGATCTATTTACTTATTTATTTACACCTAGGGAGAGCTACTTGCTTTAATGTAATTAGTAGATGTGATCAATATAATGACGTACAAAGAAAGTAGGCCTCAGAAGATCCTCACTCCACCTCCCATGTCCCTTTATTTATTTTACACTAGTAAAACTAGCTTCAGTAATTGTTTTCCACTACATCCATAGGACAGGAATTATTTTTCTCTTATCTTTTTTTTTTTGGCAGACATTTGTTATAATATGATTTTTTAAATCCCTTTTAAGGATGTGAGGCAGATCCTTAGCTGGAACAAATTTGAATTGCCACTGAGATTCTCACGTTTCAAGGAGCACACAGTGATAAAGTCCTAACTAAGGTGGAGAAACAAACCAAAAAATGCTACTAAATCATAATAAATACTTCAGTAATGGCTTTCAGTCAAGTATCTGAAAGATGTTTCAAGACAGTTAAAAGAGAGAAACTAATATAAGAAGAGGTCTTAAAAGTTTAGGAAGAGCAAAGTACTATCTTACAGGTTTTGTGAATTGCATTTTCTCTTTTTTCCCCCTTTTCTCTCCTTGGCCCTCACAATCCATAATACAAAGGAGGGAAAAAAGTCAAAAGAAGGTCTTAGCAGAGTATATATTGCTGTCTCAGTCCTCTCTAACATTAATCCCTGGAATAAAATCCTCCTACAGACAAAAAAAAGGTAATATTGCACATTAAGAAACGTACAATTTTATCCTCTCAGTGCCTCTTAGGTTTCAGTTGCCTTGTCTGTGTAGTCAAAGATGTCAGTGTACATTTTTACTAACAAATGTACCTGTTGGCCATCCGAGAGTAACTGGTCAATCTGACAGTGTGGTGGGAAGGAATGATGATGGAGATGTGTAAAATGGAGCCAAGCTCTTCCAGGCTCTGCAAAGAGAGCTTGCACAAGATACAGCAGCATAAAAAAATAGCACAATGTACTAAAAAATGTCTCCCCTCTCTCCTTTCTAATATGACTGAACTCTGCGAAACTGAAGTGCATTGCAGATAGCAGCGTGGGGTGTTGAACAGCCTGTAGCTGGAGAGTGCTTCGGTCTTTATCTTCAAAGCTGTCCTGTCAAATACAAGGTCTTTTAAACATCAGAGGAATAAAGTTTCTGATTCTGAAGGGTTCGTTTTCCTCTTACTTTTCCTCAATCAGAAGTTAAGCCCATACGACCCCCACAGTAAGCTGGCTCCAGGATTGCTGCCCTGCTACTTGCCCCATGATTTGGGGATGCTTATATAGAGCAATCTTGATTTGCTCACTGTTTGTTGAGTTCAGTTTTCTTCATGTTAGTTCTTCCTTCTATCTTACATGTCTTGAGGCTTTTGCTGTGTGGCAGTGGATTGAATCTTATGAACTTAATGGAAAATTGTGGCTGGGACTTGGAGAATATTCATCTGTTGCAGAAAATGCTGAAGTCTCAACATGTGAGAATTGAACTAATGAATTTTTGACTTGTTTCAGTCCTTCAGTCTCTTTCTTAGCAATACCTTAATTGCAGCGTTCCCTGACAAAATAATCCTAGCTCCTAAAAACATTTACATATGTACCTTAATTTCATCACTTCTACTTCCTTCTACCAACATAATAAAAGAAATTAAGACGATTTACAAAATAATGTGCCTTTCTGTCATCTTATTGTCAATAAATAAGTACTACATCTAAATCTAGTTGATTTCTAAAAGGAAAATTCATTACATTTCTAGAAACTTGAACTATCAGCTCCATGCATTTTAATTAGATTGTCTGTTTTTTCATTTATTACTAATACAGTCCTCTTAACTATGATTTATTTGTTAAACAAAGTGCCATAATCCGTCACTTATTCATCTTAATTCCAGCAAAATTAAAGTAGTCGCTGTTATATTACACCTAATTGCACTTGCAATGAAAAGAACGGAGATGTTAATCAAAATAAATTGAAGATAAACAATAAAATCATTAAATCTTTGCTGCAGTAAGTGTAACTAATCAGTTTTGACTTGAAGCGACCGAACACAAATAATGAATCTGTCAGTGAAGACGCGCTCATTAAATACAGCCTAGTCCGCTAGGGTCCTGCAGGCAGCCTGCAACCACAGCCCTCTGCAACCCTCCACTGCCTCCCTACTATTAGGGGAAGGCGAGGGAGACAGAGGGAATTGCAGACCATTTTCAGGACCAAATGTATCTACATACTGCAGCTGGATTAAGGAAAGATGCAAATGTCACAGGTATACAGTAACTCCTGGAAACACCATGCCAGAAACAGTGAAAGACTTTGTTTTATTCAGCAACCAGCAGGTCAGAGATTAGAAAAAGGGAGGAAAGGGAAATAAACCCCAGAAATTCAGAGATACGCAGCACTTGGTTTTAAAAGCTACTAGAAGTATTAGTTTCATGGCAGATCAATGAAGTTGGTATTGTGTTAAATAATATATGTTAAATAATATGTTTTGCACTAGTACAAGACACTGATTATAGTCTTCTGCTATACCCACAGAGTAGGGACAATGCTTGGATTAGTAATAGAAGCTGTTCATATACTCATTGTCTTTCCACCATTCACCACTTCTGACCTTACTAGCTTGTTAAAAGGGACAAAATGGGAACTCCAGTTGTTTCCAAATACGTTGTTAGGCTGGTAAGGAGTCCTGTATCTGAGCAGCCTGGTGAGCAGAGCTAGAGCAAGTAACACTTTCTACTTCAGCTTTCAAATGTTTACCTAATTATTCCAGTTTCCCCAATGGAGTATTTGTGAGTATGCATTGGTGAGCATGAATTTACATGGCAAGGAGCAATTTTTCTTAAAACGGTTTTGAGTGCTACCTTTTCATCTGATATGAGGCAGCAGCTAAGCACAATGTCAAATACAAACCACGGACCCAATTCTATGGTCCTTAGCTTTAGTTAGACTGAACTATGTAATTATTTTCTTGAACAGCATTATCAGTTTCTAAACTGAAGATGTTTTGTATTTTTATGTTTGCCCTTCTGTCTTGTATCAGTCACTTCAGTTATTTACAGACCTTACTGTCCTTTGTTTTAATCATTTACTAAACAATGGAATATATCTTAAAATGTTGATCAGCACAAAAGATGTCTGCCTTGCTCTTGGAATAATAGTGTAACCAATCAACATTTTACAGTGCTAATGCTTTCTGGTGTATTTAAACAGTGATCAGTCCAAACGATGCTGTGATAGTTCAACAGCTAATGTGCTCTAGCTCAAGCATATCAGAGCACTACTCATATTTTTTAGTTTACTTTTTATTATCTAGGGATAAGAAAAAGTCAGATAACCCAGTGCCCTCTGAGCAGGAGGCTAATTTCAGCTCTGTTTTCTTCCTTCTTTCTCTGTGTATAGTTCATATTTGGGTCATACCAAAATAAAATGACCATGGGACAACAAGGTTTCACAGCTGGAATTCAGGGTTGGATGACTAGTAAGCATGCTTTTTCCCCTCTCCTTTTCTCATGCCAGTGTGTTTTGATTTCTGTGAATCATTAACTATTAAAAAAAAAAATCTAGCTGATGGACCTTATATTTAGCTTCTGTTCTGCATCTTTCCAGCATTTATAATGCTTGACTTGGGACTTAACATTTCTCAAGGCACTCATTTGGAATGATTTATATGGGCTTTGCTAGTTCAGTGTCAGATGGGTAATTCTAGAAATTAAATATTACCTGTTTTTCACTGATATAACTATAAGCACTTAACAGAAGTAGTAAATATTACTAGTCCTAATTTATAGAAAAAGTAATAAAATACAGATTGGAAAGTGGCTAGCAGGATAGGAACCAGGTAAGGACAAAAAGTTAACAAAAGCATGGACCTGATCCTTCGTTAGTCAAAACTCCTACTGACTTTAGTAAAAATCTACCTTGAATGAAAATGATTTAGGGCTCTGGATCTGTATAGTGTCCTGTGCAAAGTTAATCTGAGAATCTTATTCCAGTTGCTTTCAGCAGGTCTCTCAAAAAAATTCACCAATACAAGTGGCACTAATTGGACCCCATGTTGGGCAACTTCGCAGAGGAGCTTGTGATTGAATGGGCCTTGGAAACTTAACTCCCTCTCCTGTCTAGATATGGCTCCTTGAGGTCACAGTTAAAGCACGCCAGGGGGTCAATGGAGAAGAAGGTTGCTTTTTCTTTTCTCGTGCTTTACCTCTTCTGCAGCTAGAATACTTAAATATATTCAGGCTTCTCCGCGTATCACTTTCTGCTTGCTTGATAGTTTAACTACACTTTGGGGGGGTTCTTTCTTTTGTTTTCCTTTTTTTTAATACAAAGTGTTTTGGACTTTGCTCAAACAAAATATATTTGCAAAGCAGAAGCCCTGATCTTATGTGGTTGTGAACCTGAATGACTTGCAGTTTGTCCATAGTGATTAACAAAAACAGTTTGCACAGCCTGCAGAAGAGGAAAGGCTGAGAGAATTCTCTTTAGCCCAATTCTGAACAAAACTTGATGGTTAGGAATCTATGAAGATGTTTCAAGAAGATAAGGTGAGATTTCAGTTTGAATAAGAGGAGACAGGTTTTGAAAAAATAAATGACAGTTGGCAACACAGAGATGATAGCTGGATCTGTGTTTGACAATGAGATTACACCAAAATCAGATTTGGCTGGGAGAAGGCAGCAAGAATATAGCTCTGCTAGATACCTTCAGAAAGTTGGAGATGTGATGTCAAGATGAAGGATAAGTGGAGAAACCATTAGAGAATCAACACAAGAACCATGAAAGGATGGAGTCAGGAAAATTAAGAAGGATAAGATGTAAAAAACTAGAATTCCATCAACAGTTCCAAATGATAATATGTTAAGGTGGATGAAATCGGAATAGTAGTTCTCAGCTTGAACAGAGAAGCAGCCTATGCTCTATAGAGATCAGATTAACTCTTAGGTTACTTAGGTAACTCTTAGGCTACTTAGTGATAACCTATGTGTAACTATGTAAAATCATTCATCACTACAGACATATAGCTCCTCCTCCCACTGATGGACATGCTTCCTTGGTTTTATGTGTGTTCATATACACAACAATTTGATGGCTAACCAGCACAATAATATAACAGCACAGTAACTATTACTTAAATTGTGACAGAAGATAACAAAGGAAGTAAAATAGAAGAGATTCTTCAGAAATAGAAACATATTAAATTGTATCAGAATGTAATTTTGATCATAACAATGTAATAATTAAATCTTGGCAAAGGAAGAGGATTAATTTGTGTGCCAGGACCTCTCAGTTATGGAAAATTAATTATGCAAACTTGAGTAACATGTGATTTCTCAAGAAATACTGCAGGTTCCCTTTAAGCAAATGTTTTTCAGGATTTGGCATATTTTATTTCAGTAAACTATTTACTATTGTTGTTTCCATTTTCTACATTTCAACAGGATTCATAAGTTATTAACATTTCATGTAGCAGAGGTAAATAGTCAATCTGACTTCACTTTCCACAAAGAACTAAAATTTAAAGCAGCAATGTCAAGAAGTTTAAACACTGCAAAGCAGTTAAGTCCTTCCCTCAGAATAACTCCAAAGCTTCTGAAGTCCTGTCATGAAGAATGTAATGTGAAACACAAACGAAGGGCGAGAACTGAGTTAAATATTAAAGAAAACATACATTTAAGAAATCACCATCTTTACTGTAGGGTTTGTGGCTGATTTTAAATTTAATACAGTTTGTCTGTCTACTGCAGACACAAGGAAGGTGTTTTCTTGGACATATGCTCAGATCTTTTGCCTGAATTTCTATACTGAACTTCTAGAGGTATATAACTCTGTCTTTACAGAATTTATTTTTTATTCCACTGCTTGTTTACTATGAGACAGTTTTTACTTGGAAACAGAAAACTTTAAGATGTGCAAATACCTTTGTAGATATGTTGGAAGCCTGGACAAGCATGTTCCTTCAGAAGGAAAATTTCTTAATTCTGATCATATAGTCCTGATCTAAGTGATGTGCAATTTTAACTGTTTTTTCTTCCTGATGTCTATGAACCTCTGTTGACATTTCTAGAACTAAACTTCACACATTTCAGAGGATAAGTGCCTTCTTCTTAGTATACATACTGATTTTAATCAAATTGCATGGTCTTGCTGGTAGTTGAGAAATTTCTTTCTTAAATCCCCTTAGTATTTATTGATTTACTTTCCAGTCCTAGGAGCTTGTTTTTATTTAATTTGTGAATCTGTTCAAGTGCATCTTTTAATTCATATGTTTGACAAAACCTTCTCTGTTTGCCTAACAGGAGAAAATTTGGTGTCTCTATTTTCTGAAAATTCTATGTGGAAAAGCTAATGCAAAAAAGTCATTCACCTTCACTTCAGTGTCTCCATATTCTCATTAGCTTTCTTACTTTTCTATCGAATAGCCCACTGGACTTACAAAATCTCTTGCAGGCTTGCTGCTTCTTAATACTTGAGAAAATCTTGTTTTCATGTCAGGCTATCTGCTCCTCAAATCCTCTGTCATCCTTCTAATCTCCACTGTGTATCTTAGCCACTGTATTTTATCCCTATTGACTTCACAAGTTAAAATTTTACCTTCAGAAAAATACATGTTTGAGTATACTAACTTCTTGAACCTTCCTGTAGCCCTATTACTCATTTTTGCTTGTCAGCTTCCTTTTTTGTTTAGGATTATGCATGCCTTCTGTTACACTGTTATGGTTGCTCAAGTAGCCTCCATGCTGAGTCTAAGGATTTTAATTTCCTCACTTCTGACTTTAGGGTCTTTTTAACTAGCTTCCTCATTTTTTGTACAATCTCTCCCCCGAGGATGTTGAAGTTAATTATATTGTGGTCACTATTACTTAGTGGTTCAACTTTACTTACTTTATAAACTAACTCCTGTGTATTACTTGAGAGACTTTTCTTGACTTAGTTCTTTATAGCTCTAAGATTAAAACAACTAACATATGTATCAAAACATTTTTTTAACTTCCTAGCAGAACTAACTGAAAAGTCTAGAAAAAGGCTTGTACTTACAGGGGAATTAATAACAAGGACCAAGAGCATTACTCTTAACACTAGTGAAATGCCCCCTAGTCTTCATTAACTGTAAGACTAGAACAAATCAAATTAATTAATGATAGCTTCATTTAGAGGCAGAAGTATAGGAGCATACTGATGTCCCCACCATATAACTTCAAATAATCCCACAAAAATGTCAGAAGTAGATTCAGAAGAGCATTTCCAGCAGGACATTATCCCCATTTTAAACAAAGGGAACATATTTGCAGGCTTGCAATACTGTCTGCTGCAGCTTACTATTTAAAGATCCTCTGTTGAATACAGAAGAGGTTGGTATTTCCTAGCTCATGCTATTACCTCATTACATCTCGATGTTGCATAGTTGCAGTAATTGCATAAATAAAGTGGACTTTTTATGAAGTATAAAACAAGTGATGATGTTTACAGAACTGTACTTTGGTTTGTGTTTTGTGGGTTTTTTTCCCAATATGGGATGGAATCATTAGCATCAGAAAACCAATCAAAGTAACACCTGGAAATAAACTAGCACTTTTATTTTTCTGAAATAATACCTACAGTGTGGGAAGAAAGCTCTCCTGTATTGCAAACCTGCAGTCTGTCAAGAATAGTGCTGTATGTTTTTAAAAACTGGGTAAACAATAGACACTAATCACTGACAAAAAGCAGACAATCCCAAGTTAGCCAGGAACCCCTACATTCTTAACAAAAGGAGTAGGCGTCTTCTCCAACCTATTGGACATGAGGCACAAATTATTTAAACTTCCCAGATAAAAGGGGAGTACAAACAAGAATAGACAGATTTGGAACTTACTTACCCTCATGTCAATCAAAGGTAATGCTACTGATGTAACAATGTCCTGATGTACTGATAAGCAAAAGAAATTTGTGGGCCATCAACTCCATTGCAAGTTGAAAACAGATACTGGCTGTCTAGCTCTAAGTGTTGCCAGAAAAGTATGTTAGACTGCCATGCCTCAGCAATCATATGAAGTTACACAAATATAAAATCAGTATAAATTACATAGGATTTATGGCCCTAGTATTTAATCACCGTTAAACTGTTGAAGACTGCGGTAACTTGAATATTTGATCAATTTTCCACGTAGTAATAGGAATTAGTTCTTTATTTTAACACAATGTAGTTCAATTTTTATATAAACACATATTTTCTCATTGTTAAAACAAGCAGCTTACATCACAGAAGTGCTATTTGATGTTTTCTTAATAACAATTTACAAATAACAACTTCTGATGACATGTTGTCTGATGGCATCTTAATAAGCAGTGGGCCATCAATAGTTATCATGTTACTCTGTAGTATGACAGAAAGGATAAATGGATTTCCCCTTAGAAGAGCAGTGAAGCTGAAACTACTAAATGTCTTTTGGTTTATGGTGATTCTAGTGATTATATTTGAAGCCTGGCTTAAAACAGGTTGTAATTTGATACTCAAAAGGTGTCATAACTGCTACTGAAAACTCAAGATGGACAAATCTGAAAGGAAAAAAAGGATCCCATCACCTCTGAGACAGGAAAAACTGAGGAAAATCAGAGCTCACACCAACACTTCATACCGAGATTTTATTATTTTTTATTTCTAGAATGAGTCCAACAAAACATAAAATCATGTTCCAAACAACAAACATTATCAAGTTAGAAAAAACTTTATTTTATAAATCCCTTCTTCCTTCCTTTTTTAATCTTTCTTTTTCCTTCTCTTTCATGCTATCTGAGTTCACCAGCTTAAGCTGGGCAGTCTACTGTACAAGAGTTTAGTATCATATGAAGTAAGTACTTCCCTCTGCTCCAGCAACTTATGTCTTGCTGTTCTGGATTTCTCCTAAGTATCCTTGTTCTTCCAGGCTCATTAGTAACTTAGAGGGACTTGAATGTAGCAGTCTGATTTACATCAGTGATCTTATTCCTTTCAGCACAGGAGGGTTATCTTTTCTGTGACAAAGGCTATCGCAGATATGAATAACTATTTTCATACTGGGCTTTTTTTGTGTGTGTGTCTAGCTGGAATCACACCATCATAGATTTTGCCTCATAAATCTGACTTCACTTTATAGAGCAATAATGGTACAGTCAGCACTCTGCCATCACAGCAAGGTGAATAGAGAAGAGTAACTTAGGTCAGTTGCTTCTTTATTATTGGCAGATGAAATAGTGTCTTCAACAGCTTCAGAGCAAGAACCAGCTAGGCAGCGTGTTTTCACTATGAAGGTAGTGCCATTCTGAGAAGCTATAGCACGAGGGTTTTTGCTAGATGTGAGGAGTATATAAGCCACAAAGTAAAGCAAACTACTAAGCAGGTAACCTACTGTTATTACTTACTGTTATTTTAAAGCTGCTTGGGCAAAAACTGGAGACTGAAATATGTACAAGACATTATCAGGTAACAAAAATAGAGGAGTTCTTTTAGATCTGGCAGTCTGCAGGAAGATGAGGATAAACACTGCAGAGTCAATTTCCTCTAGCTGGAACTGTATTTAAAAAAAAGAGCAAGGCTGCAGACCCTCAGATGTTTCTTGGAAAACAGGCGTTTGGTGATTTTTGGAAGATTTGATTGTTTCTACTGCTTGACATAGTATTAAGTACGTATTTGAAGTGGGCATTTTATAAAGACTTGTCAGTTTGTGAAAGAGTGACTCCAAAAGGGTGTCTTCACCTCCAGGACACCCCTCTCGCCTCTGTTGGGAACTTGGATTATTTGTATGGTTTATTTAATCCACAGATTTATGCTTTTTCTATAATACTTAACAAAATTATTGCAATTCATTATAGTTTTCCTTCCCTAACGTTTTTCTTTAGTTCATCTCCTGGTATCTTAGGTAACATCCATCCATGCACGTATGTTAATGATTCAGCTTGATGTCTGCATGCGTTAGTCACTTAGTTTTGCAATTTATATAGAAAGCTCTAGAAAGCAGTTCTGACTTGAAATACAGAAGATTTGATTCATCTTCAGCAAATCAAAGTTGACTTGGGAAGAATCTGGCATATTGAAGATTTTGAAAGCTGAAAATCACATGCAATTTACAGAAAAGACATGGTACTAAACTATGATTCCTTTAAAGCTAGCGCAGATTCTTTCCAGGTAAATGTAGAAGCAGTCATTAGGTAAAAGGAAAATCCAAACCAAAAAAAGTGTTGCATTTTGGTGTGTCTTTTAAAATCATAATTGGTTTTTAGTATTTTTAACACAACTTTTTTTATGCTGGCACACTTGTGAATCAATAATGCTCTAGATCAACAACTTAAAGCTTAAAGACCCCAAAACAGAAAATGTGATCACTATTGTAAATGTTGCAAACAGTGGAAATATTTGAAGATAAAAACACAGATTTTCTGACAGAAAAATCATTACACAGTTAGTGACAAAGAACAGACAGTTCTGGCAGATATTTTTGTATTTTCCTAATAAAATTAAATAACCATTTTTTTGTTAATCATGAGAGATTCTGATGGGAAAAAAATGTAGTCTGTTGAGAGACAGTAGCACAAGGAAATGTTTGCCATATTTAGATCTCCTTTCACTAAAAATGAAGAGGTCATTTCAGGTCAATCATCCTGGGTTCTTTTCTTTAGGGGAATGAGTCTCCAGCATGGCTCTTTATATTAAAGGATTTCATGGGCCTGAGTTATAGCTATTGGTATAATCACAGGTATCAGAAATAAGAATAGTTATTTCTTATTTCTTTGTGAATGGAGAATGAAAAGGTCATTCAGTGCACGGTACTTCAAACACTTAAAAGGAAAGGTATTTTACTGCTTACTTAGCTTTTTATGTACTGTATAGAAAGTACGCATAATGTTGCCACACTGCTATGCAGAAATGGAAAGAAAGAGCCTTTTCTATTTTATGAGAAAACTTAAGATACATCTGCAATTCTTATTTTGACCATAAAATCGTGAGGTTTATGAAATCATGAAAGACATGAGTAAGGCAAATAAGAAACAGCCCTCCTCATACAACATTTGGTGAGGAGTCAACGAAATTACTGTGGCAGGTTTAAAATAAACAAAAGGAGGGTTTTCTTTCACCTGGCATGTGATTAAGCTATGGAAAATCCATGTCACAGAAGGTAGTGGATTCGAAGTTATACATGGATTTAAAAACAAGTAAACAAATTAACGGAAGAAAATGTCCCCGAAAACTATTATATAGAAGTAGAACCACTGGCTGAGAAAACACATTAGTTTATTGGAGGCTGGCAGAGGATTCCACGTGCTTCCATCTTCATACACTCTTCCATAAACCTGTCAGTGTCCAATTTTGGAGACAGAATGCTTTTGATTTAACTCACTAGTTATGTTCTATGATTCTTGTGTGGTTTTATTTCTTTTTTTCTGTATCAGTTTGCATATTTTCTTCTGTACTTTCCAAGGATCATTGCACTCTGCAATTACAGATTACTCTTTCTTAACTTGTAATGGAAAATAAGCAGGTGTAATGCATTTTCATCCATACACACAGGTACATATGCCAATTTAAACATCTCTCTTGTTTCAGGGCATAAACTAACGTCACCGAAAGCTAAACAGCTCTCCTAACAATGCCTGATGAATCACAGTTTGGGAGCATTAAGAACAGGCTTTTTTTCTGAAGTAACATATGTGAACACTTCTGGAGGCTGTTTGCACATAGGATGGGCCAATGACCTGATCCATAACTCATGTGGCATACTGTTTGATAATGACAAGAATTACAAGCTCAAGTTTGATAAAATAACTTGTGCTTCACATCTAAAAAATATACTTAATAAGATTTCCCTCAGTTTATAAACATTGGTAGAGATTTTCTTAATTTTTACCCACTGAGAAATTTGGAAAAACATGCATGAATCTTATAATCAATGTTATTCAGGTAGCAGTGGAGTCTCTTTCAAGGCATAACCTTTTAGATGAAGATCAACTATTGATCTATAAAGTCAGAATTTTCTTGCCATGCCCTTTGGCTGAGGTGCAGTAGAGAGAATTTCTCAAGGAAATTCAGATTACAGTATGCTTCAGAAGGGTGGTCACTGATTGAGAAGAAACAGTTAACTGTTTTCACATACATTTGTCACTGCGGGTGCATTACATATTAAAATTTAGGTACAGCCAAATTCATCCTAGAGTGTACAGTATCAGACCTCAATTTCCATGGTATTGAACTACGACTTTCTGGTCAATCTGGAACTGTCCTAAGGCTTTCACCAATCTTTTAATTCCTGGATTATTTTCTTCTGCCGTAAGTTTCCCTTATGCTTCCCTTTTGTTTGCTATTAATTCTTCATCTCTTCTGGGAGGGTGATTCATAGTTAATCAGCTCATCTATTCTGAGACATTCAAAAACACCACTCTGTGGACAGGGCAGCAGGCACTGCTGTAACCTTTGTGTGGTTAAACCCTTCTTTTTCCTCAGGGGCTTCACTGTCCCCACTGCCCTGTAACTGTTACACAATTACCACCAAACCATTGGGCCAGCTGCAGACATTAGTACCATCAACAGAACTGGAGGCAATGTAATTTGGGTTCCCTAATGAGCAGCTTGTTTACATAAATACATCAGGTAGAGTGGAAAAAAAAATCTACAGCTTGGAACACAAATTAATATTAGGCAGATAGAGAGAAAAAAAATTCCTACATTTGAACAGGAACATCTATACCGTGTTTTACATTTTTGTTTTCTCATGGTCTTTTAGCATTTTCACATAGAAAATACATTTTTTACAATTTTTACAAATATTTAAATATTCAGTCTCTAGTTGGTTGAAATTTTGAATGAATTCTCCTATTTTGTTATCACCATTTGCAGGAGAAGAACTATGTTCTATAACCATGCATTGAATTCTGGAATATATCTGATGACTTTCCTTGCTTCATATATACAAAATACAGTTAGAGTGTACCATACTAATTCCATACTGAGTGTCTATTTTATCTTTTAACTAGAAGAAATTCTGGTCAGTCATCCTCTCCTCACCTTTCCGGTTTCCTCTGTCTCAGCATTACCAGATTTACAAGCTCACACCTGTTTTATTAGATGATCTTTTAAAGTAGAGTTTCCACAGACTGAATTTGCAGTGTTCATGTTGCCAGACCCATTAATGTGTTTTCTGTAGCAAGGACAGAACCTTACAAATTTCCATACAGGTTCTCACTTATTTTTATTAAGTAAACTCTCAACTGTGAACTACAGTAACATATCGCTTTTCAGATTTATTATCTCATGCATATCGTATAATGTATGTAACAATAATGTTTCCTTCTCAGAAGTTTTAGCATGCACCTGCACATTACCCAGGCTGAGAAACCGCTGAGGAACAAGTAACAACATGGAGTTGCTATTACAATTTCTTCCCCTAGAGGTAGAAAAATACGCTCATTACAAATCATTCACCTACAAAAGAGAGGTTTCACTGAGCCATATTTAAGGGTGATTACCACACACTAATTTTGCAAGTCATTTTTCCTAATGTTTGTTAGTTATCAGCCACTATCTGTTCATCCATCAACTCAGCTATTCAGTCCTCTCAGTCTAGTTCTTGAAATCCAATTTTTACACCTCGTTTTCTCCATGTTAGGGTGCATGCATACATCCAAATAACTAATTTAATCTGTGAGAAGATTTAAATTGCTCATTTGAATCACCTGTTTGCTCTGTATGTCCAGTCTAAAAATTATCAAATGTTTATCAGTTTACTATTCTTGCATACAATACTGTCCCAATTAAATATTTACTTCATCTGTTCATATTAGTAAGTTTACCAGATCTTTAAAAAGCACACTAAACAGAACAAAACTAAACCTCTGAGTCTTCAGCTCTACTCTCCTAAGTTTTATGTCAATTCATTTTCCAAAAAAGGTGATGAAATCAAAGAAACTCAGTTAGCCACTCTTAAAACACTGTGGGCTTTTTTTTTCCCCCATGTTGTTGGGTTATTTTACACTGCATCAACATTGTACTTATCAGCTTATTTTTTTTCTCACTACTGACCATGGAATTTTTTTGTCTTTGTAACAAATGTTAACAATATTTCTATAAACTTACCTTCATTTGGTGGTGATACATACAATCTTTGGTGTGCTGGCTTATTTAAAGGGGAAAAATATCCCTGGTCTCAACACAGTAGTTTTAGTTAAAAAGCTACACTATATTGATACAGGTATTTCTATGAGACAGGGAACACCAATATAGATCACACTTATATAACATGTCAGGGACCATCAAAGGCCAACGGCACGCTAAAGAAGACTAGTCAGGAGCTGAGGGTGACCACAAGTCACCTGGAAAATGACCTCAGTGATCAGGCACAGCCCCACAGGCATTAGCAGGGCAAGCAGACTGGGCGTGCTGACAGCAACAGATCCTTACAACAGCCTAGTAGCCACATGACAAAACCATGGTAACAGGTCTAAGTTCAAGCCAGGAAACACATAAAATATTGCAGGATCAGGACTGGATACAGATGTATATCTACATCACAGCTCAAGTCATGGCTGAATTCTGAAGCTTCACCTTACCTATGGCTGAAGACAGAGGGTGTGGGTGTGAGCCCTTGGTGGAAGTACCTCAAGTACTCAAATTAGTACTAGAAACACTCATCTGGCCAAACATTTCTTAGACTTACTATAAGTCTTGCAGGATTTTTTGCATAAATGTTTACCACATTTTGTATTTAAATAAGGATGATATGAGTTCTCCTACCCAGACTCTCTGGGGAGCAAATGGGATGCAAGAGATCTCAGATGTGATATTCTCTTTCCTATCTTTCTAGTTAACTAGATTACTCAGCCAAGCAGTTGGCTTCCACAGTGATTTGCACTCTTGAGGTTTTTTTAAACCATATTTCCAAATTTTGTTAAATTACGTTAGAAATTGTCCAAACTTCCCCCAAAACTTCCTGTAAAACACGTTTAACAAAATTGTTGGGTACCTGTTTGATCCTGTTTGCCAACTCCAACAAGGCACGTTTCAAAATCTTACTGTAGTTTTTGAGTCAATGTAAGCTTTGTTTTCAGCAGACTGCATTTCATCTCTTCTTCACTTCTTTTTGAGAAGTCTCCAGTCCCTTTTATGACCTTACAGGGCCTTGTCATTATTTCTAACCATCCTTTACTGAGTTTTCAGCCACTTTGGTTTCCATGACCAAGAGTGTAAAATGTTCTATCATAGCTCTGCAACAGTACCAGCTCACAGGCTCCCTCTCTGCCTTTTTCTCTTCTGTAGTCCCTAGATATCGGACACTTATTCCTGCCTGGAGCTCCAGTCTGCTTCTTGCCATGACAGATACTGAACCTGTGGGGATAGCTCACCTCTTCACAGGGCTTTCCAGGATGGACACTCCTGGTCCTCATCTGGTCGGGATATTAGTCCCCTGTGGATTGCTATGAGGTCTGGATCACGTTTGTGGTGCGTTTTGGCCCTGTTCAGGAGGTGCTGACACTTCGGTTCCCCCTAACAAGTCGTTAAGGGCCGTGAGGCAGCTCTCCTCCATGGCCGGCTGCTGGAGATGAGTGTCCCACTCGGCCCCTTCCTGGCTCTCCTGCTCAGTACGGCTCTTCGCCGAATTTTAGCCGCTGAGTACGACGAGTGCTGAGGAGCACAGGCAACGGCCCAGGGCACCCCGCGAGGACGGCCGCCTGAGGCGCTCTGAGGGGAACGGCACTTCCCGCCCACCGCAAGGAGGGGTCAAGGCGGGAAAGCTGGCGCAGGCGCAGTGTGCGCTGCCCTGCCGGCCGGCCCTTGGCCCCTCCCGCGCCCGCGCGCCCCCGCCGCACTACAGCTCCCGGCAGCCTCCGCGCCGTGACGGGCTTCGGGCGACGGCGGCGCCGGCCGGGATGGAGTGAGGGGGCGAGTGGCGGAGAAAGCGCAGCCCACCGAGCTTCGGCCCCCTCCCCCCTTTCTCTCTCTCTCTGTCTCGGGTCTATGCGGCCCCTCAGAGACCATGGGATCCAGGATCAAGTGAGTGCCCCCCCGGAGCTCTCTGCCTCGCTTGCAAGGCCCTCAGGAAAGCGGGAGGGCTCTGGAGAGCGAGAAGGGGACTTCCCCGCCCTCCTTCCAGCTCCGTGTGAGGCCGCGCGGGCGAGACCCCGGCCGAGCCTACAGGCCTTGGGATAGGGCGAGAAAGAGGGGGAGAAAGAAGGGGGAAGAGTGCTTCCCCTTACAGCTCGCGGGCCGGGGAGGGCGGCGGCGGCAGGGCGGAGGGCCCCTTGCCGTCAAACCCCCTCAGCGGCAGGCCCCCGGGGTGGGAAGCTCCCCGTCCCCCCTGCCTTGAGGAGAGGAGGGGAGTGTCGTTTCCCGCCCTCAAACCCGATCCTGGTCTGTTGTCTGCTCTCTTCTTCCCTCCCCTCAGTTCTATGTGTGGTAGCGCATAGGGCCAGGCTGTGAGGCCAGGTCAAATTTATTAGCGCAGGCCTTCAGGTGGATGGTGGCAGCTGGAGTGGGGAAGCCTTCATTGCCAGCGCTGGTGACAGCTGCTATGGGGGTGTGATGGGGTCGAGAGAATTCAAAGCCTCCTTGCCAAGGTTAGAGTGTGCCGAAAGAAAGATGGTCTAGTGACTATTTCTCGAAAGTGCATTCGCAAGGGGATTTGGGCAGAGTGATGCGAGTGGTTAACGTGTTGGGCCTGCTTATCCGTGCCCACAATATTATTTATAATTTCTTAAAACTTAAGGTTGGTTTACTGGTAAGCCCTGTTGGTATGTTGAAGAATCTCACTTCATTATAGGCTATTCTAGGCAAATTCAGATCCTCTGCGACAGGTAGAGCTGTAGTAGCATTATCACCAAGCAGATAGTGTTGACATCTTTCTGTATAAAAGATGTGACTGGAGAAACCCAGTTAGATTGTATTTTATTTAGCAGTTTCATGGGGTGCTGTTGGGCCATTGCTTTTCCTTATTGAATACAGTATTCTTCAAGATTACAGGAGGCTTTTAACTTTTCACCCTTTTGTTTAACTTGAATGTGAGACTGGAGGAGACAGAGTTTGTAGTGTCCTTAGTTTGATGACACATCTTGATGTTCACAGACCTAAAGGACAGGTGTAAATGTGTGTCCGTCCAGGTAGATGTTTTAGGAAAATGAAGTAGATAATGAGTGCTTGCGCTGATGTTACCGAGGTGGCTGATTGGTTCCAGAAAGCAACCTTCCTTCTTCGAGAGATACTGTGGGGGTAATTTTTGCACATTTTTGGCATATGGTTTCCTAACTTTTGCTACAAAAATATCAAAGGCTGAGAAACTAGAAAACTTTCAGCTTACCTTCACATAGAGGTAGAATCTAAAATGGTTAGTATTTTGACAGCAGAGCAGGCTATATCTGTAACTTGCATGTTTGGATCTTGCAGTGGTCATCCTTGTTTGAGTCACTTCAAGATTATGATCTGAAATGACTTCTTATGATGACCTTATCTTATATCTATTAAAAAGCTGATGCTCACTTTAAATGTAGTTTGTGTACATACTGAGTCCACAAGCTGTGTTTACCATGTTTATGGCTTTGATTGCTAATTTGAGCTTTAATGGCTTTGTGTACACTTTGCCAAATGTGAACGTAATCACTCAGAGGAGTTTCTTCAACTGGAAACCTCACCAGTATCAGTGAGGACATGTAGCAGTTAAAAGTATTTATTATAGCCAGTGGACTTTAGGACTTGCTCTGTGCAAAGTCTTTCAAGATTACAGGTAAAGCCTATGTCTTTCTCTGTCACCAGGAAAACATAGGTGATAACTCCACATAAAAACCATTGCTTTTTATTCCTCTTGGACATCATGAGAAAGGTTTTTGCCTATTGTGTAGTTAAGCCACTTTGCCTTGAGCAACAACTAATAAACTGGGTTTTTTCCACTTTGGACAGAACACTAAGAGCAAGTAAAGTAAGGACAAATTTTCAAAACAATCTTCAAATATATAAAGAGTGAGAGAGCCTGTGTAAGAGGCTTTTCTGGTGTACTCTTCTGAGCAAGGATTTTCTAGCTAATTTCTACTTTTCTGTCTGGCAAAGATTTTCAGGTTGATAAGTAGCTCTCTTATTGGGGTAGCTAGGAGTGACTAAGAGGACTATTTTTAGAATTGGATATACTGAGGCATGTCTCCTTTAGTGGTGTTGTCAATATGTGTTGGAGTTCTAGCAAAAATCCAGTAGTCAGATCTCTTACTTCTTGCTATAGATTGATAATTATGAGTGATATTAAACTCCTTGGCACATGATCACTTGCACACACTGTGATACACTCTGCCTGAAACCTGGACATATGTGTCAGATATTTTTGATGGATGCATCGTAATGAGTCATTTGAGTGAAAGATTGCTTGGAGAAAATTATCAGTAGCTGCATCACACTGAAGTGAAAGAAATCAAGAAGTTGCCAGCAATCCTTTAAGCTTTTGGCTTGTGTATAGCTGCAGGCGAAAAAAGGTAAATTGAGTATTGAGTTACACTGTTGGGTTAAGCTTCGTGTTGGAGCGTGTCATACAGTATGTGCAAGGCACACTGTGCCAACAAGGTAATATAAAATAGGAATCTAGTTAACCTGGCTACTATCACTTCTTCATTGCCTTCAGTACAGAAGACATTAGAAGGGAGAAAGGATTGAGTTTTTTTGAATAATGTGTCAATATCAGTCTGCTCAACAGAATTACATTGTGATGTAAAAAAACTTGGCTTGTTCCTTTCCAGAGGTGGATGTATCTCAGTGATGGCAGAAGAGATCCTTAATGTTATTCTGGGAATGCTTTCAGATGTTTATCATAAAGTTTGCTCTATACTGAAATGTAATATTATCTGCCTATGGAATACCAGGTAGAAAATTTAAATATTCTACTACTTTATTGTAAAAGTGGATTTCTTAGGAATTACTTTGATACCAAAGCTATTTCTACATCAGAGAGGCTTGAAGTAATTCATATAACTAGTGTTTATCACAAAAGCATTCCTTTCGTGTAGAACTCCTTCTCTAATTTCTATTGACAAAAAAGTATTGTATTCCTTTCTGACATTATCCAGTTACCAAATAAATAGAGTACTGTGTATTTTTGTATGTATATGTCCTATGTATTTTTTTATTGCATCTCTGTGTTCACTTGATAGCTGACCGTGGTTTTTTAAGTGATTATTGGAAGGAAGGAAAGAAAGCTTGGTGTGTGTAGGTGAGTGTGAAGGTTATAATGCTGTGGATGATTTCAGTGGGTTGAGGTTTCAATACAATGCACAGGTGGCATTAGATGTCTGCAGGGTAGTTTAGTAGTCATAAAAATGGACTGCAAAATATACATAGTGGTACATGTTTATGCTATATTTGCAAATTGTATGAAGTTTCATAGTGACTTGTTTCCTTAATTCCACTGAAAAGCTATAAAATACTGAAAATTCAACAATGACTTCATTCTGATACTAAAGCATTAGCTTGTTGAATGCAGCCTTTAATACTAACTTTCTGACTTGGCAAAGCCACTTTAATTTCACTGTTCATAGAAATAAGTGGACATTTGTCATGGAATATTAAAGTACAAAATGTGATGTCTTTTTGTCTGAAAGTTTCGGTATATAGTGTGTGCTCCTGCCAGCTGTGTTTTGTGCAATGTTTTCACTAAAGAATTTGAACACAGACTCTGTCAAAATATTTAAAAAGGTGTTTGTTATTTTATCCATTAGCTGTAAAAATATTATAAAATTTATAAATTTTTAATTAAGGAAACAAGGTGCTAAAAATAAAGACATAAACAAGGAGGGTAAGATAAAGCTGAGCAGTAACACGTATGAAAGGAAAAATAAATTTCTGGTGTTACGTGAGTATCGTTTCATCCTCATCCTGTACCATGACTGCAGGAATGTAGCTCACAATCTCGGTATGTGAAGCACACTCTATGCAGCAACTCTAAGTAGCCCAGAGAGAATTCTGCAAGTTTGTTTTATACTGCAAAATAATAGTTGATTTTAGATTTCTCATAACTTACAAATGTAGTTTTCTGAAAAATAGCTCCTTAAGGCAAATCAGTTGGGAGCTGGTAGCAAATTAAATTAACATTAATTGAATTGTGAACCATATTGTTGCTCCTGCAAGGTGTTCTGTAAAACTGTAGAGTGTGATCTTAGGCTACTGAAACCAGCGGTAGCTTTTCTGTTGTTTTAAATAGGTGTGAAGTTTGGCTTAAAGCCACTTGAGTTACACTGAGTGGGTTTGTGGCATGGTTAGAAATGTTTTGTTTAATCCTTTTTGGTATGAAAGTAGGATTAAAAATAATAATTCTCTGAACAGTAGGCTGAACTCCATGACTGATATATTTGACTAGAGATGCTGGGTAAGACAAATTTTATTTATAAACTCTTATTCAGGTAGCAATTCTAGCATAGATGTGTGTGTCTATTCTATATGTGGTTTTATCATTACTTTCATCTATAACTGTAAGGGAGCTAACAAGATTCACAAGTTAATTATATCTCAACAATTTTGTAATACTAGTTTACATTATCACACAGGAGACTATTGTCATTATATGAGCAGCCATAGATTTAGAGCAGTAATTATGCTGTTTTAATTCTTGATTTTAGCCAGAAAAGTCTAAAATGTCATGTGTTCAGATTTACAAAAATCTCTATTTCAGTAACCAAACAATTAAAGTCTAATATGTGATTCGCTTTAATCTCATAAAAAGTTTTGTAGTAGCTAAAATTGTTACTCAAGAATTTAACTGAAAGTGCACTTTCTAATATAGTCATCTGCTGCCTTTATGTGTTCCTTATGAAATGTAATTCCAGAGCTTTGCTTATGGAGTTATATTAATAAGAACTGAAAATGTACACTAATTTTTTTTTCCCCCCTTAAGGCATATATCATTAACTGTTTACTTTTATTACTGGTACATTTATATCTCTGGAGCAGAATAAGTCTCTTTCCTCAAGCTTCATTACATTGTGTAGCTGGTTTTGGTATAATTTTTGACTGTTGCATGTATTTTTTATTTCGTGTGTGTCCTTCAGCTTTCTGGATTTAACACACTGGATTCTCGTGAGATGAAACCTTGTGCATTTGTAATATTCTTCAGCATGGCCTTTTTTTAATAAAGAGGTAGAAATATTTTGATAGGTATTAAAGAGGGGAACTGTCTTTATCCTAAATACACCTCTTCAGTTTTCCAATAAATATGCATTAAATGACTTTTCATCCTCTTGACTGCAGCTCTCCTCTGCCCCCCTCCTTTTTCCGGAGTAAATAGATGTCATGAAGTTGAAGTCAAGGGTCACATTAATGAAAATGTGAATTTAGGCTGCTTGTCTTGCTTTGGGCAATGTGATTCTGTTTTCTGTTGGTGAAAAGACTATTCAGGATTATTTGTTTCCCTGAAAAAAATCCCCGTATGGGATTTACTTTCTCATTTGAAACTAAGGGTGAAACAAAAGGAACTTGCTTTTGTAAGTCACATATGTAATGAAAATTACTGCCGTGGCCAAGAACTTAAATAACTGTTGTTTCTCTGTGTGAGTAACATTCTGAAAAACAATATAAAAGGCAGAATTTTCTTTTTCTGGCAAAGTTGTGAATGGTAGGCCTGTGATACTTCAGTGTCTAGAAATGCAGACTAGTCACAACAATTGAATTGACTTAAAGATTCAGTGTGCTTGACTTCTATTGTTTTGATAATTTTTTTCTCTGTGGAAGTGTGTTAGGCAGCATGTTCATACTGACTCATCTGAGCTTCAGTCATATCTTGGTACATACTAGTAAGTCAGAAAGATCTGCTGTGAAGTCACCGCAGGCTATAAACCAAGAAATCTAGTTTATCAAGTTGTCATTGTAGTGTGTGCATTCTTAGAGCTCCTTTTGACTCAGTAATTGAAAGCACACTTAAAAAAAACCCTTCAATGTGCTAACCACCTTTTTTTTTTCTTTCAGACAAAATCCGGAAACTACCTTTGAAGTGTATGCAGAAGTAACCTATTCAGGAATTGGTTGCACTGGGAAAGGTACTGTTTTGTACTGCAATTCTACCTACTTATTGACTAAAAATGTTCTTAAGAACCATGTTTTGTGAAATAATGTAGTGTATGTAGTATTATGCTGTTCTGGCTTTTAAAGATATTTTTGCTGGTTCTGCAGCATCTTTTACATTTAGGACTAATAATGAGAAGTTCTTGCCTCTGTTCCCGATTGTGGACAATTTTCTGATCTCTTTGACTGTTTTGCCTTTCTTTTTTCAAAACAGAAATGACTCTTCATTAGGTTGCAAAAGTGAAAGTATTTTGGAATGTATGTTTGCTACTCATGTAACAAATGGGTAATTTTAAAGAAAAACATAGTCTAAAACTTCTTTAATGGAATTTGTTTTTACTTCCTGTCTCTGTTTTTATCTGTTCCCAGAATTCTTCCTTTAGTCAAATGATTTGATCTAGAAATAAGGCAGGAGAGCAGCTTATGATTTTGTTAACTAATTTTACCAAACATTGTTATCAAGCCATAATGATACAAGTATTTTTCTATAATATTATTTCTGACAAGTGTTCATGTGCTGGAGAAACCTGATAACTGCTGACACTAACATGGAAGTACATTTGTGATTTTTTTTTATTGTTTTTTTTTTGTTTTTCCCCTAAACCTAATGCAGGAAAAGTAAAGACTGAAATTCATAATCTGAGAGTTTAGTTTAAGATACTGTTTGTGAAATCAGCCTCTAGAATGTTATCAAAAGAAGGGATGTCAAAATTGAATAATTGTGGTTAATCAACATACACTGATGTAATATCCCTTTGATGAAATGATCATGTGTGTATTGTGTATATGGTATGATGAACCAATGGAAAGGGTTTTTATATTTTATTGTCTGGAAAGCTGCTTGTCTTGTTTTATTCTGTATTTGTTTGCTACAATCAGCAAAAGTCAAATAGCTGCAATTCTTTCCTTTACTGCCAAAGCCTCCATAGGAGTTGTAACAGGAATACAGTTTTGGCTTGTCCTACTGCTGTATGCCATCACAACTATTTGATGTAACTGCAGGAGCCCTTTTAATAACTAGCCTTTGTTTCTGCACATCTGACCTGGATTCTAGTGCCAGAAAATCTGAACAAATTTAACCATAAACATTACATTGTACAGTACTAGTGTCTGGGTATAATCTTCTCTTTGAAGTTTGTTTGCATCCCCTTGGAGGGATTAATTCCCTGCTGTGGGAAGGTGGGTTAAAAAGCACGGAAACTACTTTACAGGTTTTTAATTGGAGAATTTAGTATACATTTTGTTCTATAAACCAACTGATTCTGTGGGAGTTTCACTTAGTTGTGTTTTTAGGTTTGTTGTATGCACTTGTAGGTGTAAAATCACAAATTGCGTTTGGTGATTAAAAAAATGTTTTCGTAAGTCACATTTGGCAGTTATTATTTATCTCTGAATAATCTTCTAAAAGATTTTTTTCTCACCTTTCTTAAAAAAATGTTTAGGAAGTGCCCTTGAATCTCAGAAGTCTTAGAACTGTGTATCCCCACTTACTCTGTCCTTCTGCTTAAATGAACGTTGTTTGGTTTTCTACAACATGAACTGTATTTAACAGCTATGCTGTATCACAGGCCAATTGACATGCTAGAAATGTGGACATAGAGACCTTCACATAGTCCCTCTGCTTTTTGGCTAACTGTTCTATGCCAGAAGACCAAGAATACACATCAACATGGGTTTTTTTAGTCGGAGAATTTTGTTTTATGGTGAGGAGCAGTTACTGTTAAAAGCAAAATGTATAAAAGGTATGTATGGAGAAAATTATCAGGCATGCTTAAAAAACTATTTCTTCCCACGTGATGGATCCCAAAATTAACTAAGACAACTGTTTTTGAGGTTCAAGTCTAGTATAATAGTGTTGTTGGTTACTTGCAATACTCCTGGTTCTTCTATCTATGTCTCTCCTGACACGGTCTTGAGTAGAATGACTTGCACCAAAGCTGTAACAGTCCTAGTGTGGGAGATTGTCTGGCTTGTGGGATGGTAAAACATGCCTCTATTTTGCTTTATTCAAAAGTTTGCATAGTGAAGAGTGTTTTCCATTTGACTGTTAAATGTCAACTGCAATTAAAAGCTTTAATATATTTCATAGTTCGCTTGCATCTTGCTAAATGGGAGATTAACTGCTTACAGAGAGTTGTACCTTCAAGTATCTTTATTGCTCATGTAATGGTTAACAATGTTGCATTAAAAAATTGTTTAATAACCTTTGATATGAATGAAAGCAACATTATCCATTGATTGTCATAAAGAAGGCTTCCTCTTAGTTACCAACACAGCTGTCTGCAGAAGGAAAAAAATCTGTTCTAGGCTTCAGGAAAGACACTGGTAAACTGGAACAAGTTCAATGGAAGGCCACCAAGATGGTGAGCAAGCAAAAGCACTTGGTCTATGAGGAGAGGTTGAGAATACTGGGCTTTTTCAGCCTGGAGAAGGCTTCAAAGAACCTGAATAACAGCCGTCCATACCTATGAGGAGTTCGTCAAGGTGAGATATCCAGGCACTTCACAGTGATGCATGACAGGGGGACAAGAGGCAATGAGAGACTGAACCAAGAGACATTCTCACTGAATATCGAGACTGTGTTCACCATGAGGACACTCTTTGGTACTTTATACAGTTTAAGCATTCAAGTGTTACCTAAAACTCTATTTGTCTGTATTCTCTGTTACACTCACAGGTCTTATTTGGGGACGTAGGGATTTTTCTTACTGAATCACTGTATGAAATGCGATATCTTTGAGAACTGTGAAACGAAATAGCTGTAACTGTGACTAGCAACACTGAGATGAATATTTGTTACTCAGAAGTTATTTCCTTAATTTAATTTTCCATTCATGTTTCATCAAATAACGCTGTTCTCTTGTCCATACCATCTTCTGATAAAAGGTTGATGCCTTCTTACCAAAAGTCTAGGGCAGCAAAACAGAACAGAAAGAAATGAGTCTGCATAACATGGAAGTTAGTGAGAACATGTAGGTGTCAAGTATATCAAGCATAGGAACTTTGTGTAATGCTTCTCACCAAATCCCACACACTTGCAGGAAGAGAGGAAAAAATAGTTGTGGTTTTAAAAAATGGAATGTTATTATAGGGAAAATATTGACTGAAATTTACACTGTTAATACTTTGATATTTTTCTTTGTAGTACCAGCTAAGTACTAGGCAATGGCTGTGACTCTAGGAAAAGGTGTAGTTCCAAGGCTGATACAGAAACCTCACTAATAGGCTGACTCATATTAAAGTCTCAATAGATAGCTTTTGTTCACTGGTGTAATTGGAATGGAGTAAAATGCTAATACTCTGTACATGGACACAGCAAAGTCAACTCTTCAACAACTATGGCTGGTAACTTTGGCTTTCAGCCATCCCAGGTGAATAGATTGTTAGCACTTGACACAATTTGATTACCAAGACAAACTCTAGTACACAAAGAAGAGTTTAATATTCTGTTGCATGTGTGGGGGGGTTGTTTTGTCTTTATGCATTTCAGTGCTATAGTTCCAACTGCAGAGAATTTCTAACTTTCCTTGTTACTTTCTAACTTTCCTTATCACTCAAAGGAGGCCATCTGCCTCACGAAATCTAGGCACGTTGCTTTTGTAAACCCCGCAACCGAACAACATCTTTTAGATACATCGTGATTGTTTTAGAGGTTTCACTGATACAACTTAACCTTGCTTCAGGAATTAAATTAAATAAAGCCTCAAAAATCATAGACAGAGGAGAATAACAATCCAGCTTATTGCCCAGAAAATACCAGTAATACATTCTGGACATCACCTATAATTGCACTAGTTTTGCCTTTGTGCTGTTACACTTAAGTATGACTTGGGAGATACGAGTAGTTCTATGTTTTAGTTGACACTAAAATAAGTATAGTTCTTCTGAACACTACATGCAAGGTTTAAGGTCTACCATAGTTTTTGCTAGCATGCTGCTATCTGTTATGTTTAAAATGAAAGTTTCTTTCCGATCCTTTTCTTACTCATTGACATAAAAATCTTTGCAGCAGAGGATGTCTCTGCGTTGCATTTCACCACTGACAGCTAGTGGTTCTCAAGTTCAAGAAGCTGAAAGGGTACCCATTTAAATCTTAACTGTCCAAGTTCTCTGTTGCTAGGGCTGTGTGTGTTCCACAGAATAGTATGTTGTGAGGCAAATAATGTTGAACATTCTCAGCTGAAGCTACTGATCAACATTTTAATTTATTAAAATAAGTTTGGGTCTTTTGTGATCTTCTCTCCTTTATTGGAATTGTCACACACAGTGGATGAATTGAGAGCAAAATAGATTCTTTGTATGAAATACTATTTTACTGGATTTGTTTTCCCATTTTTAAACTTAATGTACAGGAAGGGAAAAGGCATTTAATGAGATTGTGAAGTCTTAATGGCAGGCTGGTGTATTTGTCATGGCATCTCATAATGGTAAAACTTTACGGAAGTTGAGGTAGTAATTTACAAAGAACTTGTATTGTTTATTTTACAAGTTATAACTGCATAAGCACTACTAGAAATCCAGTTCTAGATGACACATTGTATGCTTGCAAATAAAGTGTATTCAAACTGCATCTTTTTTGAAGCCTCAGCTAAAGGTTTGCTTCGTTTTTTTTGAGATGCAAAAGTAGAAAGAATCTACTAGCAATTTTAGTTTAAATACCTATGTGAAGAAAGGGAAAGCAAACTAACTGCTTAAGAAATTCTTCTTTTAACTTTCAAAGTACTTTCATCATTCATCAGAAATACAAGGTGACAAATTTAAGGATCTTGCTGGACCTCAGTCAAAGATCCTCTCTTGTTAGATGGGGCTGTGAGAAGAATTGTCTAACTATAAAACTGTTCATGTAGAAAAAGAGAATTTGTTAGTCTAAAGTAACTGATCGATACAGTCTCTAGGTATGAACATTTGAAAGTAAAAGCTCACTAGAGTAAAACACCCCCTGCACCCCTGTCTGGGAGGACGTTGCATGCTTTTGTGTGGGGTTTTTGTGTTCTGCCAAAGCAGACATTTTATAAAAGTATGTCAAATCTGTAGCTTTACCATGTAGTGTGCCAAAAGGCCTTTCTCTCCAAGGACCTCATCTTTCATCTTTTTGTGAGTGTAGCATAAATTCTTGCTGTGTGTTCAAGGAAAAAGCTAAAATGGTTTAGTAGAGCTAAAGGATTTCTTTCTCTTTTTTTTTTTTTTGAAAACCATGGCAAGTTAGAAGCCTAAATGTGATAACATAGACAAAACGTGTGTTAGAGTTTAACAAACGTTCACTGGATTAGTAAAGGAAATGTGGTTTATACTACTTCTTTTATGACAGAATTTAAAAGGTCTTGCTGTAAGACTCACCATGTGCTGCTTTCTTTTCTCCAAAACATACCACTAAGTTGAAAAGGGAGATGAATCTTAGAAGGAAACTATTAACTCTGAGGTAGTTTATCATTGTTTGAGAGAAAGGATGAAATTTGCATTTGAATTGGCTCTGAGAGTAGCATGTACTACTAATCTTGTTCCTACTAGAAGCTTGTGAGTAGTTTAAGTACTTCCTTCTTTACTTTTCATGTTCTAGCCTTGTGTTGTAGTAGCTCAGTCCCTCCCTCCCCCCCTTCCCAGTAGATCACAAATGTTATAACTTAAGCTAATCAAAGTCCTTAACTCTGCTGGGAGAAGTCATGATGTGCTTGGGTCTTAAAATTATTCTACAGTTGTCACTATGGTTTCCATGATAGGACTTTAACAGGTAGAGAGAACTAGCAGGTTTCTGTCTCAGCAAAATAGACACACTGCTACTGATTATTATCTTTTTGTCATATGTTGTAATTGTACATAGAAGAGCAGTGCTCTCTCATATAGATGAAGTATTTTCTTTAAAATAAACAATCTTACTGGAGTAAGATTAAGTTAAGAGTTGGTCATTCAAAAGTCCGTAAAGCTTACCTGGGCACCTCACAGAGCAACCTTTAGTTTTTAGGGCAAAAACATTTTGTCTGCCTGTTAAGTATTGAGAAATAGATAACATACTGAAGATTTAGGAGTAACAAAGGAAATGCAAATTTTAGATCTCTTTCCATTAAATAAGAACTTTCTGTTGGACATGTGCTGTAATTCTGGTATCACGGGTTTTCCTATTCCATCTTTATGCTGTTATGTTGCTACACCTAACTCAACCTAAAGCAGGATTGGAAAAGTAACCAAATCTAAGTAGGTAAGTAGTATTTGAGTATTCTGATTCCCCTGTGCTGCAGCTTTGTTTTCCCATTTCCATTTGATTGCTTTTCTTCGACATACAAACAAGGTGGAAGATTGTCACAAAGAAATTAGTAGCAGTGTACAGATCAAATAAGTAGCACTGTTGGAACTGTTTTGTTTGAAGACAAGTCACAGTTTGGCTTTTGCAGTATAAATGAAATACGGAAACCAACTTAAAGAGAAACTCACTTTATGAAAAAATATTACAAGTCATATTGCAAGTCATCATCAATTTAATCTAATGCATTTTTTAGGTATGTTCTTAGCTGATGATACAAGGTGTAATAAACTCCCAAAGCGTTAATATCAAGTGTGACTTGGACGTTTTTCCCTATCTGTAAGTTATTTTGTGGGAAGAGATCTGTTTGTCCTTTTTTGCTTTGTGCTTTAGCTACTTCTGTCTACAGTCTTTTCTATCTCACAAGTATTTACTAATCTGCATTATATTGCTACTGCTGGCACTGTTTAACTAGACAGAAAAATTCAGCACAGAAAGTCTCACTCACAAGACTTTAAACTCTTTTGTTGATTTATATTTTTTTAAAGGAGCTTGACATCTTCATCAAGTTCACAGTGGGCCTGCTTTGTTTGCTTTCTCTTGAATGCTTGATAAGATTTTTCTTCTATTGTTTTGTGCAGCAAGGACAGAACTTGCCATGGCTGAGGTGGTTTTTTTGTAAATCCACAATATGGTCATTGTCTGCTGCTGAATAATTGTGACTGCTTTTTGTACAACCAGAACTAAGGCTTTGGCTGTGAACAGATTCCTTCTTAGCGTGAAAAGAGACTAATCCATGTAAATACAGCCCCAAAATAAAGCTTTACAGAAAAAGGGAAAGGCTGCTAAGCAGGAGGGCAGAGGTCAGCAATTTAACCTTTAACCTAACAAATAAGAAGCATGAAAGTTCCCGAATTGGTTTACAAAGGCAAGCTCCTGTGATCTGTCAGTTTTTCTTTTCATGATAGAGTTGGGTGAGAAAACTGACTGACAGCTAGTGCCTTTTTAACTGCAGGTTGAAATTAACTGCTAAACTGAAACTTTTTTAGAGAGGTTTTTTTAGGTTATTTTAACAAATTATTTTCATTCACTCCCTGTACTTGCAGTTTCCCCTGAATTTTATAGAGCACTTTGATTGCTCTTTTTAAAAAGTCTTGAAAGAATCAATTTAGATACCAAATACTGCTGAGACATTTAATATTTCAGCATTTGAAGTGTTTAAGAATTTGATGAAGTGCTTGTTGCAATTAACTCTCTGTTAATGTGCTCCTTTAAGACAAGGACTGTTATTCTAATAAACTGTAACAGGAATGTACTTTGTATAGAGTCAAAAGTTGCTGATAAAGGGGGGAGTGTGTGTGACTTAAAGGAATAATTTGAACTTTTTGTCACTTTTTTTAGTGACAAAAATTTCCAAAGTGGTTTGTTTTTGTTTTTCCTTATTTAATCACAACAGAACAATCTCATTAATGAGTGTTAACTTTTGCTTAAAGCTTAATGCATCTGCAATCTGCTGTTAATCTAGATATAGACATTTCTGTAAAGAACTTTTAATTAGAGTGTCATTCAGATGAAAATGAAACAAAGTAGTAATGACTTTAAAGTAGATTCCCAGTAGATGAAGAATAGTGATTTTGAGGGTTTATTTTTTGGTCTGATGTTTTAAGTGTGGTCTCAGAAATGACTGACATTTGGCCCATCTGCAGTTCTACTGATGCTTTCTGTGAGTGTTTTCAATAAAAATATTGGAGTTTAGAAATTGTATCTGCGTTTAGTCTGTTTACATGTAGGTCAGCAATTCTACCTGGAGCACTACTTTAAGTTTAACGTGCCAGCAGAGCAAATTTTGTAAAGCAGAGGATGAAATAGATCTATTTTTATTAGTGGTTCTTTTTGTTATAGGTAGTTCCTTGTAAGAAGAGAATGTAAACTCTAATTCAAAAAGAGGCCTATCAGAATGCCTGAGGCAGTATTGCTCTGCTTCTCTTTGGTGTGATATTTTTTTTGTCGTGAACAAAAAGAGACATTGTCAGGTTTTCTTGTGGTTTTTTGTTAGTTTTGTTTTGGAGGGGTTTTTTGCTTATTTTTTAAATAAGATTGAAATAGAGTTAAAAAGATGATTTGAGGTTAAATTATTATTAAATAAGTGTAAAATAAATTCAAGATTGTGTTCTGTTAATATCCTAACATACTCACTGTCTGTGGAGAAAGTGTAGCACCTGCTGTCTGCTGGATTCTGTCATTGAAGAGGGGAGAAGCAATGCTAAGGGAATGTGGCTGAACTATGACTGGTGATGAGGGAGATTTTTGGCCCTGCTGGGGCTACCAATGTTTGGTAAATCTTTGTTAAAATTCCAGATGCTGACAGATTATTAAGTCTTTGGAAGATGATTTTTTATGTCTCTTTTATTTGATGGGAACAGCTTTCAACGTACTTTTTATAGGACTTATTTAATGGAAGAGTGGGATAGAAACCAAGGAAGTTGAACTGCAGTACTAAGGATGGTAACCTTGGATAGCAGGGTGGGAACAAACAACTGATAGCGATAATCTATTATCTGGAATTGTTATAATCTAGAGAGTTCATTTCATCTGTATAAGCTTCCTGTTTGACTGGAGTTATTTAAGTCGTGCTTTGTGTGACTATGACACTAGAGCAGTAGAGCCAAGTAGGGAAAGATACCAGGATATGAGAAACAACTCAATCAGAATGGACATTGAATTACGCTGTTTCTTCAATAGAGAGTTGAAGAGATGCTAGACCAGAACTGGAGTGTAGTGAGGTACAAGATTAAACTGCAAGAAAATATGGCAGAGTGGAAAAAAACCCTCAACCAACTCACCTCTCCCCCCCATGCCAAAACATCACACAATCCTCATTTGCATTAAGATTTCCTTCTCAAGTTACTATTCTGGTATCTTTATCTGATACTTGCCTGTTCACTCAGTTTAATTTGAAGAGATCCTTATCAAACATATTAAAAAGACTCCAAAGGGTAAATGTATTAAAAGTCATAATTACCACAGATGAATAGATTGATCTCAACTCATACCATTTTTATCTAGAGGTGATATTTGCACATGGAAAAATGTTACAGATACGTTTATTTTGCTTTGTTGTGATTAATGTCCTTCTACACTAAAGATAATAATGTTATGTTTGTCCTGTGTATTTGCTGCTTTTACTTAATGGCTTAAATGCCATCCTTGTGTTAGTGATAATCTATCATCTTGTACACAATAGTGTTAAAAATTGTTTTGATTATGGTTTGAGAAAATTTACTTGTAAATTATTCACTAAAAATATATACCACTTCAGTGTCTCATAGATTCTGTCAGTGCTGGCTAATTAAGTAGCTCTTGGAAGATTTTTTTTCTGCTGAAAAGAATTAGCATGTTAAATCAGAAGTCTATAGATTTGTGTGTACCTTAGCAGTATTCATAAACAAAAATATAGTGAGTAAAAAGAATTCTTTAACTTGTTCAATATTTTATTCTTTAATAAAGTGCAGTGGTACAAAGTGGCAGAATCTCACCGTTTGCCATCTCTCTTGCACGGCGATTGCAAAAAGCATGCTTTGTTGCACTTATAAATACCAAACGTGGTATCCAGTAATACAGTAATTGCAATGCTTTTCATTTTGATGTATTTCTTGATTGCTTTGCTTTACCCTGAATATGGGATTAGATCCTTCACTAAATCATCTTGAAGCAATTCTGTATCTGGACTAAATCCTTAGAATACAGTGGGTATCAATCACATGGACAATTAAAATTGAGTATTGACATGTTTTTAAAATAGTCATACATCTCAATTTTGTTTATCTCAAAGTTTTAAAAACCTAATGACCTCATTGCAGCTTGACTATAATTACCATGTTTAAACTTCTATGCATTTTTTAGTTTAAACAGCCTTTGTGTTTTTTTTAAACCAAAAGAAAATTAATGAGAAGAGACAAAGAGACATCAAAGAGGTTTTCCCTCTGATTGCAGTGTTAGAAGTTTTGCCTGAAAATAGGTTACATTTCTTCTGTTTTCAGCTGAATCCTCATTAACTTTACATTTTAATGATGTCCAGAGCAAATTATACGATTATGGTAGATGCCTTAAAGGGAAGCTTAAAGGACACCTTTTTAATGTTTGTTTCTTTATTGGTGGCAGTATTTGCACCAGTATTATAAACAGTGTTAGAATGCTAAAAGTAATCCCAAAACATAGCAGAAAATCTTTTTTTCAGTGTAAGTAGTGTAAGTATCTTAAATATTAAACACAAACTGAACATATGAGGGGGGTATCTTCATCTTAGTAGAAGAAAAATGTAAATCATGTCCTTTGAAAGAGTTTACAAATTATTTCTGCATCTTATCATCAATTTATAATAATAAAATAAAATGGAGATTGATGATGTAACAAAGCCTCTGGACTCTGTTATTTTCTGGAGCCTTCAATGGAGAAGATGATTGAAATGTCTGTCACTATTGTAATTGTGTTTTTGTGACACAAAACACTGCGAGTATTTCAATTTATTTAGTGTAGGGGGATGCTATTAGCAGCAGTTCTGTGTTCTAATGTACCTCTCCTTCTAAAAATTGAGATTGCATAATGTAACTTTTCAATGAAGAATTATGTTACATCAAATGCAGCAACAAGGACTTGTATTTGGTAAACCTTAAACAAGGTCGACTGAAATTGGCAATAGCTTGAATGGAATGTGAACAGTTGAGAATCCAGATAGTTCAAGATCATCTTATGAAACAAAAACATATCTTAAACCACAAAATAAAAATTGCCCCTGCTGCCCCCGAAAGCAAAGCAAGTCTATGTTACCTTTCTTTCCTGCTGTCCTCTTTCCCCTCGCACCTTTGCCCCACATGAGGACGTGCAGTTTCTGACTGTAGCTCAGTGAGAAGTTAAGACCAAAAGATCTTGTGAAGTCATCTTTTCCCTGTCCTGGCACTTGGCATCTGTTTTATGATTAGAACCTTTGAATTTCTTGTACTGCACTCTAATTGATAAACAAAATTTTTAGTAGATGGGGTTATGGCAAGAGGATGGGAAGTAGGAATATCCCAAGTTCAGCCAGTAGGTAGGACTCAAAATCCAATTGATGTTGCGAAATATTATAATTTAAAATCTTAAAGTTTTGTACTTTCTGCCTACACTGCTGTAACAATTAATATCTGATTATTCCTGTAGATGTGGCTCTGCTTGGCCTATGGTTTTATGAAGCAAATGTCCTGCATCTATTATATTCAGTATTTCAGATTGGTATTTCTGAAGAGTTTCTTTACAATGGAAAGAATCTTTAGTACTTGATTTTGGTAAATTCAGCCTCCTCATATGTTCCAGACTCTTAGTTCTGACTAAGAGTTCTGACTAAGTTCAGACTGTCTACTGTAGTGTTACCCGAAGTCTGGTGTTGCTGGTCATCTGCAGGTCTGTGTTCTGTAATTGGGTGGAACTGTACTTGCATATGATCATCTGCTGTAAAATGTTCTTGAGGGATCAGATTTCTAATCATGACTAATAAAATCATCCTTTTTGTCCTGGAATTGCACCTTCAGGATGCCATGATTTTATGATCTCCCCTTCCCCTGACATTTGTATAGTGTTTTAACATCTTGACACAGGTACAGATAACTCATGTAAATAAAATTCCCCTTTTATTTTTGCTAAATAGTGTCTGGTTGACATAATCATCCTTGATTTAGTCTACTCTTGATGGAAGCATTTGATATGTCCATCATTAATAAATAATTGAGTAATGCAAGGTTCATTAGACCAAATGAAAACTGAACCTTTGGATTTCAGTGTCATTCTCACCTTTTTAAAAAAAAAATAATAGATGTTCTGTAGAAACTGTTCAGGAATCTAAATGATCATGATTGTCTAGGAGTTATGGCAGACCCAAACTGTGCAGCCAGGTTGGTGTGTCTTAGGTGATCTCTTTTTAGAAAGTAGGTTGAAGTCTCTCAAATGTTTGGCACTCTGTCAGCTTCAAAACAGCTTTCGAAAGTGATGGTTCAAGTTCCTAGTTTAACTTAAATTACTGTCTTCTAATATAACTTTAATTTGAAAAATGTATCACTAAAGAAGAAAAAATTGAGATTTCCTGCCTTTTTCTCACCTTTTTTTTGTAATTATTGGAAAATTTACAATAACCTAATCTTTAGTTGAAATGCATAATAAGAATACCGACTAATAAGCTGTAGCTGACAGAGAGAGGTGCATGTTATTTCCTTGGCATTCAGGACTTTGTATGGAATTATATTAGTAGTAAAAACCTGAAATGCACTTCCTGGTAACTTATTCTGCAAGTATGTGCAGTGTGACTATTTCCAGCCAGTTCTGTGTTAATGATAGGGCAGGGTTGAAGCATTCCAATCATTCATAAGCCTGTCCTCCCTTTCTCATACGTGTTTCTTTGCTCAGTGCTTTTGCCTTATTTCTTTTGCTTTGTTGTGGTCAATTCAGTCAGTATAATAGCAAAGACATTGGCTTTTTTTTTCCCTTTAATAAAGAGTTATGTTAGAGATATACTATAACAGAGATAAGAGCTATTTATGTCCTAGGATATTGATTTTTAATTAATGTTGCCTGGGCTCCTACATGTTGGCAGAATTGCTAACAGCTTGTGGCATTTTTTAATTCACATCTTCTTTTTTGGTATTTTGACAGTGTCATTCATATCTCATGAAAGAGTACCTCGTCAGGTTAAATGTGTTAAAACACCGAGCAAAAAAAAAAGAAGGAGAGAATGGAACATAGGGCTGCCTAGAAACCTTGATCCATTGCCAAAGTATTTAAACAATTTAGTGTTTTGGTTTTCTAGCTCCAAGCTGCTTCTCAAATCCCTTGCTAATTAATCCAGTTAATTCTTTGTAGACTAACTGTATGCAGGGCTTTTTCTTGTGCTTCTAGCACTGAGAACCCTGTTTTGTTTGAAGCAAACCTAAGCTCTGTTATAAAGGTTGTAGTAATAGAGTACTTGCAGATGTAAATACAGTGTTTTGAGCCTTTTTAAAAGGAGTTGTGTTTGTGTGTGTAACTTCTAATTTAATCTTTCGTGTTTAAAAATTAAACATATATGCTTGTATAAAAAGATGGAGAGAACTTTGTCATTAGTGTGATCATTTCAGAAAAGGCAGTAGAGCCTGTATGGAACTGTTATGGCATGAAGTGTTAGTGGTGTGTTACTACAATTAGCAATACATGTTTATTTTTCAACATGTAAATTACTGTAAATGCCGATTTTTTTCTGTACTTCAAAGTGCATGATTGGGTATGGAGCAAGGAAGAGAATTTAATGGGAGGGAGAGTTTTTGGAAATGACCTGTTGATACTCTGTGCTCTAATCAAGAGAATTCAAAGGTGGTATGAATTCAGAACTGGAAAAGGCAGCCAGGGAGCAGACAGCTTAGAAGCCCAATTAGACATGGTACGAGATAATGAGAAAAAAGTATACGCTCCTCAAGGTGTGCTTGTCTGTGGTGAGAGCTGCTACAGCTCTTGTTTTTAAAAACCTTTTGGTTTTTAAGATCTGTTGCAAACCACATCTCCTTGTCATTCTGCTTATCAGTGTGCAACCTATGACGGGATACAACAATCCAAATGTAGCTCTAACTAGCAGTGGTGTTTCTGCCAAACACTGTGGGAAAAATGTTTCTCTGCCTGTTCTACTCAGCTTTCTCAGTTATTTTGAGAAGTTGCTTCTGAGAACTTATTGTCTATAGGACACAACTTTCCCTCCTATTTGGGATAATACTAGATGATCTTGCAAATCAGTGACAATGTGCAGACTCCTGTGCTGCCTGCTGGCCATCAAAGCTTACGGTCCTTGTTTCCTTAGTTCATCCTCCATAGATGTGCATGTCAGCACAATGGGAGCTGTGCTGACGACCGTTTACACTTCAGCACTTTGTGGATGGACACACTGAAAAGAATAGGCAGAGCTCTTGATAAGTTAAAAGAGAAGTTGCAAGTTGGTAGTGGTATTCTAAAGTGTATTCTCTTTATATAATAAAAACAAAATTATTCTTCAAGCTGCTAGTACTACTTTCAGTGTGCTACACTTCATTATAGCATCACACACAGCATAAAGTGAGTTTTGTTAATAGCAGCTGAAAGCATTGCAGATACAAGATATGTTGATACTATGAGTGTAGATATACCCACAACTCTTGCAGTGTGTGATGCTGTCCAGTTAACAAACTTTACTTGAAAGACAGAAGTCCTTCCAAGTAGCTGAACCCTCAGTGGTTTTCTTTTGTCTCATGGTCAGTAAGTAGATGAGGACTATTTTTCCACATTAGGACCAGTCCCCCACCAAATTTTGAATAATGCACAAGAAATTCAACTCCTATCAGCCACACATCCAATTCCACAGAAACCTTTTCCAGGGGAATATACTGAATGCTTTTCCTGTTTCTACACACTTTCATTTAATGCTTCAGTTTGTAGGCTTTCATAAGACCCCAGTGATACTGTGGTCTTAATAGAGGCTCACTGTGACCAGTCTCTGATCTTTGGGTTTTTCTAAACTTGCTTCCAGCTTACTGACCCTTACTAATTTTCTTTCCCATTTTGATAGAATGGGCAGTGCTAATATGACTGGTGACTTGAGATGGGCTTTCAAGCTGAGACAAAAAAGTGAAATTGAATACAGAAAGGTACACGGTTAGAGTTCTGACGTGTATCCACGAGTAATTATTGCTGTCTTTACATGTGATCTTGCACATCTTAAAGCTTAGGCTTCAGGTGGTGACCATTGAAACTCTTGCTCAGTTAGGACCATTTAATACCATATCTTTGTGTGATTGTAAATGCATTAAGTATAAAGGTCTGAAGATAGGTACGTTGTTGTAGAAACCACAACCATAATAATACTCTTTATTGTAGTGTTTCCTCAGAAAGGATCGCTACGTTTGGCTGTTGTGTGTTGATAATGAAACAAATGAATAGGATTTGTTGAATGATAGATAGAATATATTTTACTATACATTCCCAAAAGTATTTAAGTTAACCTCTCTGCTGAAGAAAGCAATAGAATTAAGAGTTGGATTTTCAGTTTCCTGTGTCCCAGTTTCATCTTTGGTAGAATCTATTCTTTCTGTTTCAGTTCATTTTGAATAACTGAAGCATCCTGAAATAGAGAGAGATGGAATAATAGAAATTTTAAAGCCATAAAACCCCAAAATTTTTCGGAACAGCTTGTTTTCTAGAAAAAAATGTGTTACTATACAGGGAGATTCCCATAAGAGAGACTATTTGTGCAGATCAATAACACAGAGCAGTGTCATTGAGAGCTGGTGGTACTCCACTGAACTAACACACGATAACTTTGAAACTGAAAACAGTCTGAGACTATCAATATTGAAAGTATGAAAGTAAGGTCAGAGTTTTAAAGATTATGAAGTTACATAGCTTGAGGCTTAGAAATCAGTATTCACTGTTACTCGTTTGACAAAGAAGGTATTCTCTGTGTAGTTTTAGCAGTACACAATTGCTGGAGAGTCGGGTGGTTGTTTTTTCCTTTTTAGTACAATACTTCAAGAACTTATGGTTGACTGGAACACTTTTGTTCCAAGTGCTTTTTGAGTCATTTCAGATTAAACCTGAAATGTGATGGGCCATATATCCGTGAATATATTTCTGCAGTACTTGTGTGTATTTGCCTAATAATATGTCTGTTTGAATTTATTGTAGTTGGTGAATTTTGGAAAGAGATTAAAAAAAGTTAAATGACTGTGAAGTGTTCTGGAGTACCTGGTGGACATAAGTTATTTGTAAATGAAAGTGACCATAATGTCATTAAAACTAAAAAGAAAAAAGGTGAAAATAAAGTAATTTGGAAAATGTTTATAAAACTCAGAGTATTTTCTAGTAATGAAAAGTCTGGTGGTATGTTGGAAAATGCTGTTTGTTTTCACCAACAATTCCTTTAGGTTTTGTAATGTAGTTCCATTACAAAATCACCCTGGCCATGTTGTGGTTTTACATAGTTCCTTGTAATATAGTATTTCTAAAAAGCAGTGTGACATTAAAATGTTATTCCTCTTCTTCAAAACAACAAACAGAATTAAAAATTATCTGGTTGACACAAGAAAAGGTGTCATTATGTAAGAATTTCCCTTAAAATTGTGAAATAATTTTTTTCAATGAAGATGCTTATTAGTATGCCAGTGTCAGGTGTGAATTAAGCTGGCTAGAAACTCTTATTTTATCAAATGTAAATACTTTCTGTTTTTCCATAATAAGCAAACTTAATTTGTTTTGGGCTACATGTGCTTGGACCTCCAGCTGAAGCAGTAATTTTGGGGTAGCAGATAGGCATACATAAGCAATTTGAAATATATGTCCTATGAATATTGAAGAAGGTGTGCATTTCCTGTAAAAATGTCAAAACTCGAGTTGTTTTGGTTTTATCTTGTGGAAGTTGAGAATTTGCATTCTGGAAATGTGAGTTAAAGTGGCAGATTTACACAATCTCTGCTTGTGTCCGGTGTTTTAAACCCTAGATGATGCACTAGCTCTGCATTATTTTTTGCAGCGTGCTAACTACATGTGATGATCTGTTTATTTTTCTTTATCTATTACTTCTGATGATTAAGAAAGCTTGTATCTTGTAAGTCCTACCCTGTGTGCTATTGGCACTTCCAGATTGTCACATTAAAATCATAGCATGAAATATTAGTTAACTGTTTCTTTCATATTTTCAGGACAAGGAGGGAGGGCTTGCCAGCTGCTGTTGAAGTGAAGAGGCTGTCACCAGGCAACTCTGCTGTCTCAGAATATAAATACAAAGAGGCAGAAATGAATTCGGTATTCATGGCCTGAGCACTTGAAATATATCTCTATTAAATTTATAGAGTAGTGAAAAGGTTACGAGAAAAAAATATACTGATCAAACTCAAATAAATTACAAAAAATATGAAAGCCAAACCCAGCCTACTTAAGTAGGTGTTCCCATTCAACTGCTGCATTTCAGCTCTTTTGTATAATTATTACAGGCAGCCTGTAAATGTTTCAAAGCACTTTGTGTTTAATTTTGTAGGCCAGGCTTTGTGGATTTCTTGAACATTGAAGCAGGATGTTACCTAATTGTGTTTCTTGCAAGTTTTAGCTGCTGTATAATTTGCTGACTAAAATTACAGGGGAAAAAAAGAATTAAAACCATCATCCATTCAAAATTTGCTCCTTGCAGGGCTTCTAGAGTTGGCTTAGATTTTCAGTAATACTAAATATCTGGGTTGGTTGAAGAACAGATGGTTATGAAGAGAAATATCCCCTTAAGTGCATAGTAAGGCAGACTCAAAAGATTCGTCAACCGTGCTTTAATGTGGACTTGAGGTATCACCAAAGTAATTAACTATTACATATAAAAGATCTGAAGACCTCAGATCAAGATGGGAGAAACATGTAACAGACTTGAAATAGTACTTTTTGTATCTTCTGTTGTTGATCTCTGTTATTTCAGCTTTAGCTCTATTCTGTGCACCCCTCTTTTATAGTTATAGCTTTAGTTGTATGAGTATCATCAGCTTAAAATATTATCTGGACTAAATGTTTTCTGCTCCTCTTTGTAGACAATTAGTTCTGGGTTTTCTGATCACTGAAGACATCTTACACTTTCTAATGTCTCCACATTCTTACAGTCTAGAGTGTTAGTAGAAGAGAAATTAATCTATACTAGTAATACCAGTATCCTTTCACTTATCATTTATCCGATCTTGACTCTTGACATATCCATTTTCTTCAGTCCATTGCTCCTTTATCTGCTCCTATTACAACTTAATGCTGTGGAAGGGAAGAGCTGCTCTTGTCCCTTGGGAGAGAGGTAGTTGACTTCCCACTCCAGAAGAGATTTGAAATAAAATATAAACAGAATCAACACTCAGAGCTAACTTCAATGAGGGGATTTTTGGTTTGGTTTGGTTTTAAATTCTCTAGCATCATTACCTCATGATACTTTAGCTCTTCAAATGGTATTGAAACAAAAGAACAGATTCTTTCGAAGTTGTAACTTCAATGAAATCTGGAATACTGATCTTAACTCCTTTTAAGAGGTAAGCTGGACAGTCCAACAGCTTGACATGACACCAAGTAACTGATCAGGAATTGCTGGAGAAATTACTGTAGCCTCTTTCTGTAAAAGACAATCAAGGTTTTTCCTGTCATCTTATCCAAGAAGTGGTGTTTCTATTTAGCATTTAGTGTACTTTAATATTTTAACAGGATTGTAGATTGATTTTGACCAAGACCCCTTTAGACAGAGTTTGTTTGGATGCTAGAATCAAGGGAAGTCTTACTCTTAATCAAGGAGAGTTTTACTCTGAATGGTGTCCTGAAATATAAGGGCAACTTGGAGAAGTTTTGCCAGTTCTTGTATTGTTGAGGCTATTACTTCTCCATATCTCTTTATTCTGGAGAAGTGCCCACAGCCCTAAGCAGAAAGCTGTGAGGAAGCTGTAGCTTAACCAGCTTGATTTGGGAAGGATTTAAAACAAAAAATTTAAAATAAGAAGGTATTAGAGAACACTGCCTAAGTTTTGCTCCTCATTGGCCCTCTGGCTCTTGATGTGTTAATAATATAAAAAACAATGATGGAAATCATAGTGATTTGCTTCATCTGTTCTGTTTTTCTTGCTTCCTTCCTGTTTCTAACGATGTATGTTTTATGTTGCCTTTGCTCTCAGTTTTTCCCGCTTTTGGATCATTTCACTGAACTCTTAACAGCATTTTCTGTGTAAGTTGCAAACCTTGTATTCTGTTTCTAGATTAAACTGTTGTGAAAAGCATTTCCATGTTGCCAGTAGAAGTTTTTGGCACTTGCAGGGCAGACTTCCAAACATTCCCTTATGAGAGACAAACTTGCAAGTCTGTTTCTTACGTCGTTAATGCCAATGGACTCATTTGAACAGCAGCTGATGTGTGTAGCTGATGCTTGTTCACTCAACTGGCGACTGTACATCATTCACAAAAACTTGTGTAACTGATAATGATAGGTCAGTGTCAGCTTATTTCTAACTAACTTAACACAAAGATGCAGACTATATCCTAGAAATGGAATATTTGTTTGAAATGTGATGTGCTTGGTGAATGGCTTCATTGCATATCCCATGTGGGCTGTATTTTTGGATATTGAACCTGCTGTGTGTGCTTACTATGCTGATAGGTAGGGGTAACTTCAGTTGCATACACTGTGGTGCTGTGGCAGAGGCTTTTTGTATGGAGCATTTTAAAAAAGATATTTTGTAAGACATTGTTACAGAATATTCTGTTACATCTTGATTGTTTCCTGGTTTGTGCACTTGTAGAATCAGGAGTCCTTCAGGAAAAAAAGATTGAAATCTTAAAGCTTCACATCCATAGAGGTGGAATTATTTTCTCCATACTTATTTTCTGCCAGAACTTGTTCTGAGGTTTCTTGTCAGTCGTTTTGAGTGTGTAGGTTTATCTCTCCTACATTTTCTCCATCTCCCACTCTGCCTTTTTGCCTCCTCCCTCTCTTCCACCACTCTGAGATGTTCTCTGCATGATAAGTCTGCAGCAGTTTAGGGGCAAGCAGAAGTGTTCAGCTGTACTGAATACAGGACATCAAGGAGTTTGCAGAGGTTTGGAAAGAAGTTTACATTACTTTTTAGTTGTGCTGCATAAGTAACATAGTGCATGTTGAAATTAAAGCTGCTCTGAATGGAATTCCAATTTATTTTGGAGATATTGTAGCTATAGAGATCTTAAAGAAATGAATGAGCTAAATTATTTAGTTAGGAAAAATGAAGTAATTTTCACTGTATTTTTCAGTTTGGGTTTAGTGTAGCTGAATGATTTGGAGGCAGTATAGACTACATTGCCTAACTTTTATCCAGTGAAACAGATTAGTGTGCATTGGCTTTGTGTGGTTAACTCTGGGAAGTTTTTTCTGATAATTCCCTGGTTTTATAATTTCTGTACACTTCAAATACAGACCAGTTTGAGTTGCCCTATTTTTAGAGGTAGTTAAGTATACCTCTTAAAAGTAAAACTCTTCACTTTATGATGTAAGAAAAGCTGAGAGTAAAAGAGCAGCATAGTTACACTAATATGCCATTGTAGCATGTTCCCATCCTGTCATCTGGAAAATTAAATTAGGTTATAGCATGGATTAGCATCTAGACTTGAGAGGAGGGGAAGGTAGTGTCTTAAATGCCATGAAATTGAACAATGGGATTATAAAGTTCACAGCTAATTCCAATATTCTTCTGTATTTGGCTTTTAGCTGAGCAAGCCTCTGTAGGGAGAGCCAATAATAGGTTTTTGAACTTGGAAACATTCACATATATAGTAAAATACTAACAATAATAGAATATGGTTGAGTAATCAATACAATGCTTACATACTGAGTATAGATGTGACGTAGAATGTCTACTACTAGAGGGGAGAACTAAATGTGCTAGCAGTGAAAGCTGTATTCAGCTAGTGTGGAATCAATGGTGTGTGTTATCCATTTGTTGATACTTTATGGATGCATGGCAAGGAGTCAAGATGTTGCTGTGACGGTGCAGAAGAGTTTTACTCCGCTAGTGGATCTCCGGGCCTTTGGCCAGCCCAGGGTTTATGGGCAGCAGCTGCTTTGTCTGGAGCTATATCCTCTGGGAAGAGGGCTTACAGTGATGCACATTAGGTTGGTGAGGAACCCACTCTGACTTGGGTGCAGTCACTCATGAATCTTGAGAAATGCATATGACGTGCTGTTGGTTTAAAAGCTTTTGAAACCTGACTGGAAACATTAGGAATAAAATGAAATTAACTTTTCTCAGTACCAATACTTTGCACTTGTGTATATTTCATTACACTTGTGCTCGTTCACAAATGGGGACTGGCAGATAAGATGGTGTAATTTAGCTTTAGTTTGAATTATGCTGTTTGTATCCTTTCTATTTTACACTTGTAACTTACAATTTCTGGTACTGTATTTCATCATGCCATTAATATTAACGTGCACTTATTTTCCAGAGAAGTTTGTCAGCATTTGCTTTAGGCAGAAGCTGCATATCTTGTCATCTTTTGTGAGCTGAAACTACAAAATCAGATGTAATGAAAAATAAACTGGAATTATTAATTTACCATCAATATACAAGTTCCACAAGTAGCACAACCTGAGTTCATGTTTTGGGATTTGGGAAGAGTTGTATGTGTGTAATGGTGATATGTTAAAACTGAGCATCCGATTGTCTGAAGAAACCAGAAATCTTACTAATGTACAATTTTTGATAAAATGTTTGCAATTGAATCACCAAACAACTAATTTATTACTGAAGTGATCTTTGCCAATGGGGAACCCAAGATGGGACTAGTCTGAAATAACTATATGGTACATGTCACGAAATGCCTTGGCTACAATGCAGTGTGGCAGTAACACAGCTGTAGAGGATGCGTCAGCCCCACAGAATGATCCTGATTTGTGGAAACAGAGGATCCAGTGAGAACAGCGTCACACAACCAAACCCATCTGATTGCACAAAGGGTGGAAACTGAATGGGATATCAGTTCATTTTTCCATGCCTTTATCCTGAACTCTTGTGTGATTGTTGTATGACTTGGCTTTTTGTAATTAAGCCAATTCTTTGTAGAATGGAATCTGGCCTTCTCAGCCATAATCCTTTGAAAAGTGGATGGCTTTAAAGAGTTCTGTTTTAAATAGGTTGTCATTTAAATAATTTCAATCATGATATTCTGTTGTTTTGTGAACATCTCTAATTAAATTTAAGATAACTTCTCAGGGAATACTACCATATTATTTATTCTGACAGCCAAAGCAATAAGGATGTTTCATCAGTCTCGAACGCTTGCTACTCTGAAGCATATAAGGTTTGTTTTCCCGATGACAGAGGTTGCAGGGCTACATTAATTATCTCTTTCAAATTCTAGATCAATGTTTTTATTTTCTAAGGAGCATAACTTAACAGTTATATAAAGTAAATTTGAGAGATTCATCATCTGGGATTGCTGAAAAGTAAACTATCTACAGAGGCCAGTCAATGCAGAGTCTGTAGCCGCAGAACTAGTAATCAGAGGGAAAACAAAACCTAAGTTCATTTGGGAACCAGTTTCTGGTGACAAGCCTGGTTGGCAAATTGCAGTCAGAAAGATACTGCACAAGGTAACAGCCTAAAGTTCAGTGTGGCACCAGGACATCTCTTACAAAATAACTTACATCTGAAGATATATTTAGATACACGTGTGTGTATGTACGTGCATATGTATGTACACACAGACATTTCTGGTTTCATGTGTTTTGTGTGTGTGTGTTTTATATACAGTTTTTGTCTTTCTGGAAGAGGGTAAAGGGAGAGCCTTGAAAAGTCCTTCCCTTCTCTTATCAGCATAGCAGCCTCAGCTGCCCTCCTTGGATCCCCTGCCAGGGTTGCTATCATCTTCTGATCAAATATTAATGTGTGATTCTCTGCTTGCTCACTAATCCAAAGCCAATTAATATTATCTGTCAATTATTTACAGATCCTGAGGTGCGGAGGCAATTCCCAGAGGGCTACAGTGACCAGGTTTGGAATGCGTAATTAATTTTTTACATGACAAAATTTATTTCAGGGTTGTTCAACATATTATTGCTGCTCTTTTTACTGAAAGAGATAAATGTATTCTTAGAAAGAAAAAGAAGCTGTAATTAGGAGCAGAAGGATAAAAACATTTGTACATGCAAAGCAGAAAATGGAAGGATTTTGGATCTCGTAGGATTGTTTTACCATCCAGTGCTTCCAAGTGAACCTGAGAGCGGGAAGGAAAATTGATTAATAAATTTCACTTTTTGCCTTTAGGTGCAACAGCCTGCAGTTCATTTGGCAGTCCTCACTTCATTGTCTGAAAGGTTTATAGCTATATTTAACTGGGCAGCTGGCACTACAGTACATTTTTTAGATTCCTGCCTGATCATGCACTCTCTAGTCTGATTCAAAACAATGATATAAAAATATGAATGCACAGATCGAGAACACACAGGTATTGATCAGTAAGTTTATGCACAGATTGAATCTGGAATTTTTCTCAGGATCTCTAGCTGACTTTGAAATTAACAACTCGAGTTACCTTGTGTTTTACTGTGTCTCATTAGAAGTGGATTGGGGCAGGGGTCGGAGGTTAGGGAGAGGGGATTATTGCTGTGGTGTCTATAAGTACTACTGGAGTTAATGCACTGTTATTGTTTGTCAGCATTCGGGGGAACTGCTGCATGTGGGTTGTAAGTGCAAGCTGATTTCTTGTACCTTTATTTCTGGGTAGTGCTGAACTTATGGCATTGTATATATTGTAATATAACAATAAATTTTGCCTTGATGGGTCTCTGATACTGAGTTAGGGTCAACAGAGCTACTTTATTTCAGATCCTTTCCCTCTAATTACATTTTCATGCAATATGAAATTTTGTGTCATTTAGACTAAAGCACCTTAAAAATTATGATATGTGATAACTCATCAGGGCCAGAGCAAGTGTTTTCATATTTGACTGTAATCACTCTATGCAGTGGGACCTTGACCAGGGCTTCTGGGTGTTTTTGTAGTAGCAGTAATAATATTTTTTTCAAAGCAGCTATTCAACTACCTGACTGCTTTTCCCTGTAGGTTATTATTAGGACTTTATTTACACATGTATAGCATGTACTAAACTTTCTGGGAGACTACTTCCCTATTGCTGCTGTCAGTCTGTAACTGGGGAATAAATAGGTCCCTAAAGTTTTACAGGATAAACTAACTACTTTTCAGCACATCATAGCATATCAGGTTAGTCAGGTGTGAAAGGATGGTCCATCAGATCTGGTCCAGTCAATGCTGTCCATGATCAAGGGATTACAGGAGAGTACATAAAATTTACTTTATAAAATTTGTAACAGTTCTTTTCCT